>NC_091487.1:14422919-14752730 GCF_947461875.1 Haliaeetus albicilla | reverse complement strand
GAGATCACTCACCTATTCTTTAAATATGCAAACTGAATCATGAAATGTCATTGGCACAAACAGAACTAGACAGCACTTCTGCCAGCAAGGCAGATGAGCTTGAATTTAAAGCTCTAAGGAGTCTTGGGTTCAAACCTTAGCACTGACTTTCTATTTGACCACGTGTCAATTAATTACTCAGGTAATCTTTGCAAAGTGATGTGAGATCTTTGAGTGAGGAATGGTATAAGAGCAAGATGATACAAACTTCTGTTGATCCATGGTGTCTCTAAATACAATACTGAAAAAAAGAGCTGTGTGAAACTCTGATTACATTTCGCAGGGATTCCTCTCACTCTGGTCTGCAAAGGAATTACACACCCATGTTTTGTTTTGACTTTTGGGGTTCAAAAAATCCAGCTTTCGCCCTAACACTATGACAATCAGTAGGATTACTGAGACACTTTCAAAGAAGATGTTCAAGCCCTTGATGAACCGAGTCTGTGGCTCACAAATTTGCAGGAACTGAGAGAATGTTAGTTGGCTGTTGATTTTTTTTTTCCTTGGAATGAATCACCTACTTTCACCTGGTTTTGTATTGACACCATGAGAGACTACTTTTGGCAGGTTTTTTTAATCCAAACCTGTGAGTCCTCCTAGCTCCTAAACACTGTGGAAATAGTTTTAGAAATTCAGGCAGATTAGAGAGAGGAAGAGAGAAAAGGAGCGTGCAAGGGAAAGAAAGAGAGAAATTTCTCAAAGGGCTAGCAAATCTCAGTAACCTTTTGACAAACGTGGCCTGAGTTCCAAGTTTGCAATGCAACCTGAAGCCAAGCAAGTTTCTTGTGATTTGGGGCTCTGCTATGAACATTTTGCACAGCTCTAGCTAAAAGGATCTGTCCTGCTGTGCTGCACTCTGTGCCCTGTGTGCAGTGCATTTGTCACTGTGCAGAACAGAGGAGGGGAGTACAGATCAAAGGCGGCAGAGAAAGATGGGCTCAGCAGCATCCGAGGATCAAGGTGCCCCTTAAAGTTTTTGTGTTTTTCTATTTGTTGTTAAATATTTTTATTTGGGGGTGGATGGGGGGTGGAGATGCGGAGAGGAATCTGCAGCCCTCTAGTCCTATGTTTTGCTGATCATTTCTGTCCTTTGCACACTGAGCCTTCCCATCAATTAATGCCCTAGCTCCCATATAGAAGTACATTTGTGATCTTCACATACTGCAAATCAATCTGATTCCTTTCTGGATAAACCCTTGTCTCCCAGAGCAGGCCAGCTCTAGAAGCCCATTTCCAAAACAGTGTTTGTGTTGCTGCAAAGGAAAGATTTGGATTAATTTCTGTTGCCCTGCTTATGTGCAGGGATCTTCAGACAATCAGAAACATCACCTGCAAATCTTCCTGACAGTACAATTTTGCCTGTAGCTATGAGGTTCAGTCATACACAACACATCTTCCTTCTAGTCTCATCGCTCTCAGAACAGTGCTGGGCACATTTTCTGTTTGCATTATGCTTAATTCGTAGACTCAGCATTTGGCATTGTTTGTAAGTCTATCATTATCTTTGTTCATATTGACATCAAAAGCTTCCCTTCATGTGTGTGTCTATGAGCTCGGTGGAGCCTCTCTATCAATCAATCAAGCAAGCAGGCAATCAATCAACGTACAAGTGTCTGAAGCTGCTAAATACAAGAAGAGAGCATGTCAGGCAGATACCTGGCTTCTAATTAGGACTAGGTATTATTCTAATTTCTCTGACTTGTTCTGTACTTCATAGGACCTGGGGAAGTACTTTGTCATTAACATGTCAATAAAGCAATACAAATGAGGCTGGAGGGAAATATCAGCTCCCAGCACCACAATGTCAGCCCTGGTCTCTGATGCATTCTTTTGCTGGGGGGCGGGAGGGGGGAATGCACTTTCAGACGTAGTTGATCAAAGAAATATCATATACAATAGATTTTCTTTTCTTCACTCTAGTGGCTGGGTGGCCCATTGCGATTGATTGAATTTTATGAATTAAGTGAATAAGTGAACACACAATGACAAGGAGGTTGCGTTACAAAAGCTGGGATGCCAGATTCTGCATCCCTTTAGCCAGTGTCAGTTGGGAATAATTCCACTGACAGCAATGGAGTTACAGTAGATTTCTTCTGAGGCAGCTTGGATCTGGCCTGCCTTGTTTTTTGATGGCTGTAATTTAGTTTAATTATTTATGCTAACCCTTTATGCCATACTTTAAATGTACTATAATATATTTTCTCATATCATAGGTAAAGAAAATTTAGTAATATGCATCATTAATGCAACATTAACACTATTAAATCTTTGGAGAGAAGAGATCCCATTGCTGATGGTGTGAAAATGATGAGGTATGTATATTAGCATAGAGTAAGATAAAAACATTCAACCATAAAAGCAGGGAAAAAAACCAACAAATCTTTTACCAGCTCATGTTATTTGGAAATATCAAAACCATTATTTCTTTTTTTCCTTATGTGGTATTTGTAAAATAGAACAAAAATGAGGAAGAAAGTTTAGGGATGCTGAAAACATATGTCTGGAATTAAAAGCATCCATCTAAAAACTCTTCCCATGACAATGTACTTTCCCCCTGCCCACCCCCCCAAATTTCTCCACTGCACTCATGACAACAACAACAACAACAAGTAAAAGAATATGATAAATGATAGCTTTGATGACTGTAGAACCTGGCTAAGCAAAATGATTTTGCTTAGTAAATTACAAATCTTTACTCTTAGGTGGTTGCATAACAAAAATAACTTTAAGGAAGAGCTGTTCTGTTCATGAGATTTAGGGATTGTTTAATGCATGAATGAACTGCTGCCATCTTCTGACTTTTCTGAGTTCTGCAAATTAAAAAGACAATTTTCTACTGTAATCAAGTGCCCTGGGGAAAATACTTGTAGTGTTAGAACTTGGAGGCACCAACGGCTTTTTTAATCATTTTTAAAGATGATGAAGTTCTTCGGGTCTATTATACAAGTACATAAAGAAAGACTAAAATTGGGGTATGGATACATTGGTGGGGTGCCATGAATAGAAGCAGATGAGAACATTTTCATCAGTGCCTGAAAAATGTTCCTTATCAGAAAGCTAGACCCGAATTTCCTCCTCTAGAGCCATATGGACAACTCTACTAAACCACTGGGTGATACCCATGTGTAAATGGGGTGAAAACATGACTTAATGAGCTGGGGGTGATACTGAGATTAGGATGCCATTTGACAATGCAAGCTCTAAGGGAAGGCTCACACCTTAATCTTTGAAAAAAAGGAGCAAATGAAACGTCTGGCTGAGAAAAGCCTTGAATTTAAGCAATTCAGTTTCAAATTTTTCATGTGACTCTTCAGGTTTACAGGAGGTTGTATTGGGTTTGTGTGGCAAGGTTTTGGTAGCAGAGGGTCTACAGGGGTGGCTTCTGTGAGAAGGTGCTAGAAGCTTCCCCTATGTCCGACAGAGCCAAGGCCAGACGGCTCCGAGACGGACCCACCGCCGGCCAAGGCTGAGCCCGTCAGTGACAGTGGTAGCGCCTCTGGGATAACAGAGTTAAGAAGGGAAACAAAAAGTTGCTGTGGAACAGAAACTTCAGCCAGAGAGAGGAGTGAGAACATGTGAGAGAAACAACCCTGCAGACCCCCAGGTCGGTGAAGAAGGAGGGGGAGGAGGTGCTCCAGGTGCTGGGGCAGAGATTCCCCTGCAGCCCGTGGGGAAGACCATGGTGAGGCAGGCTGTCCCCCTGCAGCCCAGGCAGGTCCACGGTGGAGCAGATCTCCACCTGCAGCCCCTGGAGGACCCCACGCTGGAGCAGAAGGAGGCTGTGACCCCATGGGAAGCCCATGCTGGAGCAGGCTCCTGGCAGGACCTGTGGCCCCATGGAGAGAGGAGCCCACACTGGAGCAGGTTTTCTGGCAGGACTTGTGACCCCGTGGGGGACCCACGCTGGAGCAGTCTGTGCCTGAAGGACTGCAGCCCATGGAAGGGACCCACGCTGGAGCAGTTTGTGAAGAACTGCAGCCTGTGGGAAGGACCCACATTGGAGAAGTTTGTGGAGGACTGTCTCCCGTGGGAGGGACCCCAGGCTGGAGCAGGGGAAGAGTGTGAGGAGTCCTGCCCCTGAGGAGGAAGGAGTGGCAGAGGCAACGTGCGATGGGCTGACCCCAACCCCCATTCCCTGTCCCCCTGCGCTGCTGGGAGGAGGAGGTAGACAAAATCTGGAGTGAAGCTGTGCCCGGGAAGAAGGGAGGGTGGGGGGAAGGTGTTTTAAGATTTGGTTTTATTTCTCATTATCCTACTCTGATCTGAGTGGTAGTAAATTAAACTAATTTCCCCAAGTCAAGTCTGTTTTGCCTGTGACAGTAATTGCTGAGTGATCCCCCTATCCTTATCTTGACCCACGAGCCTTTCATTTTATTTTCTGTCCACTGTCCAGCTGAGGAGGGGAGTGATAGAGCCGCTTTGGTGGGCACCAGGCATCCAGCCAGGGTCAACCCACCACAGAGACCAAGCTGAAATCTCAGTTCTGAGTAGCCACAGCCTTGGGGGCATTTGAAATGAGGAGCCAAATTCTGCAGTTTGAGCCCTTTTGAATATCAGTGCCTTTTTTGTTGTTGTTGTTGTTTTTATGCAGTGTTTGCTCATAGAGGCTGGATATAGAAACCTACTCATTTATCTATCAGCCTCTCATCTAACATCAAGGAAATTCGGGGCTCTGTTAAATGTAATAGTTATTGGTGAGAATTAAAGACACTATAGGCTATTTAAGTGAACTGTGGCTCCTGCCTGGCATATTAACTGGTTTTGGATTGCCTTGTCCTTTGGTGTGGACCCTACTCAGGTAGAATTGCTTGAAGAAAGTCTCTGCGCTGAGTCCGAAGACTGGCTATTCACAGGGTTCAGGAAGAGATGTGAGAATATGCTTGGGGAGAAAAAAGGTTTTGAGGAAGAAACTTTAGGTCCAATGGTGGGACATTTTTGGCTGCCACCTCTCAGCTGTGCTCAGCATCAGCTGTTCCCAATGTTTGCATATGATTTTGAAGAGGTCTCTGTACTCAGTCCATAGGTCTGGATATCTGCACACTGACTTTGGTACCTAATGCGGCTGAGCCCCACCAAGCAGCCCCCGCTATCACACTCCGCCAGTGGAGGCACCCGGCCAGGGTGAGAACATCCTGCAAGCGGTCATCCTGCTTTGGGAAACAGCTGTTTGAAGGAAGTTCCCCTGGGGCTCAATATGTGTCCAAAAGGGAACTGCTTTTGATAATTTAATAAACCCAGAAATTCAATGGCACATAGTCATAAGGAGCAAATTACATGTCAAGAATCATAGATACAAACATTACGTGGTCAGAGAGCCTTCCTTTAATTCCCTAAGAGACATACCTCTGCCCTCTTTAATTTTTTTGGCTCTGTGGAAGAGGAACAAGTTGACAAAGTAAGTTCTGATCTGCAAACCAATAAGAAAGAGTCAAAGGACATAACAGAGCTCTTTCCCATGTGCTCCTTTCCTCTCTAGCAGCTGTCCAAATCATAGAGAGATGATGTGGCTTTCAGTGGGACTCTCATACCCACCCTGGTGCATATTCCGAAGTGAGATGAGGTGGAAGTGGAAGGTTCCCTTTGCAATGTGAATAGGTATGTAGAGCAGGCACCAGAGCAGGTACAGGACAGCAGGTGCTCACAGGTACTTCTGTCAGGGCAGGGAGAAACCCCAGGCCAGACAGTGCCTCTGAGTGTGGAGCTTTTCATGGTCACAACCGCAGGCAGCTCCTTGCTCCAGTGACATAGCAAAGCCCCAAAGCCTCCTGAGATGCATCTCCACTCCCGGCAGCATCTGTCCCTGTCAGGCCAAACCTGATTCAACATCTCAGTTACCCACCCTACCCTTTGCCCTTCTCTTCAGTTAAAAAAGAGCAAAGCACTCTTCATCATGCCTTCCTGCGGGTGGCTAGGAGCCCCCAAGGCATGGTGACCCGCTCTCACCCTGGCAGCTTGCACCATCATGCCTACACAGTATTTACAGCTCTCCTGTGCCAGCCCCACTGCCAGCTGTGAGAGTGCCAACATACTTCCTTTCTATTGCCTGTGGAGAGCCACGAGACGAGAAGGCTTCTGCCTGTGTGCTGAACCGGTGTTGGCTTATGAAGCATATTTAACATCCAAAGGCCAGCTGTGCCCCGTTCCATCCCTGAAATCTCGAGCCGGTGAATAAAATGAATGAAATGTAAGCGCTGCTTTATTAGCTTCTTTTATGTAGTCACCTCGGGCTGCACAGGTGTGCTAGGAGCTGTTGGGATGTTAGATGTATGCGCTCGGTACGTGGTTAAATGATGTGGAGGCATTTCATCTCGGAAACACATGACAAGGGAGAGAAGAGCTCCCCAGACCATTTGCCTGTTCAGAGAGACTGTTGACCTGGGCCTTTAGGAGGTATAAGGCTGAAATACTGACCGCATGTGGCTGTCAAAAATACTCTCTCCTTAGCCCTGGCTAAATTCCAGAGTGGGTAAATATATTTTATAAATTCACATTCTTTCTGTATGTTCCAAAAGAATATAGTATCTTCTTCTTCTTCCTGTCTTAGACTACTGGCAGTTCTGCCTGAAACACCTGTACCCTCCCATTCCAGGGATGCCTGCAGCTTTTCTGTGCAGCTTCACTATTTGGAAAGACTTTCCAAATACCTTAGCAGGTTTCCACATTATCTTTGGTTAGGAAAGGTGTTTCTGACGTGTTATAAATCCTAATCCCAAGAATCCTTGAGAAGAGCTTTGTGTTATTAGATGATACTGCTAAGGGATGAAAGTGACAGTTTTTCCATATGCTGTTCCTGCCGCCCCCCCCCCCCGCCCCCAATCTTGTGCCATTAAACTTTAGATCCAACTTTTTGTCATTCTCCCCAGGAACATGCACAGTTGCAGTCATCTCCACAGCTTCAGAAAGTGCCTTCTTGCTTAATGAGGAAAGCTCAGATTCCCTAAGACATCCTTGACAATTTGTCTTCACTTGCCCAAGAAATTTACCTTTTGTGATACCTCCTGCATTTATTGACTATGAAAGAAACGAAACCAAGATTTCAGAAGCAAAGTATGTTAAAAGTTGGTGTTTTTTTCCCAGCCTCATGAGTGTTTACTGCAAATATTTTGAATTATGCCCATTGCATTAATGTATTGAGCCTTCATCAAGAAATCTGGCAAGACCTTCTGGAGATTTACAGCCCTCATTTGTAGATGTGCAAACTCTGGCCTGTAAGACTAAGGAATAGCCTTATAACCTCACGTGCTAGAGCTTCCACGCTTACAGCCTCCACCAGTGACTGAGCTTGGTGCAACGTCTGATGAATGTAGTCATATGAAGCCGGTGTGGCGCAGAGACCCAGGAGCCCAGGGTGGACACAGGTCTCAGCTGGGCCAGTTCAGAAGCGAATGCTGCCTAGGAGAGTGCAGTGACGTGTCTAATTACAAGTCCTAACTTTGCTTTCCTTGTTCTCATCTCCAAGAGTAATTCTGATACCAGGACAAATTCCTTCCCCCAGTGAAGAAAACAGAATTTAAATAGCTCTCAAGTTCATCTGTTGTGCCTTCCTACCAAACTCCTATTGCTGTTCACCCAGGGGGAAAAAAAAATAATTCTCCTTTCTCTACTAAGAATGGAAAACGGTTGGTCTTTAATCCACCCCAAAGGCAGCTGCTTTCCAAACAGAGTCGAGTCACTGTCACATCTATCTGCAAACTGTTTGTCCTGAACTTCAGTGCTCAGGGCGCTTTGGGTGCTCAGGATCCTGTCGTTGAGGAGCAGGAGTGAGAACTGTGACAAAGCTGCTCCATTGCACAAACTCTCTGTCCCAGCTCTGGACTGACATAAGGAGAAAGGTCTTTGCCCAAGTGTGTTTGCAAATAGGGGTGGGAGGTAACACGGACAGAGTTTCATTTGCATAGACTTTCAGTGAAGAATTCATCTGGTGACACTTTAGGAATTGCTATGAATAAATGCTAATTTAGAATTGTCGAAGTAGCAGAACTGGAAAATGAGGAGACATTGCATAGTGCAGCAGGAAATCTTTTTAAGTGTTCAATTGCTTATTCTGTTCCTTGAGAAAGTCTTTTACTGAAAGGGAGGTTAACTTACATATGATTGAATAATCCCGGGTGATATATATATCTATCTGTGTATATACTATAAATAAACACCTGAAAGATTAATATGTGTTTCTTTTTCCAGAAGATATTCCACAGTTGATGTCGCTTTTCACAGATCCCACCTACACCATAGTGTCACTCACTTATTTACCTCCATTTGGAATGAACGTATCTTTGGAATATCTTCAAACATAACTTATATAGAAGGTTGTCCAGCGGAGACAGACTGAATGTTAATTGTAATAATTTGGGTTTGATGACTACAACTCAATTAGTATGTTAAATGCTGTGGAAGGTGGAAAGGAATTCCACACTCCCAAGCACAAAGTACTTCACTAGAATTGGCTTTAACCTACATGCCACAGTGTTGGCGTTAGAAGTGTGTTGAGTCAAATTTAATTCTCATCTTTGAAATCCAGAGAAATTCAGGCTTTACTCACTCTTGCTTTCCATGGAAGTAAGCAGAAGTGCATTAAGGTTCTGACTAACATCTCTCATGGGCAGTTTGTTCTAGAATAAATTGAGTCTGCTGAACTGCTTTTTAACTCAAGGATCTCTTCCTTTGCAATGCTGGTAAGAGGACAGCAAAGAGGTGCAGAGTACCCTGGCAGCAGAGGACCATCTTGCTCTTGGTGGTCTCGGCTCTGTCTTCCACGGCTGAGCAAGGCCTCAGCCCCTCAGTCCAGTTCCAGTCTTACAACAGCAAAAGCTAGGGAGCCCAAGGCTGAGAGTTGCCAGCCAGTCTTTATCTAGGAGGTTGAAACAATAGTCTGGACTTTTGGGGGAGCAGTAATTTGAGAAAATAGCTAAGGCTTGACATTTCCCTTCATGTTTATCCAGTAGAAAGCCAAAGATCATGGAGGACTTGATGTATTTTTGATAATCTGTGCATTGCTGTAGTGTTTCATACGACCTTCATTGTCTTGACTGGGCTTTTAACTAGACTCAAGCTGCATATTATAAATTGTTTTGTCAAAGGACATGGGGGAGACTGTAAACATCAGCAGTGGTAACCTTGGCCCAGAAAACATACATGCAGTTCTCTAGCTTTGCCTGGAGTTTCACAGTCCTCTGGGTGGGCAAAGCGATCGGCTTACCAGTGACCCCAAACAGATTGTGAAAAGAAACAATAGGACTGAAATGCTTTATGCACACGGGAAATAATTAAGACATTTAAAAATTGTTCTCTGCATGTTATGTGAGAATGTTTCCTCCCCCTCACTTTCCAGTGCACTGGGGAGACAGTAGCTGTAAGAGAAAGCCAATTTTTTGTTGTTGTTGTTTGTGTTTGCTTTCAAATTGCAGCCCGAAATGTCTCTTTAATTAAATCCAAAGGAAAGAAGTTGCATTATTGATTTCCCCAGGGATGTTTCGGGTTGATACAAAGGCGGTACAAGCCTTCTGACCTCTTCAGAGGCTAAAACTTCAGGCACCTTCCCTGTGTCATCTTCTTATACTGCTGGACACAGACATAAGCTATGAAGTAAATATCAGAAAGTTGTGGAGCTCTAAGTGTTCTGGCAAATCACAACATGAACCGCTAGCTAAAACACATCTTAAATCCAAGCAAATGTGCCAGTGCAGTACTGAAACTTTTAGCACTTTCCTGCCTGCCCCATCTTCTGCCACCTGCTTTGTGTGTCCCTGAGGGCATCACCACCCCTTGCCTGGCATTCTGTGACTGTCTTTTAATTACTGTGTTTTGAATCTCTCTCCTGATCCTGACCAGTTATAAACCGAATGAGTCTCGGTGCTGGAAAAATCACCTGAGAAATGACTGTTCTTACAGGGCTTCTGACAGGATAAAAAGCAGAAAAAGTAGATATTTTCAGATTAATTTTGCAGTTCCTGTTGTTGCAGGCCAAAGCTACTTGGACAGCCCACATAGCCATCTGCATTTCAGAGTGCTTACCTGAACTGAACTGTCATTTTTTTTTTTTTATTTTATTTCAGGCTTATCATTAGCTTTGAACAGAACTTTGTCAGGTCTAGGCAGGGAAGGCAAGGACATAGCTGTTGGTCGAGTCTGTCTCCCGCCACCTTCAACAGAAGGGATGAACCTGTCAGGGGCTGGTTTGCCTCAAGGTATCCTGTGGCAGTTATTTGTTAGTCCTGTTACCATTGACCTACTGACAGTGACTCTGGCTCCTGGTTATGGCCATACGGAAACTATAATAGGCATTGGGAATCTAGAGACAATGATTATTTTGCAAAGAGCCAGCTCTCTGAGTATGTGGTTGCAGACACGCTTGCGATTTTGCAGTGAAGGCTTTCTCTGCCCATCATTCCCACAGATGATAAACCCCAGTTGTCAATGACTCTTTCAAAAATCTGAAACTAATCTTTCAGAGACCTGCTCTGGAGCCTTCTGTATTAGAAGAGAATTTACAAAGGTATATGTTAGATCTTACAGCCAGCAATGACGTGCAAGGAATCATGCTTTAAAAGCAAAACTATTGTTTAATGGTGCCAAAATTCATTCATTCTTGCAAAGCCTCAGATTTTCTTGCTGCAGCACATTCATTCTTAAATGTCAGACTCCATGCACGCAGCCCAATTTGGTATTTATATGATGAACGCTGCAAACCAATGCTCCTTAATATAGTTGCAGCCTTGTGATGGGATTATTTCCCTTGTGAAAAAGCAGGATATTAAGTCCATTAGAAGATATGTGCGGTATGGCAGGTGCACAGCAATTTTGCAAGACTGAGGGAAAAAATGATACCTTGATATGCTGAGTTGAGGCCTTTTCTAATTTTTGACAGTTTACATTTCCGAGCTATCTGGTAAAAATCCTCTTTGGTTAGCACCACTGGAGCAAATTCAACTCTCAGCAATGTGGGTGTAGATCTGGAGTAATTCCATTCTGAACAACAGAGCTACTTCAAACATACTCTAGACCCGCTGTTACACAGGTGACACGATGGAAAAAGACTAAGAGAGGAATCCGGCTCATGAAATGATGATTACCAATGGCTTGAGCATTGCTTGTGTTTATCCCCGGAGGAATTACAACTGGTGAGGCGAAGGACCCATCCTCTGAGAGAAAAGAGCGTTATTTCAAACTTGTTTTCTAAGAAACCATCTGAAACAGAGACCTTGCTCAGAGCCATACAACTCTGCATCTAATGAGGGTTTGTGTCACTGGTCCCGCTCTGCCTGGTGGGGAACTGAGGCACAGAGACAGAAATTGCTCCAAGGCGCTGGGAAGCCACAAGCAGAGGGAGGACCAGAGTCTGCTTTGGAGGGTGAGGCAGGTGCATTGACTGTACTGGAAGGAAGCACTGAGGTAAAGGTAGGTGTGTACAAAACAACTGGCTGGGCTTTTGCATATGGTTGGGCAAACTCTTTGCAGGACAGGAAGAGTGTATGTGTGTGGGTATCAAGAAATGATTGTTTCATGCCAAGTTTCAGGCTGCCATTCAGCCAAGTTTCCATTCTTCTTCCACCCCCTTCCCAAAACAGTCAGATTAACAACAGGGTGATGCATCTTCCCACTCGCCGGGGCCAGATTCTGCAAGCCCATCCGTCGAGGCAGCCACTGGCTGCCACAGGGGGCCATAGAGGCAGCGTGAGTGTGTTTTAGGGAGGGCAAGAGAGATGCTCATCTGGAAGGGAGCCATGGCCAGCCACCTGACGAGAGGTATCCCCTCCAGCCCGCCTTCCCCATTCCTTCCCTTCCCTTGCTGCGGAGCTGCTTGTCAGTCAAGCTGTGATTTTGCCTTCACAGGCAGGAGTGAAGGGGAATGTTGCTGTATGCCCTCTCCGGCTCGTGGTAGCTGCCTCTCATTATTGCCATGTTGCTAAGGCTTTCATGACTCTTGTCCAAGCCTAGCAGCTGGATTTTGGCAGCCTTCCAGGCACTTCCACTAATGTAACTCAAAGTTACCGCAGGTTTTCTCAGGAGGTTTAGGATGCTGCCCCACTCTTAGGGATGCTCACTTTTCTTGGCTGCCCTTCTCCAAGGCTTTAGCTTTAATTCTGGGTAGTTTACATCTCTGGAGTCGTTAGAAGTGGGACCCATGTGCTTCTCCCTGATTATGTATCACACCAACATTTCATCAGAGCAAGGCACAGCTCTAGTGATGTATGACACTAGCACATCATCAGTCAGCCATCGCAATAATGATGCATTAGCGTAATATGCCTTCAGGATGGAGTTGTACTGATGATGTATTTTCAAAAAGATGGAGTCCCAGAGAAAAGAAACAGTCTGGAGCTAATTCAGTATGAATATGGCCACCGAGAGCACACAGTGTGCAGCTGATTGGGATAAAAAGAATGACTTTACATTACCCACTCTGACCCTGACCCTTTCTTTTTCCCTTTTAACCTTTCCTTCTTCTTTCCACCTTCCTTGCTTCTTTTCTCCTCCACTAGTACTTTTCCTTCTTACTCTTTGTTCCTCTTCCTCTTCTGCTTTTTTTTTTTTTTTTTTTTTTTCACACTGGTGACTCTCATGGCCACTGGCTTTATTCATATATTCTTGTCTCTCACAGTCTGACCTTGTGTCATGCTGTATAACTTAATATTATCCCGCTAGAAACTTTTTCCCCCCTCTGAGTGAGATAATATTAAGGTGACCTGTAAGTGCAATAGATAAAAATCTCCAGGCCATCTAGGCAGTGACATTAAAAATCATCACAACCCTTAAGTGATGGAGGGGGGGAAATCTTATGGGATCTTTTCTTGGCAAAGGCAGCAAATGTGGGCTGAGGAGTGGCTACCCCTGGGATTTCTCATAGCCTTCAGCTTCTGGAAGATGAGAAGTGTGTTAACCCATTCACACAGCTAACAATATTAAAACAACAAACAGTGCTCAATCAAACCCAGATTGTCATCTTTCATTGGATAAAAAGTAACCTTTCTAATAAACATTTCAACTAATAAAGACTACAAAAGTAATTATACTATTAGCTCGCTAGCCCCTGACACCCAGACATTCATTTCAAAGTAACTTTCCTGCAGTGTTTAGACCGAGAAAATTGAATGAAGGAAAGATATTATACCAAGACGAAACATAAATAAAATTGGCTTCAGTCTCGTCTGGAATTCAGGCTATACATGGAACTCAGATAATGCCCTCAGTCTAGTACTAACATGTTGTTAGCATCCACCTCAAGAATAGATGAATTCTAGGAATTTGATCTTTCAACACTTTCAAATGTATATTCTGTGAAATAAAGTATTTCGCAATACCAAAGCATTTTGGAATAAATATTCACCATGGAAAATGCAAAAGACCTTTTGTGACATTTAAGTTATTTTCAATTTTTGTTTTTACTTTACCTCTTGATTTATTAGTACTGTTATTTATTCAAATTACATTAATACTCAGAGACTCCAGTCAGGACATGGCAACCTATTGTGAAAGGAGCAGGGGACACACACACAGACACACTTAAAAAGGCTGTTCTTGCTTGGGCACTTAATCACTACATCCTACACAGTGCAGGATTTCTCTTTTTGTTTAGAGTGAGTTAAAAGTCTTCTGAAAAATGCAGGGGCTTGTAGCCCTGGTGGCTGAAATCATCTGTTTATTCATGTATAACTCAGGCACATCAGTGTATCTCAGCACTGAGCTGAACTGACACAACAAGTGTTGATTTTCCATGTCTAGCTTGTGGCCTCTCTGCTATAAAAGCTACTAAGCAGGTCAGCTGTGGAGGCATGCAGAAAATGGACTGTAGCCCCCTCTGCTCATTTTCCATAGTCTACCACGCTCACTGCAGTCAGGACCGGGAAGCAGTGACCTGCAAGCTTGATGCAGTTCTGCTCTTGTTGCTCCAAATTCATTTCCAGTTAAATTGTTCAGGTAGGAAACTGTAGTATCACTGGAACGGATGTCTTGCTTTTCATTTACTTCCAGCATGAGCTAATTCATCCTCAGCTCATGCAGATGGAAAACCAGGTAGTTTTATTCCCCTTTTACAGGTAGTGAAATTGAAGCAAATTTAATTGATATACTCCAAGCCATAAAAAGAAGGAAGAGCATGGAGTCCTTAGAAGTAAGAGTCTGCTACTCTAAAGCACTAATTCTGCTTCAGCCCCGGAAAGCCAATTCTGCATTTAGCTTTTACTCCTTCTGAAATACAACTTGTAAATATCTATTCATTAAGTATCAGCATGAATAATCTTACAATTCTTTGATGTTCTTTTCCCATAAACTGTCATGAGTTCCTCTACCAGTATTAGGTCATAAAGGTTTGGCTTGCACAATAAATGCTGCCATATATAGCCAAGAGATGATCTCTGTTGCTCTCTAGCACCAAAGCTCTAATTGGCTTGTGAGATTGATTAGCATGTGAAGCAAAGCTAAGGTCTTTAATCAATCTTAGAAGTCATTTATTGAGAGTATATGACAAAGCCATAAAGGTTATTGCAAATGACATATTTTAATATTAAAACCAGAACCTTCTGCCTTTGTAGAGGTTTGAATATGCTTTTTTCCCCTGTTTATAATAAATTAAGATTAAAATTAAACAGATACAAAATAAAAGGATGAGTTCAGGAATGTAAGCCTCTTTATCATTAGTAAGTAATATCCAGAGCACTGAAATTCCTTGCCCCAGAATGCCTCAGAGCCCAGCCCAAGGTTCATTCACCCCAGCTAACACCTACTATCACTCCAAAGCGGTTACTTATCATCATGTCTGATCTTGATGAGAAATTGGAAAGCACTATGCACACTATTCTCATTTCTCTCTTTGTAGAAGTAAGGTTGAATAAAGTATAGGTGGTTACATGAAATGTCGGTCCCAGTGTAAGAAGAAGTCATATGCTGAGGGATGATCCTCTGCTCTGCAAGGCAGAAGGGAGCATTTATCCTGTATAGATATCAGGTTCAGAATGGATCCTCAGGGAAGGTTGGGGGTTGTAAAGATAAACCTGTTCCTAAATCTGAAAGCTCAGCCCGAGACTACACCTCTATGTAAGGAGGGGCTGTGCCAAGAAATTGCATAAGCATCTGACAGCTTGCTAGCTGAATGAAACAGAGAGAGACACCTCTTGGGTGATCTAACATATAGATAGTTATAATTATGTTTTTCTATTTCTATCCACCTGTCTTGAAATTGAGTAACTATGCTGTTAAGTTTGGAGTGCAATAAAAACAGTCTTCTTTGCATTTGCCTTAACATTTGCCTTATGTTAAGAGTGACATTAGAGTAACTGGAAGTCATCCCAATGTAAGGACTTGACAAGCCTCAAAGTCAGAGTCCTGGACCGACACCTAGAATTATCTCATAGGTAGAGCTGCACGGGACTGCTTAGTGACTTGTAGTTCAGGCCCTCAAGGACACCCAAAGAAGGTGTCCATTGCTCCTCTTGGCCCAGGAGCTTCTCCAAAGGACCAGTGCAGAAAACAACAGCCAGGATAAGAAATTACTGGGAGTTACTTTTTTTTCCAAATATCACATTTTAAGTCTTCCTCTGACTACAGATTTCTTACCACGTACTTTTTTGCTTGTTCAGCTGCTCTTCAGCTCCTTTTCACTCACCTCATGTGAAATGAAAGGCCAGTCACATTCAAGATCAAGCAAATCTCTTCTAACGAGGATTTCCAGGATGGTTCAGAATAAGCCTGAATTCATCCCCTAATGCAGATAAGATGAAACAAGGAGGAACCAAGTGTGATTTTCACATATCTTGCAAAGAAGAAGAAATTTAATTCCACAAAATTTGCAACCTACTTTGTCAGATGAGGAAACTGAGGCACAAAGAGATCTACTTTTTTTTTTCCGGTGACCACACAAAATAGCAAAGGAAATCCAAATGTCTGAAATGCAATTCCAAAATCCTGACCATGAGACCAACCTCCTTCTTATTTTCTGACAATTGCCAGTCATTGACATGTAGAAGAAGCAACTCTAAATGTATGTCCTTAGCATTGAAGCCATGTGCATAAGAAATGAGGATTTCCATGGGCATTTGAGTGATCTGGCACAAAAAGACTTAAGTGAAAGACCCCACTATTGATTGCCAGAAAGCCAGTGCTTGACCTAAGTAGAGTAAAACCTGTATCTTTAGTGCCTCTGACCAATGCAAAAGTCTCCTAAAAAAGGAAAAGGCTCGCAACAGATAAGAAGGGAGATGTGCAATTTTGTTTCTAATGATGAAGTCTGTAGGACCCTTAATGACCTCCTCCCATCTTTGGGCTCTCAGTGCCCTGAAGAGCTACAGATGCATAGCTGGTAAGGCTAAATCAGGGCCAACAGCACAGGAAGATGGCTAGGGGAAAAGAGAACATTTTTTCAGATGCTAAGCCTGATCCTCTGCCTTTTATTGTGCAGAAGTGTCATAATGAGGGAAGTGTGCATATAGAAATTAGAGGTAGGAAAGGCTATCAGGTCATCTTGTCCATCATCCTTACAATGAGAGAGGTTCTGAAAGAAATATAGTATTAATGTGGGGCCAAAAACCAGAAGAAAAGGCAGGAATTAAGTGAAATAAGTTCCAAAAGCATTAGTGGCTGTTATAGGTAATACAAGTTAATAAGTAACATTAAGGCAGATGTGGACATTAATTGGCCATTTAGATTTGTGTGTGTGTGTGTGTGTGTGTGTGTGAAGTTATTAATGACAGACAAGCTCTAATATATCCTGTCCGTGTCCACAGTAAAAGACAGAATGGGTCCTCATTCAATAAGATAATGAGGCAGTTAATGCATGATCCAGCTATTTGATCTGTATTTTTAGTGCATTTAAATAGAATAACTATAATATGGCAACTACAGCTAATATCCAGCAAGTAAAGAGAGAGAGAAAGAGGAAGATGACATTTCTTTGCAGGGAAAAGGGCTGGAAGCATTACTTCAAAGTTCACACTATGCTCAAGAGTGACAGGAAACATGGAGGAGATGATCTATCACATGAAATACTGCACTCTGGGAATCTCTACCTTGGCACAACCCTGGTTGCGAATGTCACCAGGGAAGAATCATGCCCTGATCTAGGCCATTTTACCAGAGTTCACTGCAAGCCAACGCTCTCTGTCGTGGAAGCAGGGCTTGCTGGTTGCTGTAGTTTAGATGAGTCGGGGACTTTATGCCTGAAACACCCTCAAACCTGCATCACAGTGGTTGTATCACAAGCGGAGAACAATTCCTGACAGCTAAGGAGCATCCTACAGATCTGTCCAGCTCTTACCAGCTCTCAAATACATCCTCAATACAAAGAACAAAATATAAACCCAAAACTTGGTCAAAGCATTGCCTCTGTGACTGTCTGTGACTGTAGGTGACACAGCCTATAGTCTTTGTAAACACAGAAGCTAACAGCGCTCCTGATGCTTGATGGTCTTTGAAATTCTGCATGGGGCTCCTTTGCAGAGATGATGCTGTCACTACCCGAGTAGCAGATTGCAAATAACTCCACAGTCCCAAAGTTCTCTGTCCCCGCAGCCATCCCCGACCATGTTCTCCAAAGCGATGGCCCGACCTCCTTCGCAGGCACCAAGATATTCTGAGCTCAGTGGGGCAGGATCAACTCCCCTGGCGCAACTGGGCTTGTGAGACAGGAAGGCAAATCTCATGGTGTGTGAACACATCCTATGCTCTTTGGAAGCAAATGGCATTGGTATAAAATGCGGCCAGACTTCTTGTATGACTGGAGCCAGTAAAATGCATACAGGGAAGAGAGATGGACATGGTCAGCCTCTAGGAGAGGCACAAAATAGTTCTGTAATGAAAAATCAAATTGGTCCTACAGCTTAAGTAGGCTGTTCAGTCCTTTTTGGATTCAACCTACTGGATGATGAGTGTTTCTCATACCATTGTTTAGAAATGGTTTGGGGGAAAGGAGGTGGTTTAACCTCATGACTGACCTTTACAAAGTATTTACATACATAAATATTTAAAATGTGTGTAGCACCCCTCGTGTTCGCCTATTTGTCTGGCTCAGTAAGCCCCTCCTGAAGAGCCCTTTGCACCTGCAGCAGTCCTGATCCCTCCCTGTCTCCGCTGGCCTGCCAGTGGGACCTGGGTGTCTTCCCGGGATGCTGACTCGCCGGGCGATGGGGCTGCATCACTGCACGGGGCAATGCCAGCGCTGGCGTGTCGGAAGAGGGAGGTCGGCGCAGCCCAAGCACCGGGTCTCATTCTGAGGCACCAGTCTCGGCTTCTGAACAAGGGGATGGGAATCTCTCAAAGGTGTTAAGTAAGGTAAATCCCAGGTAAATCCCAAGATGCCCATATCTATGCATCTGGAGAGACGGCCTGCAGTACAGATATTAAAACTGTGGGTTTTAAGGAGGCAATTAGTGTCACGTGACTTCCTCGTGGGGTGTTTCGCTCTCCCAGAGGTTGTAGGTGAGGGACTGAAAAGCAGTATTCCCAACCTTTTTTTCCCAGAGAGCGGAGCTATCGCATTTCCCACCCTTCCGCACGGGTTAACGAGAAACCTTTTCCGTGCCCCTGACTTTGTCTCCCCCCCTTCTATACTCTTGCTTCCCTCGCCGAATCCATTTGCAAATGATATCGCTCGTCTGCATATTGTCACTTGCTGCCTGCCCACCCATTTATCAAGTGTCTGCAGCTCGGCGCAGGCTTGCCCTGTCCTCCCTGCTCCATTGTTCCTCTTGACCCAGGGGAAGGTGTGCGTGTGAGACGGGGAGGGAAGATGGGTCTCTCCCACAGCACCGCGAGCCGGGGCCCAGGCAGCGCGGGCAGCGGCACGCAGGCAGTGCAGCTGGGAAGACACAATTACGCCAGGAGACTGACAGCTCCCCCTCCCCGTCTGGCATTGACAGATGACCTTGCAGGGACAGCAGCCCTGGGCCTCCCCACAGACATTAGCTGGTATAATGGGCTAGACTGGACATGCCGTACTGAGAACGTAGGAGGTAGGTAAATCATCCCAGCTCGGTGGAAATAAACTCCGCCATTTACTTTCACAATAGGTTTCCCCTCAAACTCATAAACTTGTTTCTCAGTAACCCTAAAGCAAAATGATCATGGAATTTGAACACAACATTTACCAAGTCCTAATGAATAACATAATTATCACTTTATGCAAATCAAAGCTCATTTGCATCTGTGAATATTTAACTATTAAAAACAACTCTTTGATCTTGAATAAAAATATGTATATCACATAATCATAGCCTTATGGAACATGAAAACTACCTTTTTTTCTTTCTTTTTTTTTTAACTGTACAGTTTTGCTGCACTTGGGTTTGCTGTTTGAACCTTCTCGGCGGGGACTCCATCTATGGCGCTTCTTCCCCGAGGATGTCCACTGGGGTCTCTCGGTGGCTGTCATCCCAGCTGGGCGCATCAGGCCTTTCTCTTCAGGTCACTTCGTCGTTGAGCACGACAGCCTTCCTTCAGTTTGCTTTTTTCTCCCCTGGTACTGTCCATTTTGGTGGCAGGAATGAACTCCAACCCGGAGCCCAGGTGGGCCGAGTCCTAGTGTGTTACACGCTACGCCCGAGATATTGCCAAGAGATGGGTACTTCATACATTAATTACAAAGTAAGGGAAGAAGTCAAACTCTGCTTGCATATTTAAATCAAGCCACAGTGATGCAGATTTTTCTCTTAGGGAAAGATTACCAGGGATGACAGAGGAAGCATGAGTCTTTCACTGGACATTTCCCCACTGAAAGCTCTGAACCTGGTTCACAGGATAGCCCGGTCACTTTGGGCCAAGGATCTAGAAGTATCCAGGTGCCCAACACCTACTGATATCATCTTAAAATTGCTAAGAAGCAGCAGTTTGTGCCAGTCTGGAAGTTCAAGCCATGCACTATGAGATGTTAAATGATAAAGCTCCTGTTTTCACCTACTTGAGCTATTATCACTAGTTGTTGTCATGGGTTATGCTTCATTCACAATAAAAATTAGGTTTAAAGAAACCCTCCACTTTACCAGATAACTCCTTGTGTGGAAAGATCTTCGTAGGTTGCTAAACAAAATGAACTAATTATGTGTAACTGGCAATCCCAAATTCCCCCAAAGGCTGTCATTGATTATGGCCCCTGATCAACGAGGTTATCTAGTAAGTGGCCTCAAATGTGCCTACCAAATTGGGGTGGATAAAGAATATCAGGGCATTAATTGCCCCTTTCTTCTATCTGGTGGCTTTAATGTGCCTTGCCGAGGATGTGAAAGATCAGCCCCTCCTGTGCTGATGGAGATATATCCCTTTTCTGCTTCCCCACCCCATCATCCCCTCCCAACTCCAGGCTATCAGTTACTACCCTGCCCTGCCCTGCCCTGCCAGCAGTAATCCCATACATGAACAAAGCCAGTCAGGGGCAAAATGCATGTGCTTGACACTAACTTAGCGAGGATGTAGGTGTTCACCTAGGGAAAAACTCCACTGGTTCCAGCTCTTAGCTCCAACCCCTGCTTAAGTATTTTGCCCTAAGGAAGTTTTTCCTGGGGCAAGGCTTGATACCCATGTCTCCTTTTTCTAGGTAATCTTGCCTGGGATAAAAAAAAAAAAAATGCTCAAATTTCTTTCTGTTTTTTCTTTTCTTTTTCTTTTTTTTTTTTTTTTAAATCTAGCATCTGATGATTATTCTAAAAACCAGTGTAAATGCTTTTCACAGGACTGACTGTAGGAGTCCTTTCTGAGGATACCCTGAGAGTCTGTGGGCTCAAATGCTTTTCCATCTCTCCGGAAACTGAACTTGGGTCATCCCCATCCTGGCGGAGCACGCTAACCGCTGAGCTGTTGCAAAAACTGGGAGTGGTGAGGAAGGAAACAGGTGGTAGCACTTGCACCTCTTCTGATATTTTGTAAGCAAAGGCTGGTGTAGAAATTTAACTCCAGGACTGCTTGTAGTGCCGTGATTCCCAGTTGGACTTCAGTGACTTTAAAGTCTGCGCTGTTTAGAATTTGAGTGTTGGTTTGAACTTTGCAGTTTGGGCTTCAGTCTAGCAAGTGCATATTTTAAACAAAGAAAACATTTGGCAAATAGTTGATTCTGCATGCAGGCAATGTCCCTCTGCTCCACACAATTTATTTTTACAAGGGTCGAAGGGAGACACATTTCTCTAAAAATAAAAGGCATCCGCACAAGGCTGAATTATTCCCTCCCAAACACAAACTGATCTTTTGCTTGTTTCCAAGCACTCTACCAAATTATAACAACAAAGCAGCATTGTACTCCTTAAGTTAATGAGTCTATGACTGCACCTTTCAATCTTACCCTTTCCAGCCCCAAGACACACGTGTTGCTCCTCTGCTTTTGTCCATCAGAATTGATATCATGACCCCTGACCTTTGAAACTTTACAAGTTATTGATGGCATTTCCTACATGCTATGTAACATGGTAAAGTCAGCAGCTGATGCAAAAGCAAATGATTAGGGAAGAGTAAAATACTAAGAATTTTAATTATTTTTTTAACTATGGATCTTCTCTTTCCAACAAGCATAGGAAGATGATTTCTTCAAATCACTCAAGGCCTCTTAATGTGCATAGCTTACAGTTTTAGTGATGTGTAAGAGAGAAACTCTTGTAGATCTGTGAAAAGGACTAGAGAAAACAGAACTCAGATACCAGCACTAATTTGGTATTTTTAATAGAGTGCCAAAAATCTTCCAGCATGTGGTGGGTTGACCCTGGCTGGATGCCTGGTGCCCACCAAAGCGGCTCTATCACTCCCCTCCTCAGCTGGACAGTGGACAGAAAATAAAATGAAAGGCTCGTGGGTCAAGATAAGGATAGGGGGATCACTCAGCAATTACTGTCACAGGCAAAACAGACTTGACTTGGGGAAATTAGTTTAATTTACTACCACTCAGATCAGAGTAGGATAATGAGAAATAAAACCAAATCTTAAAACACCTTCCCCCCACCCTCCCTTCTTCCCGGGCACAGCTTCACTCCAGATTTTGTCTACCTCCTCCTCCCAGCAGCGCAGGGGGACAGAGAATGGGGGTTGGGGTCAGCCCATCGCACGTTGCCTCTGCCACTCCTTCCTCCTCAGGGGCAGGACTCCTCACACTCTTCCCCTGCTCCAGCCTGGGGTCCCTCCCACGGGAGACAGTCCTCCACAAACTTCTCCAATGTGGGTCCTTCCCACAGGCTGCAGTTCTTCACAAACTGCTCCAGCGTGGGTCCCTTCCATGGGCTGCAGTCCTTCAGGCACAGACTGCTCCAGCGTGGGTCCCCCACGGGGTCACAAGTCCTGCCAGAAAACCTGCTCCAGTGTGGGCTCCTCTCTCCATGGGGCCACAGGTCCTGCCAGGAGCCTGCTCCAGCATGGGCTTCCCATGGGGTCACAGCCTCCTTCTGCTCCAGCGTGGGGTCCTCCAGGGGCTGCAGGTGGAGATCTGCTCCACCGTGGACCTCCCTGGGCTGCAGGGGGACAGCCTGCCTCACCATGGTCTTCCCCACGGGCTGCAGGGGAATCTCTGCCCCAGCACCTGGAGCACCTCCTCCCCCTCCTTCTTCACCGACCTGGGGGTCTGCAGGGCTGTTTCTCTCACATGTTCTCACTCCTCTCTCTGGCTGAAGTTTCTGTTCCACAGCAACTTTTTGTTTCCCTTCTTAACTCTGTTATCCCAGAGGCGCTACCACTGTCACTGACGGGCTCAGCCTTGGCCAGCGGTGGGTCCGTCTTGGAGCCGTCTGGCCTTGGCTCTGTCGGACATAGGGGAAGCTTCTAGCACCTTCTCACAGAAGCCACCCCTGTAGACCCTCTGCTACCAAAACCTTGCCATGCAAACCCAATACACAGCATATTTTGAATAAGTGACTCTTCTGTTTACCTGCCCAACACAAAGCAGCACCCCAGTGCTGTGTGTACAAAATCACTCTGCTGCATTATCTCCCTCCTTCACTCTGAGGGCTGCCCCTCAGGAGGGCATCCAGAAATTTACGCTTGAGCATCTCGATTCAAAACATGTAGAAAACCAGGTGAAAGAGGATGTGAATGCAAAGTGTGTTTGTCATTGCCCCTGTTTTTTCCAAGGTATAGAACAATGAGGCCCAGATGTTATGATTGCAGGAATGCTAAAAATTTCATAAGTTATTCTGCAGGCAAGAAAAGCCACAGAAGGTCAGACCAAACTGGCTTAGGGTTTGTGCAGGGCAGGAGCTGTTCAGAATGAATCTTTTTAGTGTGCAGTATCCATTACCAACTGATGTCAGAGATCCTCTTATAGATGGATCATCTAATGCTTTTTCTTAGAAGGCAGAAAAATATCCATGGCAAAGTTTCAACACATGTATTTGAAGGGAAAGTTGGAGTTAGGGAGACATAACTTCTGTTTTGACCAGCTAAGAATGGCAAGTTCAAGTTTTATCCTGCTGTCTTTCATTCCCATGGTAGGATGATTACCACTAAAAAAAAAAAAAAGTTAAACTTGGAAACTTCTATGCTGTGTAAGAAAAATCTTCTGGAGCTCTCTATTTCTGGATGATAAGTGAACCAACCCTGCTTTCATCTAGTAGCCTGCTGTCAAGCAAGCAGGTTTGAACAGGCTTGAGTTTATTAGTACATAAAGTACAGCATGTGTTGGTCTGTGTTTCTAGGACAGAACCCCAGTTTAAGTAAAGTTCAAGGTTATACCCAAGGCAGAACCATGTGGATAGTTTGCAAAGAACCACTAGCCTCCAGCAGCTCTGAAAAACTGCTGGGTTGGCTCAAAATGATAGCCAAACTATGGGCATACTGCTGTCTCCTGGCTCAAGCAGCAGCTGTGGCTTCTTTGCCAGGATGTTTCCCATATCACAGGGGTTTCCCACATTGATGTACCTACATGCCAGCGTCTGCAGCAGTGGCTGCAGGAGCTCCTACTGCTCCAGGCCACATCTGAATCAGAACCCCACCTATGCCCTCTGCTTTAAACCCTCTTGCGGCCTCCCCAGAAAAGTTTTTTGTGTCCCTTTTCCCTGAGATTCAGAGCAGTTGTGGAAAAACACCAAGCAGACCTGATGGTCTGAGATAAAGATGCAAAGGTCAGCATGACAGGCCTCCTCCAGCAGTGGGAACCTGGACCCACCCCAGGACTTTGGTGGCTCTCCTGCAGCACCCACCACCCACCTCTGCCTCAGCCATCCCACTCACAATGTGGCTATTGGCAGCACATCAGCCCCCCATCCCCAAGGGCAGAAGGACCCCAGGAATTTCCCCAGTGTCCTCCCCTTCAGTGCCAGCACACCTGCAGATGTCCCTTCCTCCAGGCATTGTTTCCCAATGCAGAGCTCCCATTTCCAGCCCATCCCACCCTGCTCATCTGTCCCAGGGTTGCCCTCCCACCCATATCTCGCACTCTCAACTACCCACTCTCAGAAGAAACTACAGACATACAGAAGATTAACCAAAGACAAAGAGCCAACTAATGTCTTGCTTCCATTCCAAACAAAACAGAGTGCAGGAGCAGAGGGCTTTTGTCTTGGCTAACCAGGGTCACACACTCAGCATTTGCCCCATTTGCAACCAGCCCTATCTCATTACCTTTCTTACAGCACCTCTGCAGCAAGGGTTGGAAACAGGTTGTTCTCTGCACCAGCAAAGCCAAACTAAGTGGAGAAAGGTGAAGTTTCCCCAGTGCAAACACCTTTGCCTGGCTTCTATGCAAGCGTGTAGCTCTTGCTAATGATGAGCCTTTCCTGGCCAAAACCTTTGGTAGGACCAAAATCAGGGTTTCATTGACTCATATTTCCCAGGATTTCTCTTTAGTTTGTCCATAATTTCATATAGGCATTAAGCTTTTTTGCTATATATATCTCAAGTAGAAATCCGTTCAACCAGAATTCCCTTAATAGAGGTTAAAAGATTTGCAGTGAAGAAATGTCAAAATACACTAGCTTATAATTGCCCTCAAATATGCAGTTTTATATATTTACTTCATGGAGAGGAACTTTGGCATATATTTAATTAAAGAAATGGAGCCTGCAGGAGGTCTTGGAATGGAGCTCATTGTATTTTGGTTTGGGGTGAATTTCACAATCTACTCTATAGTTTTATTAATCTCCCCAAGCATGAACAAACTCCAGCTATTTCTGTAGAAAATGGGAAGCAAATAAAACTTAGAAGCCTTTGGAAGTGGTTTTAAACATAGCAGGAGAAATTACAGTATTTAATGTCAGAATCTAACAATTATTACAGAATAAATGGCTACGTGCAAGAGAAATAAACTTTGAACCAAGACTGCTAATTGATACTTCAACAAAGGAGACATTTTTATGAAATAGAAATTCTGAAGCAGACTTCTAGCATTTTTGTCAATTAACCAACAATAAGGGTTACAATCGGCACTGGGAAAGTCTACAATACGATTCCTGTTGACATCTTTTTTGATTAAAGCTAGAAAGGTTAACCTGAAGACCTGCAGAACAGGAACCCAAGAAGTGAAGCTCTGGTGAGCTTCCTAACACCAGCTACTGGATTCAGGAAAGAGTGCAGAAATATGTCACTTAAAAGATTAGTTGGTCGATGATACACAGCCTTAGCTCGGCACCGCAGAAAATGGTGCCACGCCAGTCGGAAGGTGACAAGACTTGTGGATCGCCTTTGGCCAGAGATAGAAAACCTGATCTTGTGATGCAAGTGAAAATGGGAAACACACACATGTGATGCTATGTATGCCAGGACTGGGGACATCAGCATGTGGGGAACACCACTGTGAACTTTGAATCTGAAGACCTGTCACATCGTCAGTGAAAATTACCCTCCCTCCTTCTGGAGGGTGAGAGTTTTAAGACCTCAGTGGGGCCAGCAAGGGACTGGCCTGGGGTATTTATGGGAGAATCTGCGACAGGAACATGCTGCTATAACCTTTGACTTGCCTAAGGGAAAACGGGGAGTCTGTCCTGAAACAAAGACTAAAATTTTCTTCCTCCTCTTTCTTCTTCCTGAAATGCCAGGGCTAGAGGAAGAGTGACCAGAGTGGTGAAAACAGTGAAATAAAATGTTACAAAATGTGACTAATTCTATTTGTCAAGTAGGCTCAGGTGTCAGTGAGTTGCAGGTCTAAATACCAAGCCAACCCTGTTATTTTTCACTGCTTTACTCCTCCTCGCTTCTACTTTTTCTCATAGGAAAGATAGTAGAGGTTAAAATGTGTGGGAATGGGGGTATTTTCCACTGAAGTAAATGTAATTTAAGTGTAAGAAGAGAGAATATAAATTTCCATGGCAAAGCAAAGAATTTGAGAAACATCCCATACAAACCCAACTTGTTCATTAAGAAGAAAAAAACTTCAAGAAACACATTTATCTTTCCCTGGCTGGTAACTGATAAACTTTTTGATCTATAAAACCAGAGTCATCTACCAGTAGGAGTACAAGCATTGTATCTCACCAGCTCCCTTCAAGTCCCATAAACATGGCAGAAGGTATAAAGTAGGCTGAGTTTAACAGCACAGAGACCTTAAGCATATCATTTTAGCCAACGAGAACTCCTTACAGAAGATCTGAGACAAAGAGCTCTGTGTCATAGGATCACAAGGCTTGATTAATTGTGTGCATGCTTCAGCCACAAGTACTGCTTTCCTCACTGTTCCACATGCTCACAGTTGAGGTAAAAGGAGATTTCACACCAAAAGAGGAAAACCACATTGTTGTAATACCTAACTTCCACCTACCCCAGTGCATACTGGAATCATCAGCCCTGGGTTAGAGACACAGGCATCCCAGGGTGCCAGGGGAGAGAGTAAATCTGATACCTCAGGATGGGATTAGAGAAGCTGGAGAGGAGAAGAAGCTGCCCAAGCTGATGGATAAGAAATGTCTACAAGAGGCCTTGTGGTATGAAGTATTTAGCGGTGAGGCAATTAAGCAGAGGCAGTTGCATAGCTACCGCTGGGAGAGAAGGTGGCACCTATGTCCTTTGGGAGTTCTGGCTGTAAATCCTTTCCTGGAGATAAGAAAAATACCAAAAAACAACTAACAGTCATCTCCCCCATATTTTTCTCTTAGCCACATAAGAGGTAGGAAATTTGCTTTCAAGTCTTCCTCCTCTCTCCTCACCCACACACCTGATTAGAAAACAGAGATTCGAACCTTGGTCTCCCATTGAGGAGAGTGGCCTCACCACCACCCTCTCAGGTATTTGGGAACAGGACTTTCTTAATACCCTCTGCTGAATCTGATCTACTTTGCTGTAGCTAATTAAATACCTGCATTCAATTATAAACCAAACCTGACTCTCCCACCTTTCTCTGTAAGGCCCAAGGATGAGTATATTCCCCCAGGATGTGAGACTCAAGTTTAAACCGCTGCTCCCGAGGAGATGGACTCAGACAGCTATGAGTTTTGAAAGCACTGGTTCCCAGAAGACCTTAAGGCATTTCCCACTCCACTAAGCGTGTTCAGACCGTGCCAGGAGGTGATCCCGTGTGCTCTCCTGCACCACTGTAGTATCAGCTATACATGGAGCATCCTCACAGGTGCTCATGTCACTAGTTCTTAAAATCTCTGGGGATACACTCTCCATGACCTCCTCAAGCAATTCACTCCAGTGCTCCCCTTGGGGCAGCTTTGAGCAAGGCGATCTCAGTGGGACCTGAACATCGGGCATAATACCCTTTGTACAACTAAATCCTGGCTCAGCCGAAGGTACCCCATTTTCAGAGGTGACTGTTACCTATTGATGCTCCCAGTGGATGTCTGATGGGTCACATACCTGCCCAGGAAATCTAGCTGGAGCATTGCTCCTCCCCCTGGATCACTGCAACAGTGAGGGTGCTTTGCACTCATTGCTCCACAATAAGTAACAGCGCTGGAGAAACATTTTGCCAAGGATAGGAAAGACTGGCTGTTCCTCCACCTACTTTCAGTAGCAAGGGGAAGTATTAGAGTCCTCTTAAAGAGGAGAAAATGCATGGACATGAAAATAGGGTGGGAGGATGAAACCTGTCTGCATCAGGCATCCTCCTCCCTCCGGTACTACAGATGCCCTATCAAGAGGAAAAGGTTACGTAATGAAAGAAGTCTGCCTACAAAGCCTGCTGCTACAAGAGTTTGCCAAGAAAAGAGACTCGAGAGAGAGTGCCTTACAACAGCCTTCAAGCAAGACATTGCAAGCTAGAACCTCAAAGGAGGATCTCTGACTAGTAACCTAGAAGGGATTAAAAGGATAGAAAGACCACTGAATCAATCAAAAAAAGCACATAACGGGGCATCTCTGGAGATTCTCACTTATTAATGTTATTGCTATTGCAAATAATCATACTGTTTATTTTCAGTTACCGTAGAGTGTGGAGGCCTGAGTGACTGGGGCTGGTTCTATCTGGAATTCAACAAGCAAGGAGACAATTTGAATCTAACAGGACGATGGAGAAATTATCACACCAAACTTCTCCGGTGTTCAGTGCCATCTCCTTAGGCCCATCTAACGATGAATATTATGTGACTCATATGACTGATATGACCATGACTCATGTAATAAATATGATTGATATGACCAATGAACAAAGAGAAATAGTGTTGCTGCCCACTACCTCCATGTTTTCCAGGTAGTTTTGTCTTGCTCTGTTTTTGTTTCAATTCTGTTATTCTTGCAGCCAGGACCTGGATATGCATTGGCACGAACAAAGGAAAATGTAAGTAAGTGTTTAAATACTTAGCTGCCCATAAAGTAAACCATGAAATAAAATACTCAGTCCTGGTTTGATTCAAATTTTGGTTAACAGTTGAGATTGCTAAAGGCAGATACCAGTGAGACTATTAGTGTTCCCAAAAGTGGCCAACTTCTGATACTTCACTGGTACTTCTAGAACCGTTCATCGCTGGTACATACATCTATTAAGTATACATTGTTCTCTTCCCTTAAGCGTTGTGATTCACACACTGATGGTATCAAGAGATCCCCAGGGAGATGAGAGCCCATGTGGATTAGGGGCCACTGGTGAACTTGTTCTGTCTGTCTGAAGGAAAAGCTAGGAGCTAGGGAGCCCTGTGCCCCCTTTTTACACACAGAGAGCTGAGGTACAAGCCAACAGACTTACTCAAGATGCCACAGGCAATCTATGGTGGGGCTGGGAACCAAATCCAGATTTCCTGAATCCTATCCAGTGTCTTAACCTCAAAAGCGTCCTTTCTCACTAATCAGGTATATCAGACGAGTCATCAGACACCTATATGTATATCTGCTTACCCTCAGATTTGTATACCTCTATGGTCCTGAAAACTAGTTTGTTCTCTCCTGCCTCGCCCACAGAGGTTTGATAAGGTGGTAAAACCAGCTTAAAGACTTCCTTTGTTCTGATGACAGGCACTGCAAATAGCAACTCTGCCCAAGCCTCTGACCTTGGTCGTGAGGTCCTGAGAGACAAAACAGCTGTCTAATGGGCTAAATCCATATAGAAACTTCCTCCCTGTTTGTGCCGTATTAGATGTCTGTTGGAGTATCAGTGGCTGGACATGTCATCCTAATGAAGGCAGTGTAGGCAAACTGCTGAAAGAGGCTCATCAGCAGTTCTCCAAAACCACCTTACCTGTAGACAGAAGGTAGGAAGGACATGGTCTGCTAGATAGAAAGTGCATGGATCTCAAAGGGAAGCCACATAGTCTGGAAGCTGCCAGAAATCACTGCCAACGTCTGCAGCTGAAGATCCTGTTACCTTACCCTTAGTAAATCCTACCAGATTAGAGAAGCACAGACTCAAGAGGTATACGAAAACTCCAGGTGAATTCGTTAGCCATTACTTAGTCAATCTTCATGAGCAGAAGATGTGTCTTTCCATTTCCTTCGAGAGCACGTGCTGCCGACCTTCTCTTTAGGTGCAATCGAAGTCTGCTGTGTTGAAAAGAAAGTTGACAGAGGTAGCAATAGGCATGACAGGAGCATATGAGACTCCTTAAGCTAATCATTAAAGCCCAGGATCAAGAAAGTAAGTGCTTACATGTGCCTCTGACAGTCTTGTCAAGCCAAGAGTAAAAGAGGAGATGGGGGATGAACTTCTGAAAAAGTAACAACTGAAAAGTGAGGCTGGTGTGATAAGACTGCAATTCCCCAAAAAAGGTGATTCAGGCAGTAATATATGCTGGTATTAGCTAAAAACATGAAAAGTCCATAAGGAAAATGTTGTGAAACTGGCAAACCTTATGGAATTTAAGAAGAAAGCAACAGTTTTGAGAGGTTAGCCTATTATGACCAGAAAAACACTTTTACTCTGACTGGAAAAATAAGCAGGGGATAAAGTTTCAGAACTGCTGTAGCTGGTGGCAAAACTTCTACAGATCTCAGTGTCATCAAGACTTCATCCCAGGAGCCTTCTCGTAGGAAAAGAAAACACTATTTTGACCAACCGAAGGTCTTGAGTGGGGAGAGCCTGAGCTTTTCAGCTTTTCCACTGTTCCCAATGCCCATGGATTTTCTGAGCTCCCCATAATATCAGTGTCATTCCCAAAGAGTAGTATATAGCACGTGGATACATCTGCACTGCCCATTATAGTGCTAAGTGAGTTAGCTCTAAAAGAACTAGCTTGAGGACGAGAAGCAATCCAGACTTATTAGCATGGTGCTCTACCCATGCTAATTTACTGTACTAATGCAGCTATACCACTTCTAGGTATCCCTGAACAACACAGTGTTGTGAGTTCCGGATCTGCCAAGAACACAGATGTGTCAGTAGGTTGAATGAGGAAGGTCTGAGACTAACAGGTTCCTTGGTAATGTGAGGTACACCGAAGGAGGCTATTACTTTGTGCTGCTTTAATGCCTTCTAATTTTTTTAATTAAAGCTCGGTTACAACATCCCGTAGGGAAAAATCCCTTGCTGGCAAAAAGAGTAGGCCAAGAAACCTCACAAGCTCTTTTCTGGCATTAATGTCTATTACTCTAAGTAGCAGTCCAGCCCAAACTTGTAGGAGAATAAAGCTACCACACTCCTACCACAAAGACTGTTTTTCTTTGCCAGTAATTGCTGTTTTTCCATATACAAGGACCAGATCATCTACTTTCATTCAAAATGCCTTCTTCTAGATTAAGGGAAAACAGCAGCGAGAAGAGGGGAGGTGAGGGGAATTAAAATAAAATGCAAGGTCTCCAAGAGAGATCAGCGTGCGTTCACTTCCGCGACAGGCTGGAGCAGGCAAGAGGAAAATGGATGCTACCCCTGCACACACGCAGAATTTCTTTGAAATTCCATGTGTTGCTGGCAGGCTTAAATGTTTGCTTTATTACATCGGCCTTTCAGGGCTCCCAGTCATTTGGCTGCGCTGATATCAAGCCTCGCAAATGGCTGAAGTCCAGTAAGGTAGCAATCGGATGCATCTTTGTACTAGGGATCAAGACAGGCGCCTGGCTGCGTAAAGGCCTGGCTCCAGAAGACCAGCAGTGCTGATTCCTCCGGTGCTATCTCCACGAGCACCCTCTGATACAGTTAGGGCTAAACTTCCCTGACCGTGTCCATGCGCTATCTCATGTTGCACACTGAGAGAGTAAATCATGTAGGGAAGAAAAGAAGCATCTTGTTAATTCTGTGTTTGTACCGTCTCAGTGGTGGCCTACGGCCAGACCCTATCAGTGTTACTGTAATGCAGCACTAATAACAACAAACCACAGAAATACTGCAATCGTGGTAAAACTTTTCCTGGACTTAGTCCGTAAGGAAGCTGGCCCCGGTGAAGGCAGCGGGGCAGGGCTGCTGGCAGCTGCCTGCTCGCCTCGCCGGAGGGGGACTGCAGCGCTGCGAGAAAGCGATTGATCTGCGGGGCTCGACAGGAGAGCGACAACCTGATTTATGGTCATGTAGCTGCATTAGATAAAGGAGCTGTGGCCTTTTCCTTTCAGCATAGGTGTGGTCATCACTTAATCACCCCCGAGAAGGTGGAAGGCATTAAAACCTCAGGAAACTCTTGTGTCTGTGAGTGTGAGAGTAAGAGTGTAAGTGTTAGGCAGCTAAAACTACCTGCTAAGAATTAATTTTACTTTCTCTGAGGCTCTGCTCTTGTTTCCACCCCACACGCACGTACGCTCAGGCACGCACAGACAAATACATGCACGCAAATACTAAACAAATACATTCACCTTGAGAGCATTATTGACTATTCGATATGGTCGGATTGCTTAAATTAAAAACTCTCCAAAGAAAAGAGTTTGCAGATTTCTGTCAGCCAGAGATCTATTACTCATGCTCAACCATCTGGTATTTAATGAGAATATGACAAGCTGATTGTTATTTTTTTTCACATGGCAAATTGAAAAATGCGACTTTTTGATCTGTATTTTAATTACACCCCCTCTGATCTCTCTCCCTTGCACTTTCTTAGTAATATGAATTTGGAGAGTAAGTACACTCTGACTTTCCCTATTAGCCCTTTCTCTCGAATAGCTAAAAAAAAAAATTCATTTCTTTACATTTCTCTGATTCACCTGTGATCTGTGGAGGTTTAAAGAAAACTCTCTTCCTCCCAGCTGAAGAGCCAGGGAAGGGCTTCCAATGACAGGTGAGACTGCTCGGCTCTGCAACCACCCTTGGTCCACCGCAGCTCCCTGGCACCCTGCATTTTCCTTGTCACTGCAGCTGTCATGGAAAGGGAGTTATTTCGTGTTACATTTCATGTTACAGGCATTGGTATTATCGAATAGGCTCATAGTTTTGCTCGAATGCTGGAAATATAATTTTAAAAACCCCAACAAAACACTTTTGCCACAACAAGAGGGGAAGATGTTACAAGCCCCAGAAATTGGGAGTTTTGTCAGACTGACCCTGCTCAGTTCACGACAGGTTGCTGCCTGCTTAGTCGGGCCTCACGCCTATAGCAGCAGCTAAATCAGACGATATATGAAAGCATGACTTTAAAGGGACCGGACCCAATCACATGACACATTTTTGTCCAAGTTCCACTATCATGTGACAATCTACAGTAGATTTATGAAATTAAGCACAGATGGCTACTTTGTTTTTGTTCTTTGAACTGACAGCTGCTGGTGTAAAAATAAATTAAATTAAATTTCATATAAGTCAGACTTTGAGACTTTTTTTTGTTGTTGTTAAATAATCTTTAAGGTCCCCCCCCCCGCACACACACACATACATTTTAATGTTTTACTGGTTCTCGCCTCTCACCCCACACTCCTGGCATATCCCCAGGATCCTTCCCCAGCCACCCTGGCAGTGACCTCCCTCTTCATCTGGGCACACACCTCCCAAGGGACACCGGACATTCAGCCTCCATCCCCAGACAGATACCAAGCGACGGTGGGGACAACCTGTGCCAAGCCTGGCCAGTGGGCATAGCTGAAGCAGGGCCATTTAAAGCCACTTTCCATCAGGAAACCCAGCTAAAAGAAGGGAAAACCCCATGAATTCTCTACCCTGCAAGCCTGCGGGTGAGTATTCCTAAGCCCTTAGGAACTGTCAGCTCTGAAAGGCTGCGTATGCCAACAGAAGTGGGAGTATTGTTATTAACTGAGCTAATAATCCGATATATAGGGAAAAAAGAAGGAAGTGACTTCTAGGTAAGGAAAGTAATGGCAGGTGCATAAAAGAGAATGAGATGATTTTTTAAGAAAACCATGTTTCAGGATTAGCCAAAGGGTTCTCCTGTATTCACAAATCTCCATGGAGCACTTTAAAGTCTTCTGTGTTTGTATCGCTTAAAGTGCTGCTATTTTAGGTCAGTGTAAATAAGTCATGTGTGCCATCAGCCTTGTACAAGTGCTTTCTGCTGCTTAATAATACATGTGCTTGTCCATTATAGGGGCTACATGGGTATGTGTTGGGATGTAGAGGCGGTCATGCAAAGATCCTGTCTTTGGCATGGCTGCTTAATGCTTTGAGTGAGGGCATAGGGTATATACTCGTGATGACCTAGAGCAGGGCAGAGGCTAAACCTAGCTCTGATCACAGCACCCAGTAAATAATTCATAAGAAACCTTACCATGGTATCACTGCTTTCCTCCCCAGATATGCCAACAATCCAGCACTATTACCTTTCATTTTATTTATACACAGATATCAGGGTTTGAGGTAGCAGGGAGTTGTTTGACCACATCACAATTCTGTTATTTCAGTTGCATTTCAGCAGTTTGGTGGATGTTTGGGAATTATAATGTCTCAGGTTCCCTCACAGAGGTGCTTGGCAGAAATGATGCTGTTCAGATGCAACACCCTATAGGACATAGCAAGCAGAGCATCTTGGGCCTGACGTTCCCTTTGAATACACATGGATGCTGAGCTCCGGTCTCAGCTGCGGTTTGGGCATCCAATAGACTCCCACCCCCCGTGAAAGCTATTCAGATGATTCGCCTCAAGTGGGAGCAGGACATTCTGAAGCTGAGATCCCCACTGACTCGGTATTTGCAGCTCCTGTATTGTTCACTCCCTTTTGTGTCCCCGCTCTCTCTGGGTCTCTTTTTCCATTTATATAATGGATTCGTCAGTATGGGGACTCTCATTATGTGCTTATCCAGAAATTAGCACAACGGGGTCCTGTTCTCGGTAGCCTTCTAGGCAGGACAGCAGCAAACACAATTAGTTTCACCAAGGATCTAAATTGCACAATAGTGTCGTACAATAGCCTGAATACAGGACAGAGAGCGTGAACTTTCTAGATCTCAATCATTTGATCATTTTGCAAAGTTACAGTGAAATGTAGAATTGATGGTGAAAAAGTAGGCCTGTCCATGTTGCGTAATTACTGAGTTAGTGCTGAAAAAGCACTCAGGTGTTGGGAACCATGAAGTCCTGTTAGGAAGCCGCTGTGCCCCATTTTCTTCAATCCACCTGCATGTTGGTGCATCCGACCAGGTAGCCATCACCATGAATTAGATGTGGGTTCTCATATTCTGAGCCAGTTGCTTTACCTTGGAGTTTCTGGGGAGAAAATGGGTTGAAATCCCCATTTTCCTGATGGGCATCTGCAAGAGTTAATCAGCAGATATTTGTAAAGGATTTTGCCTTGTGCTCCTGTGATTTTGGTCCCTGAGAAGTCAATTCAGATTTGCCATTCCTCTAACAGAAGGAAAATTCAACCAATAAAAGAGCAAAGTATCATACTGGAAAAGCCAAATCTCTGAGTCTGACTTGCTGGGAGGAAGATGCCAAAATACCTTTACAAATCTGCACCTCAGTACCAGTGTCAGGTTTGTGAGGTACAAACGCTGTGCTTTGAGAAAAAAATGAGTAGGATTTTGCTAGCAAAAGGCTTGCCCAATCTCACCTCAACAGACCTCCACAGGCTACTGAAGCTGAGCACAGTGTCTGTGAAATTAATAGCTGAAGAGTAATTTGGTAAAAGAAAACGGTGAAAAGAAAAAAATAAATTTAGTTTAAAATGGTACTTTTCTTTCCCTTTCAAATGTTACAGATCTGATTTCTCTGACAGAAAAATAAGTATGTGCGTGCATCTATATGGTGAGGTTTAAGGAGAGGTTTAGAAACAAGATTTTTAATAGAAAACAAAGGCACGTCAGTTAATAAGCATGCATTAATGTTGAAAAAGCCCTGCAATGGCGTTTCTTGTGCATATGTGGGAATGAGGGACTGTAAGAACAAGTGGTGGCTGGTTGCCTGGGTTTATCAAAGCCCAGTAGGGCAGGATCACCTCTTTGTCTTTGCTGTGCTCAGAGTCATCAATCCCTCCTGTTCCTTCCGGAGCTGTGAAAATGTCAAGAGAGAAACTCCTCCTCCTCTAACAAAACCCAAGTGCCGTGAAAGCCCCAGCTCCAGGCAAACACCCGCCGCGCCGGGCGGCTCAGCGGGGCCTGGGGTAGCCCAGCCGGCCGGGTCCCACCGGCTCTGTGGGGCAGCGGGGATGGGCACAGCTCCCGGCTGGTGGGACCCCACAGCCCGGCGGCTGTGCTCCTCCAGGCCTGCGCTCCTGCACGGCGGCTGTGCTCCTCCAGGCCTGTGCTCCTCCAGGGCTGTGCTCCCCCATGGCGGCTGCGCTCCTCCAGGCCTGCGCTCCTCCAGGGCTCGCAGCCCTCTGCGAAGCAAGTAGGGGCAGGCCTGGCCCGGGCGCCATGGGAAGAAGAGGGACTCTGTGTTACCCCTGAGCAGGGGCTGGCCACATTTCCATGCCCTGACAGGGCACTGCTGGAGGCAGTTTTGCTTTATGGTTGAGCTCGCACCTGAAACCGCAGCTCCCAAACAGCCTCAAGCCTCGAGCGCGCCCTGCTCCTCAGGGCTCCCGCCCCTTGCTCCCCTTCCCACCGCCTCATCCGCTCAGTCTCGGGCCCCAAAGCCCCCCCCTTTTTAGCAAGGCAGCCCCCCCCCGCCTCCGCTACCTCCCCAACCCCAAGCGAAACCCTGCTGGGGGCACGCGCTGCCGCACTCCAGCTCCCTGGGCCTGCTCCAGCGCTCGCCGAGCCCCCGGGGGCTTAGGAGCCGCCTCAAATGCAGCAGGAGGGAAACGGGCCTTGCTGCCCGCTGGGAACCAGCGCCCCGTGGAGAGCTGTAGGTAACTGCCCTGGTCCGTCCGCAGAAAGGCACGGCCTGTTAGGTGCCGTGGTTGGAGGCAAACGGGGCAGACAGAGAGGAATGCAGACAGGGGAGCGGGGATGGCTGGAGGGGCGGAGAGGCAGCCGCAGGGTGGCCGAGGGTGGGAGGGGAGAGGAAAGGCTGGAGGACAGGGAGGAGGGTGGAGAGGGCGATGGGGTGCGGGATGATGTGGGAGATGTAATCTAAGGCAGAGCTGTCCAGAGCCTCCAGGCTGGGAACCAGGTGACTGAACATGATCTGGGGGAAGCAGATGCCTTCACAGCACCTGCGGCGGCGTGGCCCCCACCCAGAGGTAACAGAGCTCGTTAGCTTGCTGCCAAAGCGCTCTGAATCGATGCAACCCACGTGTGAAAGGCTAAACACCGAAGGAAGAAGTTCGCACAAGTGCTGCCCTGTACAGTAGCGTTGACAAGCTGGAATCAGAGACTTTCTCTTCTTCCTCACCTGGTGCGATGCTGGGACAGCAGGGGCCGGGGGGCGAGGATTATCCCGCTGGTTTCCCCAGCAGGACCAGAGGCCTGAGCCGGTGCCTGGGGGGATGCTAGTCCCTTGCCGCAGTATGAATGAGTGATGGTTTGCAAAGGCAACTGTGCAGCTCTGTGGCCTTCTTCCCACGTTCAGGTAGGGGCTGTGGGCAGAACAGTATTTTCCCAAGCGTGCTCAGCCCGAGAGTCAAATATTTCTCTGCTCTCCATCATTTTATTGCAAAATGGTTCTAACGAAAATATCCAGCCCAGGAAGTGATTTCATGAGGAAAGAGCTAAAGACGAGAACCTGAACCAGCTAAAACCCCAGATCAGTAGTACAGAATTAAGCACAGGATTTGCCCCAGCTTGTAATTAAAAGTCTCTTTTCTTCTGATTGCAAAGATAACCTTCTAAGTGTTGCCAACCATAACCCAAATCAGTCTCATACACTCAAGCCTGTGTATATCCTGGATAAACAAATACCTCTGAGAAATAGATACCATCCTATTGCCGTCAACAAAGTGTCATTGCTAGTGGCAACAATTCACTGTTTAAGTGTTCAGCTCATGTTTTTTCTTTGCTGCTGCTCAACATCATGGCAGACACTGGTGGTAACCTTTTCAGAGTGGTGCTGGCTTTGCCAGGAGAGCTCATGGTCTTCAAATATTTTAGATCATGTGAGACTGTGTGTGAGGGACAGAGAAGAAAGGAGATTCCTCCTTCTCTGTAAATTCTACTTCTTAAAATTTCAAAAAGTGACATTACGTCCTACATCACCTACACTGCCCAGATCCCACCTAGATTGCCTCCTCTCCATCCAAAGCAGCCAACAGCCTACAGCACCTCCCTCTTTGTCACTACGAGTATTGACAGCAGAGCTTAGGAAGAAACAGAGAGTATTTACAAAGTAAAAGATAAAGTTTCTACAATGGCAAGCGAGGAACCAGGTGGGTTAAATGAATCTCTTGAGGTGCACCCCACACTAAAGTGCACCCTACAGAGGCCGTGTCACTCTTTCTTCCCAACGGACACTGTTAGATACTGGACCTGCTATGTTCAACATGGCCCATCAGTCCTAAGGATCTCATATTTGGGAAAAAGAGCCATATCACCATATTGCCTTCGGCATTTCCAGGGACAGCAGACAGGGAGCCACTCTGAGGGGCAGGTCAATAACTGCCTCACTACACAAGCAGAGATAGGGGAGATAACCTTGGTGGGAGACTCAACAACAGCCAAAACTGGCCCACATCCCTTCTCCCTGCCCCTGTGCATGGTCTTGGCTGCCTCTGTCAGCCCGTTTCCTCCTCTTGTGCCAATCACATCTAAGCAGGCAGGGGAATAGGTCAACCCAGTTTCCTAGAACAGAGACATATACTTGTCCTTCTGCACCATGACTAGCTGCTGCTGCCTTTGGGAGTTGTTATTCTCCCTGCACAGGAAAAATACAGTGAAGGGAAGAGGCTCCCGTCCCACACAGGTTTAGGAAAGAGCTGTCTTCTAGTCCAGGGGAGCAGATTGTGAGCCCCACTGTCTCCAATGGCAACCCCAGCTCAAGAAAGCAAAACCCGTAACGCTACCACAGATTTCATTGCCTTCAACAGCTACTGATAAGCCATTAAAAGCTACTTCAAATAAATCAAACTAAAAAATAGCCCTAGTTTGGCTCATGGCTTCAATACACATTAAGAATTTATGCCTGCCAGCCCAAAGTTTGTAGTAAGAGATGTTTCTTTGTGACCTGGGAGTAGGTATGTAAATAGTGAATTAGCAAAATGTCCGGATGACACAGAATTTTTTAGGTTACTCAAGACTGTGGGGAGCTATGACGTGTTCCAGAAAGACTTGACCAGACAGCATGATGGAAGATGAAATTCAGCATAGACATGTGCGAGCTAATGCACACTGCAAGAAATAATTTAAGCTTTCATACATGCCAAGGGACTGTGAATTAGTGATGAGAGGCATTATGGTGGACACACAATGCCTTCAGTGAAGCTGGCTGCTCAAAGTATAGCCCAGGTCAGAAAACAAATGAGGGAAAATTCAGCTATCTAAAGGTGAGTGGGCTCGTACTTACATTAGAGAAACCTTCTGGGTCAGGCTGGAACATAATTTAAAGCTACCTGGGAATGAGGCAGCTCTGGAATCAATTCTCTCTCTTTGGCTCAGCCAGGTCTTCCAGGGCTCACGTTTTACACATTGAGAAGGTCAGAATTAGTTGTCAAGCCTTGCAAAAGATCTGGACCTCACTGAATTCTTTATCCATCCATGAAGTCCTTGAAACGTGATAGATATCCTGACAATGATTCAAACTTGGCAATTAAATTCCCGTGAGCTGGAATTAGAAAAGGTGTCCCACTTACATGAATAGATTGCAGAAATTGTATTTGGAGATAGTTTCAACAAGGGTTCCTTGGGTTTTGCTGTGAATGAGCTAAATGCTCCTTCAACATAAGGCACTACTGCAGTATCACCAAGATCAAATCCCCCTTACAGTGTGGAGTGGGAAATAGATGACCTTTTTTTTTCCCCCTTTAAGACAAGGGGCATAAAACAATGACTGGGAATGAAAGCCCTGTAAATTAATTTGTATTACAATTTCTGCAACGCCTTTGTATATAAATGGAAGTTATGTACATAATTTATGGAGGATGGTATATGTGAATTGGAGTCTCAAACTCCCTCAAACACACTCACTCAAGCATGATGCGTAGAACACTAACACTCTCAGACAGTGTGCAGATTGCAATAGTAAAAAAAAAATATCACTCTAATACTGTGCGTTACAATAATAAATGCAGGAATTAGAGGTTTTTACCTCTTTGTAAATAAATTATGCATATGTAGTTTTAAATTAACCAAATTAAATGATTAAAGACACTCCACTCCTTCATAAACTTGTCTCGGGAGTAAGGAATGCAGCATACAAGCAGAGGTCTCTGGTTCCTCTGAGCCTCGCTGTTTCATTTGAAGCAATCTTAGATGCACTTCCCTTTCCTCCCAGCTTTGCAAGGATAGAAGGCGTTTTATTTTCCCTTCAGCTAATTATTTTCAGATAAATGCCAGTGTTGAGATTAGAAACACCACTTTTGTTTGCATCCCCTCAGTGGGGTGTTGCTGGTGCTGGAGAAGTACCGCATGGCTCCTCAGAAGTCAGCCTGCCCACAGCCACTGGTCCCAACATTTCTGCATCTGGATTTGAGTGAGGGAGCCAAACAGGCACAGCTATTCAGGACTGGGCTGGCAGTGTAAGTGGATGACAATCCTGAAATGCAGGTCCATAGTGCCTTCTCTGCACGAAGTACCGTTGTGCTATTTTGTCAGTGATGACATGATTTGTCGTGGCACATGGCACCATGGTACGTGGTACCATGATTCACACTTGGCTACAAACATTGTTGCCCATTTTAATGTGGGAGGGAGTTTAGGCCATAGCTCAACAGACTCATTTCTTACTCATTTCATGAAATGGCACTGTAGCCTTAAGCCTAAACTCACCAGTCACAAGGAGAAGAAACTGCAGAGATTTGAAGAGTGTTTCTTTCCCAGTATTACCAGTGCTGTCCTACCACTATATTACCAAACAGGGCTTGACTCCACTCCATCCTAGATACCAAATTAGCTCAGTTCTTCCGGGGAATCTCTGGACAGTATCTGTTACTCTCAAAGCACTTAGCTCAAAATGTCTTTTTATAGGTGTAGAAGCAGGCACAGAAAAAACAGATCATCTTTCTCAAGATCACAGGGTTGGGCAGGGGAAGAGCTGGGGCAGTTGACTCTCAGTGTGCATCCTACTCCTGGGCAGCACCATCTCCACACACTGTGGTCATTTCATCAGCTGAGCCACCACAAGATGTTGTTTAAACTTTGCTTAACAACCCCGATTAACTTAGTTTCTGGATAGCTCAAGCATTTACAGATGTTAAAACTTCCCAAGGCTGTATTACCAGAAGAGTCTACTGAAATCTGCACGTCAAAAAAAAAAATCAGGAATGTCCACATAGTATAGCTTTCAACTGGATTTTACGCATCTCTGCTAGGGAAGAGTACACAAGCTTCTCACTCTGTGTAAAAATGTATATCTTAGTGCAACTCTCTCCACACAAGCCAGCTCAAATGCCGATGCTCAAAGCAGTCTGAAAGCAGTGAAGGCAGGGCAGGTACGTCACAGTTCACAGAGCTTGCTAGTATTTATTCTTTAAGCGCACCTGTAAGTATAGTGTGCTGACATAGGCTTTCATTCACTGCATTTTGACCGTGTTTTCCCTTCTTGCTGTGAAACCAGCCTCAGGCTTAACGAGTTGCATGTAAGACAGCAATATCTCTCGAACCATTCTTGGTGTTTTGGAGAAGAACCCCGTTTTCCACAGCAGAAGAAAGTGACTCTTCACATCCATATCAACGGGGCTTCAGGAAGCAAATCCTACATACAGGCAGTGGGATCAAGAAACATAACTGGTTTTAAATTGTAACTTGATGAGTTTGTGAATGGAATTATAGATAAATATGAAAACCAGTGGCTTCAGGGAACCAGACTTACTGAAACTGAGGTTTCTGCCCATCCTTGGTACAGTAAGCATGCCACCCATCTTGGGAATTAGGGTAGCTGTTCCAAGGTAACTAAATACTAAGATTTCTATGATTCAGACACAAGGTAGTTACAATAGACTCAAGTAAATATTAAGTTATTTTTAACTTAAAAACAACAAGAAAGTATTTATTCCTTTGGTTTAAGCTTTGGAGGAAGGTAGGGAGCAATTTTCATCTGAGTGCCCATAATGATTCTGCTTGATCCTAAGCAAACAAGGCTCAAACTTCTTCCAAGATATTTTTTTATATGCTGTGTAAATCTGTCATGGAGATCTTTACAGCAAGTTTCTGAGTACAAATACAGCTTCATGGTGAAATGAAGATTATTAGTTCATTTTGTTCATAGCATGAACCAGGGGGGTTGGATAATAACGGGGCATATACACTGGAAAGAGTTGTGACCTTTCATTTAGAAATCTTCTCTTCCGGAGCTTTACACCTCTCACTAGCTGACTTGTCATTAAGATTTGGAACAGTGGAATGTAACGTTCACACAAAACAATGACAGGCCATTAGGCTACGAGCTCTTTGGAATTTGTTTCTAGTGTGATGGGTCAGCAATCTGCCCCTGGCCTCCAGCATCAGTACAGTACAAATAATTAGTGTTACATTTTACTTTTCCCAGCTGTTTGCAAAACTTACTAGTACACATTTCCAACATCACAAGAAGCTGCTACAACCTGACATCCATGTGTGCACACCAAAATGTGAATCACATGGCTGTAAAAAACAGGAAATATTTCACCCTTTTAAATCACCTAGGTTCTTGGTTTTGTGTTTGGATTCCATGTGGGACATGTGTGACGGACGTGTGTAAGGGATATATGTGAAGGACAAAGACTACAGCATCTGTAATGGCAGGTACACAGTGGGGTGGCTGGAAGAAAACACAGGAGGAGTTGAGACAAAATCGTCTGAACAACAGAGGACGTGAAAAGCATGGCTCAGGATGGAGAAGGGTGGCAGGGCTGCACCTCTGCTCCACACATGTTTGGTTTGGCAGTATCATCCCACTCAGATCAGATCTCACTCTTGCACAGCTTCAGGTCACTTGTGACCATGGTCTTTTCTGCAGGTGAGTTTCAATACAGCAACTCAGGCAATAACACAGGGGTTGTCCACTGGAGTTAAGGAGGAACTGAGCTTACCACTCACCTTCAGTGGGAGGTGAACGGGGCCTAATCCCACTTTTTGTGTCACTTCACAATGTGTTAGGAAGTATTGGAAATTGATAGCTGAAGAAAGATAGATAATAATCCAGGCCAAGCTACTCTCAGCAAACACATACAAGAAAACATTTGTTTAAAATGAATCTAAATATTCTATAATGTTGATAGAAAACAGAATTTAAAGACTTTCCTCACTCATCAGAGCTTTCCCATTCTCCTTTGCCTGGTCTCTGCCCATTTCCCGCTCTCCCATGGAGTGCTTTTGCAGTGCAACTTCAGCCCTTTAACTCCAGCAACTGCTTTAGGTGAGCAGATCCTACTGCCCTTGCAGAAGTTCCCAGTTGTTAAAATGAGTTCTCACTCGGCCTTCCTCTGTCACCCAAGGCCTGCCACCCATCAATCCTTCATATGAGCATGTTTAAAACCTGCATAAATTTTGAGATTTGTAAGTCATTTTGAAGGTGCAATTTGCCTTTGAGAGTCCAATCGCTCTTCTCTGTTGTGAAGGCTTGCATGGTCCCTGGCAAGAAACCACACAGCTCTAACACAGCTTGCGAACATCTCTGCCCTGACACAGCCTGACTGAGCAGAGGCATTTCTTTCAGACCATTTCTAGGAGATGCCTGCCTCAAGAATTGCCTAGTGCAGGTGATCCATGTTCTTCCTTATTGAATGACTATACAAACTGCTGAGCATGAACATATTTAACGAGAGCCATAAACACCCATGCTGTACAGTCCTCATCCACAGTAAAAAGTGAAGGTACCTGGAGAGACAAGTTTTGATTCAACCCACTATTGGGAAAACTGAATTTGGAGCTGAACTTCACAAACTTTGCAAGCAGTTCTGTACTGTTGTTTTTTCTAAAATTATGACTAAATGTGAAAAGTATGGAGTTTAGCAATCTCTGTTCCAAAAAAATGTACTGGAGAACATGTCCCTATTTTTATCTACGTAAGTAAAAATATTCCAGAAGACATTAAACTTGACTATAGAGCTTCTTGTCAGAACATGGCATGCAGCACACGAACTTAGGAAGATTTAAAAAAAAAACCCAACACTGGACTTATAGAAATAAGAAAATCCACCTGAAAAAAGAATTGAAGAAGACATAACAATTTCAGGCACAATAAGTGAAGATAATCATGAAGCTCTTACGTTCTGGTCCAATGTCTTGCTAAAATAGCATCATGAAACTTTTTATTGCACCTGAATTCAAAGCCAGATGTCTACAAATCATAATACAGGCTCTACCTGTGAACTGTGGAAACTGTATCATCGATAGTAGTGATTCAAACCATGAGCACAGAACTCAAAAGGAGCTTCAAAGAAGCACTAAGACAAAGAGGACTACTGAAACGCTTTGATATTTGACCAGGAAAAATAGCGATTAAAAACATAAATACCACTATAAACAGCCTTGATGCTACAAGTACCAACATATATTCCAGTGGAGGAATCTTTGAAGAGTGCTGAAAAATTAGAGGAACACAGAGGGGATACCCCAAAATGACTCTAAGGCTGGAGGAAACAGCTTACAATGGGAGGCTTTCTTTGCCTATCTCATCAAAAGAAGCAGCCTGGGAGGTAAACTTGATTATTCCATACAAGTATATTCACAGAGGGAAATTTCCAGGGACTAGAGAGAGAGCTTTTGCATCCAGCAAAACAAAGCAGTACAAAATCTACCATTAGGACCTGAAGCAATAGGAGAATATTTGTTTTTAAAGTGAGAGTGATCAAACGTTGAAGCAAGCTGCCAAGAATAGCAACGGAATCACCATCTTCTTCTATCTTTGTATCAACATTGGATGCCTTTGTCTTAGCCAAATGCACATTATGGACATGTACCAGGTAACTGGGTGCAATTGAGGAGGTCAGGGTCAGTGGTCTAGTGGACCCGTCCAGCCTCAAGGTATAAATCTAGAGTTGGAGTGGTTACTCCTAGTGCATTCTGGAAAAGATATAATAGCTTCTGCTTGTTCTTCAGGGCTTTCATCAATCTCTTTAAAGGATCAGAATAAGGATCTTCATGGAAGCGGTTTCCCAAATCTGCAGGTTCCTGAGCTACTTGTTCTACGTTTCCATTAAGCATCAGTAGTGTAGATCCTGCCTCCTCATGCTTCATCTGTCTTTTTCATGGTCTTTTTGGCTACCTGGACCATGGCTCTTCAGACATGTCCCTAGCTGATAGCAACTTACTGGGTTATGTCTGCAAGACTTCTCATTCTTACAAAATTATCCAAGATTCACAAAGTTCAGCTTGTTTCTATATGTGTTCCTCTGCAGGCCAGGGTTAGCTAATGAACACTTCGATTACAGCATTTGTGAGAGATGATTTACATTTTTTCATTAAAAATGTCACTGGAAGTCCAGTCTTCCCATGCTATAATATTTGAAGCCACTGCCAACGGCATACATGGCTGATATTAATTAAAGTAGAAGATGACAGCACTTGGAAAATGAACACTTTTCTTTGCTCAGATAAATGACCTTTAACGAATGCTTGTTCTTTAGTTAGACTAGGTCATTACTAAAGATTACTGAGCATTTTCAGTAAAACTGGAATCTCTGACTCATCTTCGGCTTTAAATTTGAACGCTGAAAAGTAACGGAGACTCTTCTCTGTGTGGTACAAAGTGTTGTCTACCACTGTCACTAGCCGGCCCCACCACAACAGACAGCTAGTAATCCCCGAGTATCACTTTGCTCTGAGTAGCAGGAGAAGGGAGGTGGTGAGCTTCATTTTCTCCCTCACAAGTAGAGCTTTTCCTTTGTTGCACAGAATCGGGCTTGGGAAGATTGAAGACAACCATCCCCTGACAGAGTTCCTTTTATCATTCAAGGCACAGATTATGGAAAATGGAAGAAAAGTAAGCTTGCAGTCTGTGTTGTCACAGGTTGCAGCCATGTTGAAAATACAGGCAGAGTAAACTTTAAATAGCTGCACTGCTGCACCTAATCCCTGAGTAGTACCTTATCTTCACCATGGCTTCACTCCGGGGCAGTGAAACTGCAGTTGGTTGTGATCTGACCTTCTGATGCCACGGTTCTTCCTAATTTCTTCTAGGGTGCCATCCTCCTTACAACACTGGAGTTTCAGAGCGCACTGCTGGAAGAAGTCCATTTAGAGAGGCTCTGCTCGTATCTCAGTTGCACACAAGGTCTCGTGGAACTGAAGACAAAGCTGCAAGCATGATACGCGCCATGCAGAAGAAAGGGCCGTCACTCTCCTCCAGTACTTCTGGACAAGATGGGGCGAGGGAAACAAAAATCTCCCACCCAATCTCTTTGTTTAGAGAGGAGGGCTTCCCACCACGTTCCATAGCTAGTGGGCTCTGTCAAATCCTGCAACTTGCTCCTTTCTGTATGAGACATTAAATGGAGGTGCTGAGAAATTATGCTGCAGTTTAAGACAGTCAGAACAGAGGGCCTGCTTAGGAAGCAGTTTGAAATTATTGAGAGCAGCACTTCACATTTCCACTGCAGAAGCCTTTATAGGCTGGAAGTCTCAAACCTTGATCACTTCCAATTGAACCACTTACAAAAAATGTGCACTGCTGGAATATTTTAAATGACTGTGTGCAGTGTGTACTGACTGAACATTAGGGGCTTCAATTAAATAACAGTTCAGAACATAATGAACTGAAAAATTTCACACTCTCTAAAGTGAGATAAGTATAAAGTGAAGGAGAGAGAATTAAGAAATAGTGCTCTGAATGTGGCACCAGCCACTGCCTGATGAGATGCAGCCAGAAACACAACAGAACAGCTTGTGAATTAGGTTTTTTTTCCAGACCCCTCAGAGGGCACAGGAAACAGTCAGGTCTTTTTTTTTTAAAAAGGGTAACGCTACTTGTGCTGAAATCATGCACCTACCCTGTGATCTTGGCTCAGTCACATCTGAAGTTAGGCACTTCTGGATGCACACTTAGAGTCAGCTGTTCCCCACTGTGGGCTGAGTGAATAATCTGTAGCCCATTCCTAAGGTTCTGGCCTGGGACTCAGCTAACACCCAGTCCTTCTGCAGTTCTTACATTTACTAATGAAATAATCTTCTCTTATGACCCACCTGAACCAGACAGAAGTAGTACAACGTCTGAAGCTCTGCTCATGGGTACGGAGGATGATGCAACGAAGACTGTCGATGCTGTAGCTTTCTCTGCGTGTCAATGAAAAGAGACAGAGGGGCAGCAAAGGTAGAGATCCTGCACCACAGCGTGAGGCACTTGCTCCAGAATACTGCAGCATGCTTTACAAAGGAAAAAACTGGCACTTGGAATGCCAAGATACTGCATTTTGGTAACCACTGACTTCAAACAAGGGCTATTCTCCCTTTGTTCCATGGCTGGTTTGCAAGCTTTGGAGGTAAATCCTTTTACAGACTTCCAGTGATCTGTAAAGCACACTTACTTGGTTTTAAATGGAACAAAATGAGATCTCAGACCAGTAAGTACCATATTTATCCCTTTACCAGAGAGGGCACGGGTGTCTTTAGAGATCTTGCAAATATGAAAGATGTTAAAAAAAAAAACCCTAACAAACCTAAACAAACAGGAAAATTGACCCTCTTCAGATTTTTAGGCTTATTAGGTTTAACATTTCTGTGTTTGAGGTTACATTTTCAACTGACTCATTACTATTGCTCTATCTGTATTATTTCATCCCAGCCTTTTCAGCCACCTCAGCGACACCTGTTCTGCGCATGTTCTCCTCCTTCATATTAGTAACTGGTGAAGTCCTATATCCAAATGCCAGCTGACCAAAGCAGCTGTACTTTCTAGGAGCCTGTGAAGGCTGAAGATGATGGACAGCCATATCAACCTCTACTGAGGTTGGTACACCACTTACATGCTCCATTTGACTTGTAAATAGGCCAAAAAGGTCAGAAAGCTGAAAAGCATGTGGATCTCATTTAGTGGCTATTTCAAGTGGTAGAGAGTTAACTCAATTTGCCAGCAAGTGTTCATGGGGATATCGAGAACCAGGTGGGAGTCAGGAGCCGGCATTTATTCCAGTTTACCTGATATAAACCCAGCATATGAAAAAACTGAACCAGACTACAAAAGACATTTATAAGCATATGTGGTAAGTTTAATGATTTAGGAGTTCTATAAAAATTGTAAGTATGCTCTGATCTTCAAAAAAAGGTTGTCAAATAAAATAAAATAGGAGGGAAACTTATGCACACTTCCTCAAGCTCCATATTGCCAAACTGATGAGTCTGTTATCAAAGACTCAGTCTGACTGGTCTTTCGAGGAATGTAGGAAATCCAGGTCAGACCACTGAACTTCCATTCTGTCATGCATAGAAAAAGCATCAAAAGCAATGCAAAAACCTTGCTCCTTAGACAACTATGTAATTACCTGCCCATGGGTAAGTTTCTATCTTCCCCCCCTCAATCTGAATCTGCTTGTAATCTTAGGGCTGAGGGCTAATTATCTTCTTAATTTTGTCTATTTCCTTTAACAGAAATCTGAAGCATTAAGACCAATCCTTTATCTTTTCAGACTCCTCCTGAGTGGTGGTTTTCTTGCTTTGTTTGCTATAGCATGAAGTGTCAGTGGTCAGCTGTGTTTTATTGGGTTAATTTGAGGTTCTCTGCCTTTCAGACTGCCCCCGGTCCTCCTGCATAGAGAAGGATGAATGGGACTGGGGCTGGACCAAACCGCAACTTTCCAATTCAATTCCAAGTTTGTTCTTCAATTTGCAGCAAAGTTCATTCTTGACCATTTGCACCAGAGGACAAAAAGCTATTGAGATCTTGATAGCTTTGAATCTTTTACTTCAACGTTTCAAAGAAATTAGCTGAAGTCTTTAAATCATACTAGCTTACACTCTTAAATAAAAGGTCATTTCACACCCAAATCAGAGAGTTTAAGTTACTTTTGCAAACAGCAAGGCATGGTTTTCTTCTGGCTCTCATGGTTGACCATGAACTGTGATTAGGGCTGTCTCCACGTGGATTTTCTGCAGGCTAACAACATCTCAGCTTTTGAAGCAGGTCTGTCCCTAAAGCAGGGCACTACACTACCTGGCTGGTGATTTTCATGGGACTCAGCAATCTCTGAGCTTTCCATAATTTTGTCAAATTTGAACATGACCAACAAATTCTTAACACTTGAGACTTAAGTAACTTAAGAAATACTTAAGTAACATGTAGGGAAATGCAAAGAGATCATGTCACTGCCCAGGTTTTGTTTCTTGAACAACTCAGCCTTGAAACATCAAAATAGGATGCTTTGACAGATCCAATGTTTTCAGAAGTTCTCTGCATGAGGAAGACATGCTAAATCTCACCCTTTCCTGCAGATTTGTGCAGTTTAGACCAACACATTCCTGAGAGAACATTTCTGTCACTAAATCAACCAGCTAAGCCTTTCCCTACAGCACCTTTCATTACTTTGTATATCTGTATCACAACTATTCTTTACCTCAAAGAGTCTTTGGAGGCTCTCTCATAGAGAAGCTCCACCTTGACTTTCTTGTCTGTATTTGACTCTTTATATCTTCTCGGAAATGGGATGATCAGACCATATCATTACGTGTTCTTCAGTGTTTTCCAAACTAACACTTTATTTGTATTTGCCACCACCAAACCCAGAGAAGAAGTCAGATCAGAACAGGTACAATTACACCCATGAATGCCAGACTGTCCTTGGGGAGGCTTAGCACTGCTGTTACAGCATTACTTTCTTCCCCCAGTCCATGGCTAGGCAGAAAAAAACCCCAATACTTAGTGATCTTCTATTCCTAAAGATAAGCTGCTTATTTTAGTAAACATTTGTTCTAAACAAGTAGCAGGCACATCTTTTTCTCTCTTTCTAGAAACAATCTTGTAGTTTGTTCACAAAACTATTTCACATGATCCTGAAAACATTTAACAAAACCATCTCTCGTGACCAGAACCAGATTCAGGCTCTGCCACCCTATTGTAGCCCCTTCTTCATGTAAGAAAACATAATAATACTTCTTCATCTCAGAAAAGTACTGCAAAAATTCAGCTTTGAGAGAGCTGCAAGGCATTTGGAAACCATTGGGAGAAAACGTGCCATGAAAGTGAATGTCTTCACTGCATGATGCAAATATATGTTAAGCAATAAAATTCTAGTTCCTAAATAGGCTTGTCTTGTTTTGATATTCAAGGATATGAAGAGACATACATACTTCTCATTTAATCCTGCCAAGATATAAAACTTGCCTATTTTTATACAGTTGCCCAATATGGACAACAAAAATAGCTTTCTTAATAAAGAGAAAGAAGAGGAAGAGGCTAGCTAATTTCTTGTGATGCAAAATCATAAGGTCCACCTCAAGACTGCACATAATTTTTAGGCTGAAGTTCTAGCTGTTGAACCTCATTTCACCGAGGAAAAATGCTGCTGCTTCTTGAAACTCAGCTTAAGATGACTGAACTGTTCTGTCAGAGAATAGTACTACTCCCAAAAGTAAAATCTGAAGAAAAGATTAATATACTTTGCTGAGAGCAAGCTTGATAACTATCATTGTGCTGTGTATTTGCTTCTTGTGGCAGATGATATTTGATCATTTGAAATGATTACTTAGCTTTAGCTGAAAATCTTTTGAATCAAGTGGCTATAAATCATCCGTCCCGCAAGTATCACTACTAACAAGTGAGCATTTAGACAGCATTAGCACAGGCTAATAACTTCTCTCAAAGGGAGAAGGGGCAGAGAGTACCTCAAGTGCGTGTGTGTGTGTGTGTGTGTGTGTGCATGTGTGTAAAAACCTCTAAGGACAATGCAAGAGTTTTTAAAGCAATAGCTAGACCTCTCCTGTGAAAAACAAGCCACATGAGTTCCAAACTGTCCAAACTGTATTGCAGTATTTGAAACTAAAAGCCACATTTTTTTTCCAGGGGGGAAATAATTTCATCTAATCTTGAGTGATGATATTAGAATATGAATGTTGTGCAGTTACATTGGTGCACATGTTAATAGTGCTGGATACTTCAAACCCCTGTACTTGAAGTGAGCCTGTTCAGAAGCCCAAAGCTGCAGCTTCCACAAAACAGGACTGAGGATTTGTGACAATGATACCTACATTTCTAAGGTTTGGGTAATAGTACTTGTACTACTTCATGAAAAAATTATACCGGAAAAACTATTATTTTCAATCCACAGTTTCTTATTATTTGAAATATTTCTGTGTCATTCCTGCATTGAAGTGTTCAGCATCAACCTATAAAACTGCTGCAGTAATACTCCAGAAGGACTTACAATCTTAGTTGATACCTAAAAACTATGCAAAAATGTATGTGAAAAATAGGTTTCCAAAAATCACTCAGCACTGACATAATGCAATGGTGCAATGACATAATACATAAAGGTGCAATGATTTTATTAACATAGAAAATGACTACTTCTGATTCATCTGCAAACACTTCTTCAATGGATGATGCAATTTAAAACGAATAAATATGCTTTTTGATGGATACTTTTCAGAAGTTTTGAAAATGACAACATACTTCAGTTCTAATTTTTAAGTGAAATCTTAAGAGACCCAACATTCCAATGTATCCTTTAGGAATTGATGCCACTACACAGAACCAAGGGTTTATTTTTATCTAATCTTGTGGCTCATTGAAATCCAGGTATTATTAAAATGCAGTATAACTAGGCTTTGGTCATCTGAAAACACCACCACCATTTCCTTATTCACTTTGCTTGTTTATGCCTTTCAGTTGTGGTTAGATGCTGCTTTAGCGCCGTGGGAAAAATCACATGTATATGTGAAAAAAATTAAAGGGATAAATTATGGATTTGCATAATTAGAAGCTAAGGTAGAGTAAGTTAACAGGAATGTTAGTGGAAATGATTTTAAACAGCTTACTGTAACCTACACTTTTCTATTTCATTTTCCTGTAGTCTGTTTTACTTCAAATCCATAGCAGTTCTGGTCCTTTTGTTAACTAACCATTCAATAGTATCTTGACAGCAGAACTACATCTTCGTTCTCATTTAATAACTATTTATCATTCTGTATCTGCCCATTTTCAAGAAGGAATAAAGTTAAGTGTTCCAGAAATTGGAAAAATTGAAACTTGACCTTTATTAAGTGGGTTAATTGTCACAATCTCAGCATGTATGAAATTAATGACCAAAAAGTGGAACTTCAGAGCTTCAGAAGACTAGGTTAATGTCCAAAAAAGTCTAAACTCTGACCTTCTTGACATATGCCAAAAGAAACAGCCACCCTAATAAATTACTACCTGTGTGCAATTATAATAAACCATTCCTAGCATCCAATCACTTGAATTAATTGCTGCAGGCAGTGGGGCTTTCTTACAGATATTCAAGTTAATCGAAAAATTCCTTTGCAGTTCATAGGAGGCTGTTTGTGCATGCCTGTTTCAGTATGGAGATTCAGTTTTAAGGCACATTATTCATACCTTTAGACCACAAATCTGTATACAACCCCACTTATTAGCGCTGAAATTAGGAGTCTTGGCTGAGTTACTAACAGCACTGAAAGTGGTGAACCAGCACGGAATAAAGCAAAGGGAAATGAATTTGCCTTAACCCATACCATAACGCAATTGCTAGATGCAGAACACCTACATAGTTCCCAAATTTCAGCCTTACAGATGAGAAACAGACAAGTTTTGTAAATATGACAACAAACTACAGAATATTTAAATCAAACAGCATTCGCTAAAAGAAAGTAAAATAATAATACTCCATTTGCACAGATCCAAGTCAGCAGCCCAGTGCAAAATCTACCAAATTCCACACCACCATGTCAAACATGGATTAATCGGCCAGAATGACAGCCAATATTTCTCCTATGGATAGCAAGGGCATCTAGGGAACATGTAGGTGGCCCCAGCCTGACACAAAGCAAGACGCTACCTGGCCAGTAACATCTGTAAGCGAAACAAGGCAGCATGCTAGAATTAAGCTAATCTTGGTCTTGCCACGTGTGGGATGCTACAGAGAAACTTGCTTTTTGCCCCTGTTGATTCTATTCAAAGGACAAATGACTTGTATGTTCAGGGCGGTCAAATTGGCCCATTTTTCAAGAACAATATATGCTTAATATTAAATAAAATGTTAAGTGTTTAAGTTTAATTATCTCATTTTGCTGGTGTCTGAATCTGTGCATAAGTAATGGTGATTCAGCTGGGAAATCAACATTGCTCACACATGCAAGATTTTATTCCCTATCCTCATGCAGATTTTAAACACCTTTCTGAAGAAGCAAAGTCTCAAAGGGCTACAGATCTGTTTCACTCCAGTTCATGTTAAGCTGCTCAAAGGCACAAAGTTGTGGTGGTCAGCATTACCTATTTTGCCATGTTTGAACTGGATTTAATTGGAAAAAGATTGTCTAGTTTCTCCAAACTGGGAAGTTAAAAAAAAAATTCTGCATGAACATACCCAAAAATCTTTAAATCAGAAAAACAGAAATAAAAGGAGTTCAGAGCACAGTCAACAGAAAGAATCACCTGGAGGATAGAAGAGTCAGGTTCAAAAGCCTCTTCTATGTTTGATCAGCTTTATATAATAAAATAGTCCTATACACAAAAATATTATGTGGACAAAGGTCCCTAAGTCTAGACACATTACATTTCAGGTGAATGTCCTGAATACACCACTATCTTCTATTTTCATACTGCTCTCTGTTGCTTTGTCCAATCCTTCCATGCTGGATTTGCAAAGCCTTTCCTTACCCCCTTCGTGTTGAGTAGTTCTCCCACAATGCCAAAAGAGCAAGTGAATGGACAACGGTGACTCCAACCCAGCCTTCACTCAGGTTGCCCTCAGCACTGCACTGACAGCAAGGCAAGCAGCTTATATCTGTTCTTCTCTGCCAGTTTAACACATTACAACAGTTTGTAATTCATATGTTTTCACCTGTTCCTAGGGAAAGCGAAGCCCTTGTCTAATTGTGAAATTAGAAATACACAGTAATTACAGTACTAATTGGAGATGCTCTTTTTTTGAACACTCACTGAAATAATTCCTAAACTTCTTATTCTTCAGGAGAGCAACACTTGCCTCTGAGACAAGCTAGAGGGTGTCCAGTTGTCCAGCTTTTTTTTTTCCACTTGAGAAAGGACATCTCCTTGTTTTCCACCCCTACCTAGCTTCATCTTTCATGATGAAAAATGGCACCAGCTCCAGCTGTTAAGGCTTCCTAGCATGAGACACAAAGGCAGAAGTCAAATGCTTTCTGGTTTCCAACCACTCCAGTACTGACTGTGCAACACTTTCTGGACAATGCAAACACTGATGACCAACTTGCTTGCTTTTGTAAACTGCCAGGTCCAATTCATGCTGCTACCAATGTAAAAAAAAAAAAAAAAAAAATTAATTTGTAAGTGAAATTTCATGTCTACATACACTGAAAATAAAGATATTTGTTAAAGACTAAAGACAGCATACAAGGCAAAAATCACATTTTGCTAGAAGTACATGATTACCATATACCACCCAACGTATGCTGCTACACCAAACAGCTTATTGAAGCACATTTCAAAGCCTATTACTGATAATGCAGGAGTATAAGTACTAGAGCACTCCATATCCAGCAAAGGGCTACCGGGTTTGGGTGTTTTGGTTTCTGCTTGGAACCATAGGTTAGGGACTTTGGCATTTGGCAAAATTTCAATTTGTGTTTTTCACTAAACAAATTATCATAGATTTCATTTGTATTGCTAAAGCTCAAGTTTATGTCATTTACACTAGCTTTATAGCAGTTATTCATTTAGTTTTGAAATACGCTGAATACACCAGAGAACCTAAGGAGACACAAAAGCCAAAAGAATCCAGGACCATTTGTGGCTTTTTTTCTTAAGTATAGATTGAGATTTATTTATTTTAACTGAGAAATACCCCACATGGTTTCCAAACTTGTGGCATTCATTAGGAAATAGCTGTAAAAAACAAGAAATGCTAAGGAAGCTCTTCTGACCGTGAGTCACCAATTTACGTGCTGCACTTTGTACAGCAAGCAATGCACTCAAAGAAGGAAGAGTGTTAGAAACTATTAAATATAGATGGTAATTATGTGAAAATCATGTGATCATATCTGGCTTCAACAAGGATCAGTGAAAAATCTTCTAGAGAAAAAGGATGCTTCATCAGATATATTTCATAGAGCAATGTTTTGCCTAAACGCTCCTGTTTGGCACAGAGTACAAGAAATAGCAAGGACTGACTTTCAGTCCATAAAATCAGAAAAAAAGTAGTGGATTTTAGGAGCATCTTTAGTGTGTCAGACTGAAATACTCCAAATTATGTTTCATTATGACTTCATGTGCCTTTCTATAAAAGAAAAAAAAGGGTGATAGAAGTGGCAGCAGCAGATATTAAATACTGTTTCTAAACACGTGAACTAGAGAAGAATAGTTTGTGTAACCTAAATCTTCCAGTGTACCTTTAAAACATGCTAGTTTCATGACTTCATGATGATCATTCCTCTATAAAGGCAGATTAGCCTCAAGATGTAGCTACTGTTGAGTTGCATAGATTTTCTGTACATACCGCCTTTTAACGATGTCCAAAGAAAGGAATACTTATTTCAGCCAAGATGCTAAAACACAACTTGTTTTAGCCAAGATCCTAAACCATCTTACCTCCACAGCCAGAAGGTTCTCAGCTCTCATTTACTCATGACAGCACTTAAGCTAAGGTTGCATTTACATACTTTACAAGCATTTTTTCAGAGAGGAGGCTGTTGCTCGATTTTGTATAATCGACTTTATCAGCAGGGCTATACGGACATCATCTTGCAGTATAGAGCCAAAATAGTTATAGGTTGTTAGGGAAATGATTCATCAGTAGGTAGGTTCATGTAAAATTCAAAAGTTCTGGGTTTTTTTTCCCTGTTTTGTTTTTGGAGAACAGTCCGAGAAATCCAAGTGATGTCTTTCTTGCAGGAATACTTCAGAGAGCTAGCTAAACAGAAGCAAGATTTGGCATTTAGCCTGGGATTAGTGTGAACAGCCTCTTACCCAAACATTATGAAGAAAGTTAACTTTAAAATGCTTTGAAAGGTCTGTTTTCATGACAGATGGTAATAAGGGCTCATCAGTGCCAATTTTTTTGTTTCCACCTCAGTTTTCAAAAGCTTAAGTTTTAGGTTAGTGCTTCTGAGAAACCATTACATGCATAGAGGAAAAATGCAAATTACAGAATTAGATTACTCACTATTTTTATTGTATGCAACATATTTTTCTAAATAACACTAACAGATGAAGAGTAAGAATTTGACCATGTGCTTAATAGACCACTTTCCCTTTCTGTTTACTAGAATCCCTCTTTTTTTTTTTTTAAACCAGTTATTTCTCCTTTAATCTTTAACCGTACACCTGGACAGTTATTCCTCTCCCCACAGACCCCAAAAGTTACAGCAGGTAGCAGGTAGAGGTTTTGTTTGTGTAATACACTCACTAGGGAAGACATGGTAGAATTATATTTTATTCAAGAAAACCCACATATTCTGTCCTGTGGTGACCACAGGCTTTGCTAAGCCATAGATATCAGCAAATACTGGAACAAAATACAGTGTATCAGATCAAATCAAAGCATTTAAATTCTGAATTACAGTTATAATTTTCAGGGAAGGCTAGTTTCAGAATTGCATCATAGTATCTAGTACAAGGTTCTGCAATGTAAGTGGCAGGAACAGAAACGGAATATTGGTCCTAATAAAAACTGAAATGTAATGACTTTTGTATGACATTTAAACTGTCAAGACAACAATTCATAACATTCTACCAAAGGCAGCATATAGTTACAAAAATACTGGTCCAGCATCTTGTTAGTAGTGAAGCAATATCCAAGGTGCAATGGCAACGTGCCATTCTTAGTGAAATATTTTTTAAAAAACTATTTTTTCTATTTTCCCCACACTGATACTAGCTGAACACCAAAACTGCTATGACAACCTGAAAGAAAGTCACTACTTATCATGTGTATTGCACCAAAGATTTATGCAAAAACACATTTTCCAAGTTGCAGTATAAAAGAAGCAAAATCTAATAAAACTATGAATATGCCAAAAGACATTTAACTGCAGCTGATCTTGGATGAGCAGGTTGCAACATCTACTGAGCTTTAAACAATTGTCCAAGCTTCTCCATTCTATCCATTACCTTGAAGTTAAGGATACAAAGGTAAAGACAAAGTCCTTAATATTGAGAACAAAATTAAATCATTTTATACTCCTCTCCATTCACCCACAAAATAAAAATGTTCCACCCTCCTCTTTTCCCAATACCAGGTAATTTCAAAGTCAAGCCTTGGAATTACCCTTGTTCTGATATTGCACTGTGCTAGGATTGTATTGTTTCCACCTAGAAGTTAAAACATAGAGTGTGAGGATGACCAAAACCGCTAGAGACAGTAGACCTGCTTAACTTGTGGAGGTATCCCAAGAAATGTGCATCAGACGGAGACACAATCTAAATGGCAAAGTGTACTGCAGACTTGGCTGTGCTCTGGACTTGGGCCAAAAATACATTAGCCTGCCTGCCATTTCCTTCAAGAAAACAGCATCAATTAATATGTTAACCAAAAGACGCAGTTGAGTAAGATCGGCTAACCATGTCACATTCGATGTAACATCCAACAACACAGAAATGAAGGAGTAGCAGACAGGAATATTAATCATATTTTCCTTTTAATAATGGTTTAGTCAAAAGTGTAGCTTTGAAAATCTCTAGCTATTTGTGAAAACCTGAACAAGCTGGGAAGCAACCTCACTTTGAACAGTCAATTTAAAGCTGTGGCTTGGCCTATCTGCTTTCAAACTCTCCAGTAGCACTGCCAACCTTGTAAATAAAAGGTACCACCTGGAAATAAAAAGAAGTCAGCCTTTAAAAGTTGGTGAATGTTGTATTGTAGCAGCCTAACTCTGACTGAAGAAGAACGATGAGATATTTTTATACAGCAAACAAAAGACAAAGTAAACTGAAATCTTCAGAGATCACTTTAAGTGTATACAATTTGGATTCTCATCAACATTTAAAACTACCAATCATAAGGTTGCCACCTTACCTTTTTCTGGACTGGCATACCTGATTTTAAACAGGTTTTCCTCCAGTCTCCCAAGTTTCTGATCCTCTTATCCAGTTTTCTGCTGTACTGCTCTCCCACCTTCATGCTGAATACCGAGTCAGTCCTGCCTTCTGCTTTTCTTGGCAGGAGGCAGAGCAAGCTTTTAATTTCGGTAGTCAGAGTGACAGAACAACAAAAGCACAGCAGATAGAAGAGCTTAATTCTTCCCCAGGAAGAAAATACATTTGGTTCAACAAAGGGCTGCAAAATCTTCCAAAGGCACCTCTTTCCCCAGTTTTTGCCTGAAAGCAAGATGGCAATCTTAATTGAAAAGGGATGCTAAATCTTTTAAATAACTTAAAAATTCATTTTTATATAAAGCAGCAAAAACATTTTTCTCTGCAGAAAGAGAAACGTTAACAAAGAAACACACCAACATAAATGCACTGTTCATAAACTTCAGCTAATTTAATTTCACAAGAAAGTAAAATTTTAGGACTATTCTTTAACCTCATCAGTACTTTCTGAAGAAGATTCTTTGGCATCTTCAGTCTCTCTGTTGCTTTTCTCTTTATTTAGATTTTCACTTTCTGATTTGATCCCATTAAATAGAGAGTTTTCACCATTTACAAACCCATTCTCTGTGACTTCAGCATCAATAGCTTCATCAATCTTTAAGTCCCCTTGCTCTTCCACATCTTCTAAATTTCTCAAGACAATAGGGAGTCTAGAGTCTGCCACACTGTTCTCCAACAAAGCAATATTGCTCTCTTCATATTTAGGAAGCGGAGCTCCATCTGCCATTTGTTTGGTATAATACTCTCGGCTAGCAGCTGCACTCTTTACTGCTTTCTCCAAGATCTCTTTTTCACCTAAGCGCAATTTAATAGCCATTATCGCATGTGAAGTAAGGTCATGGGTCTCCAGGAAGGACTTATCATCCTGTTAGAAAAGAAAAAGCAAGTTTATTAGTAATAACAAACACAATAAAAAAAAAATCCCTCATTTTTTCTCTCTATGCATTAACAGTAAGTGACACAAGGTTCTTCAGGCTGAGCCAAATGGACGTATATGAATGAGGGGGTCTGCATAGAGTCCCAGTGAAGTATGTCAAGAATTCATAAAGGAGCCAAAAACTTCTCCACATCGAGCAGTGCGTAACAAGCAAAGTCAGGAGACTTCACAAATACATGAAACATGTAGGTTCACTTATACACTTGCAATAGCGGTACATTTCTTTGCAGTCTGGAGAATGCAACTGATAGACAGTGAGTTGAAACTGATTCTCCATTTTACTTGCAGAGAAAAAGCAGGTAGCCTCTATTTGGAGAATCAAACTAAAAATACATTAAGAAAACATTCTTTTTTGCAATATTATTTGATTTTCCTTAGATAATGCAAATCTGCTTCTACACTTGAAAAAGTACAGAATGAATTATGTACTAACATTCAGATTAAAGTTTGTAAAGACAAGATGGGGACAAAATATCTTTTCCTACAATCATAACACGGAACATTTCAGACATTTAAGTTACATATAATGATAAGTTTACCTCCACAGTTGTTTTATAGGTTTTCAAAAGGAGGGATGCTCTGGCTTCTAGGAATGTCCAAAGTTTAACTTCATTGTCCCAGCTAATGGGAAACTCAGAGTTCCCCAGAGTGAAGATTTTGTCAATGGCACGCTCGCCTATCAAGTGCTCCTTCAGCTCTTCTGCAATAAGTATAAAACCAATCTGTTAAAAAACAATCTCATCATTCACTTTGTCAGCTGAAAAACTGCAGAAAGATTTATTTTCAATAGTATAGCTTTGAGCAGCTAACAAAAAAACCTCTCCCCAAGTAAGAATTATCAGATATGTTGGTTATTTCTAGGATTCTCCTCAAAGAGGCAACTGGAAATCTTAACAGAAAATGGACCTTTTGCTCCACTTGGAAGTAAAGATAATTTATATATCATAGCTTCTCATACACAGTGTAACTCTGTGACAGTGAGATGGAATGTTTTGTATAATAGTTGATAAACAAAAGGGAGTAATTCTTTAAAGAGTTCAGCAAACCTTTTGATAATAAAAGGAACAGGCCAGAGAGTGTGCAAATAGCAATGGAATCGTTCTTCCTATTGTTTTGGTAATCTTTTTCAGTAGCAGAAATTCCCTACAGTTGGTCAGAAAAGACATCCATCAAACAAGCCTCACACAGAGCAGAAAATGTTTAATCAGCTCCTTGACATTACACAAATTCCATTAATCTTTTAATGACCAAATTTCACTCCTGCAAAGCAGCTATCACAAACTTCACAAAACACTTGAATGTAGTTTCTCAATGAACAGTTTTCTTATACAGTATTTAAGACATATGAATAATCTGAGCACAATCATGTTTCAGAGAAATGCAGTTAAAATGTCCACTAGCTATATTCTCTTCTCTAAGCCAAAATTCACCCCCTCATCAGCATCTTAAAATTTTCTTTACTTGGATTTGCTTCCCTGAAGTGGTCAGGCAGTTGGACTAGATGATTGTTGTATATCCCTTCCAACTGAACTATTCCATTCCAATTTCTTAATAAGTTCTAAAAGATGGATGACAGGATGCAGCGAAGGCACAACACTAAATAAGATAGGTTGCTTTTATTAAAGAAAGCAAATAGAGCACATGCAAAAGCTTAACAACTTCAGTATTCCTACTGGTATTAAAATCCACATCATCTGCACAGCATCCCTAATTGCAAGGGAATTCACTCACTGTCATGAAAAACTGTCACATGTATAACCTCCAAAACCGCATCTAACCAGCAAGCAGCTATTACAAATATCTAATCAGCAGTTTCACATGCACAAATTAGGTGAATATTTATTAACTGTACACATATTTCCCCCTCAAAGCCCCTAACATAAGAGAAACAGTACAAAGACAGTTTGCAAATACATAAGTTGGTTTTAGATTATGAATTACCAAAATACTGAAAATACTCAACTTTGAAAGGTCTCTTCCATATTTCTCCTACAGTACAGGATATTCCAGTTCCATACCTAAATGATTCTAGCAGTGATGGCTAATATGCTATGATTTTCAGCATGTAAGACCCTAGGTCTCACATGATCTTGTTCTGTGAACCATTTTTAAACCTAAGAACTGAAGTTCATGCTCCAAAGCTTGCTCATTCACAAAAGCTTGGGAGATTAAACAAAATAAAAAAATTGCATCACCTCATGCTTTAGGAGTTCCAGAAAAGCCTATGTTACCGAAATATTCCCTCAGACATGGCCAAAGACTGGGTTTCTCACTAGCTTATAGATCTCTTTTTAACCTTAACTCCTCAATTTTTCCAATCTTCTAGCTTAATGTTTTATATAAATGTCTATCACATTCCGGCACTAAAACAAACACACACACCCCCCCCCCAATAAACATAAATTAGGTTATCTTTATAAAACATCTTACCTTCACTCATACAAAACACTCGAAGGAAAGCCAAAAGCTGGGCAGAGATTGGAGGCTCAGTGGAGTGCAAGGCAAAAACACTAGAACTAATAAAAGAAACAATCAAACAACAACAGTAAATGCAATTTCTATTATCATACTTTTGAACTTATTTCAACATAAAAAACCTTAAAGTATAAAACAAATGCACTGTTACAAAAGTAACTTTTAAAAAATTAGGTAATACTAGTTCAAACTGAAGAAAAGTTTCCCTAACCTGTATCTGAAAAGAACAATTATCTCTACAATTTTACACTTACAATTATTTTTATACGGCTTTCATAATAAATTCATGAAAATGCAATGTTTCACGTCTGCTGCTCCTAACAGTACCCTCTGGACTGAAAAGACTAAAGGAAAATGCTGTGGTTCACATACTGAGCATCGTAGTATGTCTGCAAGGGATAGGAAAGAAAGAAAAACCACAGATTGCTGCAAATTAATCCTCACTCTGTTTTTGTTCAAATGATTATTAAAGCAAAGGCTCTTTCCTTATATATGGTCCAAGTCAGATAATATAGCTCATAGAACTTCTGTAAATATTATTACAATAACTTTAATTTCCTATACAAACAGAAGAAATATTACACCTAAGAAAACTACCATAGCACAGCTTTATACATGCCCTACTGGATACTATATACTTTGGAAATGTTTTAAAAACCCCATGGCATTGTGTTTTACTTACGTTGGGATACCAGCACGAGCTAAGACCTCTGCCTTCATAGCATACAGCCTGTCACTTTTACTCACGCCAAGCTTTATTTTCACTCTGTCATGTGAATTATTATCAAAGAAAAAACCACTGTGGATCACAAATTCAGCGTTTGACCGAGTGCCATAAAAAATGTAAATCTAGAAGGATGAAAAGAGAAGTGAAGGGACAGGAAAATAGCTTAAGATCAGCTCACAAAACTGACATAATTTGAAAGTTATTTCCTGAAAGAGTTACTATTCCTAGTACAAGGTATATTTGGTTATATATAGAAACACGCTTTGTTTTCTGGTATTGATTCAAATGCTGTATATAATGTGGCAATATACTTTAGAGGTAGATGTAAACATATCCATGTAACAGAGACTTTGAAAGGAGAGAAGAGGTTCTTATTCTACACTTTAAAATGAAAACGCTTTGTTTTCTCACACTGTCACAAAATACCAGTATACGGAAATAAGGTTTCAAAGATCCTGTGCCTTTTAAAGGCTAAAAAAATCTGAGACAAGGAGGGCCCATTAAAAGAAATGGTGTTTCTGGGTTCATTTTTCCCCCATACGTCCACCCAAAAGAGTAACCTACACTGCTGATGGATCAGCTTTGGTTTTGTTTTAATGTTACCTTAAGGCATGGATATACCAAAGTATATCATACAGAGAGATCTGATCTGCGTTCAGCCAGTATTTATTTTTGTGCTATACTCTGAACTCTTTATCTAAAGCATATAGGTTACTTTAATTCACATTAAAAAAGAAGTTCCTAAATATAACCTGCAAAACGTATTTAATTCAGGGCTAGGCTGTATGAAGTACATGGGACAAAAGGTCAGAGTAGCAATTGTCTTCTCCTGCATCAAGAGGATATTTTCCCTTGTTTGATAATGGAATTGTCCATCAGAAAAAAAAGTTTCAACAGTTACAGAACTCTCTTCTTCACCTTAGGGTACAGTAATGCTCTGGATACCTGTAAGCTTCTACTCCACTCTAGCTGACAGGGAAAGGCACAGCGTTCTCTTAAGGGCTCAACAACAGTAATGATGCCATTTACTTTCTTTGTTTTCAGTTTTAGATTAGAACCACTTATCCTAAGTTCTCCTAAGAACTAAATGCTTAAGTGTGATATTAAATTATAGTAAACATTATACTGTAACACACTTGTATAAAGAATAACTGACCTGCCTAGGTATGTTAAGGCAGAGTTTGAGAGAGTTGCTAACCCTCTCAAGTTTTAAAACTACCATGATACATCTCATATTAAACTAAAAGTCACATATCATGTGTAGATTATACAGTATGCTCTTACACTCTAAGACTGTTTTACAAAAAAGGCAATTAAACAGAATGAGAAAGTTGCTTTATTCAAGGCCAGTGTTTGATAGATTTTGTGGACTTCTGTTGCCTCACATATTTTAGTAGTAAAAGCTGGGATCATACACTCTTCCTGCTGAAACTGTAAGAAATAACATCTGCACACTATATTAAAAGACTGAAGCATTATATAATTAAAGTGCTTTAATGATGTCAATAACAGTTAAAGTTTGCACAGAAATTTTTAAAAAATCTGATAAATAGCAGACAAAGTGAAACTACTAAAATAAAATCGAAATAGAGGAAGCCTCTATAATTGAAACGGAGAGAGCAGCCAGAACAGCTATATGACACTTCCATTGCCAGCTGTGGAAAATTATAAATTGGATCACTTCTGGAAAAACTGTGCACCCCTTTTAACTCATCATACCAGTATTGGAAAAAACAGCAAATATTTGACTACCATAACAAATTCTAAAAGCAACACAAAAAATATACAATCACTGTAAACCCCAGCATAGCAATGAGGATAAATATACCTCTGGAAAGACATACTTAAAAAAATTTTTCAGACACATCTTTGTTAAAAAAGAAGGTAACAATACATAAGAAAAATGAAAATCAAAATATTATAAAGTGTAAGACTGGCAAAATAATACACTCAAGGTAATAACTCAGAGACTGAGTTACAAAACATTTCAGGATGTTTCATAGACAAAGTCTTTTTCTTGCCATGCTGACTGCAGTTGCACAAGCAGTAGCAAAAACGGAGTGCTACTACACTTGAGGACTTAGGCTGGCTGCTGACACAGCAGAGGAACCCTCCTACCGGAGATTTCCTACACTCCTGGAAGCACTGTCTTCAATGCCTCACTAGTTTTCACATTCATTTTTGTTTCTTAGCAGTTTTGAACAAAATACTGGATTCTGAACTGTTCTATGTATCTTTGCGAGACTCTCCCTTGGTACTTTCTGTTTCAGGGTGAAGGGGTGTGTACATGCCTGCGTGCCTGTGTGAAGGGGAAGGAGGATATTTTTAGGTCCTTTCTCATTTCACTAAGCATGGGAATGACAACATGGTAAAATGACTGGCAACTATACTGCATTTAACCTCTTGTTAAATGAAGACTAACAAGAACATAAACCAACAACGTTGTTAAGAAAGACTCTACAATCTGCTATTGCAAAGTGATGCCCCAAATCTAAAATATATTTACCTTTGGTCCTTTGGATATGGCCTTTTATTAATGTCATCCAGAACACCAAACTCAGTATCTGTGTATATGCATTTACCAGTGATTGAATATTTCAACTAGTTCTTTAAAATATGAGGAATCAAAATTCTCCTAAAGTTGGGGTCTACCAAGTGATAGAAAATATTTTATTCTGAAAAAATATGCACTTATTTAGTTTGGTAGTATTTTCACACAAAATTAGCTCAGCATAATAAAATTCAAATGTAGCAGGGCTTAATCCACACCACTCTGCTATTAAAATTTTGTAGGGAGTTACCAAGTGTCCACAAAACTTAATTAAAGAACAATTATGTAGATAACTGTTCACACTACCTGTTCTCCAGCCTTGAAATCTTGAAGCGCTACACATTCACACCGGTCATCTTCTAAATTGTAGCCTGTAGTGATCTATCCAAGGAAAGAGTAACAAAAGCATTTTATACTTATCTCTCCCACCATTGTCAAAACATTGTCCTATTGGAAATAGATATTAACAATAGCAATTGCATACATTTCTTTCTCTGCACAATATAATATAGCTGGTAGTGATTGTTTAACTATTCCTGAGCAATCTCTTTCTAAAAAAATCTCTGCATTAAAGAAATCCAATAGAGGAAACAACTTACCTGAAGTGAATAGAAGGCTCTGAGGAAAGTAACTACCATAGACCACAGACAATCCCATGCTAAAGCCGGCAGCTTCTTATAAAGTTCTGGAGCTTGCAGTCACTCCCATGAGGCCCAAGGAAGTGAGCCCAAGTGACAGCTCTATATGCTATGCTTTATCCTTCAACTGCCAGCACGTTTTTGATCTCTCAATGAAAAAGGATTAGATAACTGTGGATCTTTAAGGGATACCATCTTCAGAGAATTATAATTTACTTGCAAATAAACCCTTTATCTAAAAATTAAGTAATACTCTTAAAACACTGAAAGGATTTTTTTTATGGTAGCAGGCAATGGAAGAGGATAAACTCTCTTAACAAACCTGTACTTCTCCAAAAAAGATTACAAAACTGTAAAGGGGGTCGCACTAACAAGTAAAGCTATCCTAAAAAGGTAATACTTTTATAAAGTGACAAACAGCATGTTCTTGAACAGTATTACCAAAGATGCCAGCACAGATGCAGCCACAGGATGGAACATAAGCTGCTGAACAATCAGGAAGCAACTTTTATGGTAGGTATTCTGAATTCGGTACTGACAGAGCTAACTTATGGAAAAATATGCTCTGGGCCTGGGGAAAAACCTAGGAGAAGCCAAAGATTCTCTCTCAGCCTTTGTAAATGAAAACATACTTTTTTGTAAGCTGACATGTGAGTTGTGGCGTACCCTGATTCCCATCTTGGATGTAGTTTGTCCAAGACAGATCTCCACGGATTATTTTGAAATCTTGGTTTATGGTTTACATGTTAATAGTTTTACACTGCTTGCATCATCAAGCGTGCATTTATCAGTCAAAACATTGCTTTCAAAGTGACCACGGGGAACTTGCCTCCGATGCAGCAAACCCAAAATGGCAGCCCGAAGCAGGGGCAGCCTGGCCCTGCGGAGGCTTGCAGAACTGCTCTGCATGCAGATGCCACCACTTCAGGTCTATTAATGGGTTTGTGGTATGCTGAGATCAGAAGCGAACATGAGAGTCATGCAATACGGCCTACTGCGAAACACAGGCTGTAGTACTTGAACACAGAAATTCCTGTACGTTTACTATACTGGACTGAGCAATTTTTAATTAAGATCTCTCGTTCAGAAGGTTATCTAACCCTGCATTACAGGTTACAGGTACTGGAGGATTTACCTTTGCTATGACAAATGTACCTTCCAAGTTCAAATACAGTCATCTTCTGAAAAACTGTAACATCCATTCAAAAAAGGGAACTCTTGACAGCACTTGACCTGTCCTGAAATTTTGTTAGTATGTAAACTCAGTGAAATACTTCTGAATGTGAAAAGTCCATTCCAGTCTCTTGAAATACCTGTGGAACAGGAGGCTTTCAAGGACTGTGGAAATTCCAGTATGTTAAGAGAAGGATTCTGTCAGTTTAAGCATGCTCCAGTAGAGTACTGCTCACTTTTTGGATTGTTTTTTATTTTTGCCATTTAAAAACAAAAACAAAAAAACCCAAAACAGCAGAGCTTCTGAAAGGCTTTTCTATAAAACATAACAGAGCACTAGACTCTTATTTCCTTTTTCTTTTAATAGCACTCATGTAAGAGAATTAACAGGGTGTTTACTTCTCTTCCCACATGATAGCTGACAAATTGCATCCCTTCAGTTTTATTTCTGAAGCAGACTGATACTTGAATTTCAAGTTGTGTATAAAGCATGCAATAGTCTGCTTGGTCAGTGATTAAGGATGGACCCAGACCAACAGGCAGAATGTAGTTTATTCAAAGCTCTGTCAGAACTGGTAATCAACCTCTGACTGTCAAAATACAATCCCACTAAAGAATAACAATGAGAAATGCATGAAGACAACCATTTTGATATAGTTCTTAGAGGCAGGTTGATCTAATTAATAGTGTCAGAAGCAAGAAAAAGCTGGATGGACCTAGCTCCAGTTAAAACCCAAAGAGCATTTTATTATCTAGTTCATGGAAAGGGGCCCTGTGGAATAAAGCAAGAACAGGGATGTAGTTGACTGACTCAAGAAGTATTTCAGCACTATGTTTGGAATAGACTAGACAGGGACGCATACAACGCCATCTTTTGTTTCTTACTTTCCTGCAGTGAAGAACAATTCCCTTCATGTACTTTAAAGGGATGTGCTATGATTAGAGCTGAACCCACCCTCATCTCGCTCTACAATAATACAAACTATGATACAGACAGCTTACAGTTATCTTAGCAGCTTACAGTTATCTTAGCAGTCTTTTCCCCTATTTCTAATAGTACAAGGAAACTAACACACAACAAAAATAGGTTTAGTAGCTTTTCTTAGCCCATTATCAATATTACAGTTGCGTATCCTTCTTAAATCTATAACCATTTAAACAGTTTTCTGTAGAAATATGAAACAAATGAGTGAAGTCTGTATATACATACAAAATATTTAAATTCAGCACCACCCCACACACCCTTTAGGATACACTTCAGCATAAAAAAATGCTTCCAACCCTGATATACTACTGCATTGGCAGGTTTGGCTCCAGAGGCTGGCTCCATATCAAACCCATTGTTAAAGAGCATAATAAAAATAAAAATTACTTTATCAATTTAAATAGAACTTTGAATGATTAAAACAACATAACTAGCTGCTCTTTTAATATAGGCTACTTAATTTTTTTCCTCCCAGAACCTTAATTCTCTTCCTCTTTCCTCTAATCCCAACTTTGAAGGCATTCATTAAGAGTTGTCTAATGAATACAGACAAGTCTCTGCAAAAGCATCTGAAAGAGATGCCCAGCAGGAAAAGGGTACAGGAAGTACTGATGCTTGCAGCTAAGAATTATATTACAGAAACATACATTTCTGAATTTTAAGCAATTTTCTTTATATTGGAGACTCTCATACAAGCTTTATTGCTAAATCAAAGTTGTGAGTTTGCGTAACAGTGAAAGGCAAGAATCACTGTTAAAGAACAACATGTAATCACCTTATAGTAAGGAAAAATAAATAAATAAATACACCCCCCCCCAAACACTTCCACTTTGTAGCCTAGCCTATCATGCTGTATTTGGTGCAGTCATAGTAACAATGAATTAGCTAAATGTCAAGTGAAAAACAACTTGCTTTACAATTTGTTAATTTAAACTAGGCTTTTCTTATACCAACAATACTAACACATGCTGCTGTCCTAACAATCAGGTCATCTCTCCCACAAAAGAACCAGATTACTTAAATAGTATGGTCATATTCACTGCTTACAATAAATAATACTATCTACTAGAAATGCAATTAGAGGGTATGAATTTCGAAGTGTACATGAGACTGGCTAAACAACATTGATAAACCATCCTCTTATGTGTTTCCATTTCCTCACTTGAACATTATCAAGCCTGTTAATGAAATCAAGACCTCATCCTCTGAACTAGCTCACGTAAGCCAAAATGTCAGCAGGTCTGACTTTCTATATACGTGTGTCACCTTTTAAATGTTTAATATGCCCTAAAGTAGTATTTTTGCATGTTATTTCTTTGATGTAGTAACAGATGTACTGTTTTTGTTGAACTAGGCTTTGTTCTTGTTGTTGCTGTCTCCATAACAAGGCTCTTCGGGCATGGTTAGGAGAGCAGGCAGTATTTCTTAGTTGCAAATTTCTAACCACTTTCCCTAGTGGTAGCTACAAGAGGCATCCTCCATCATTGTCTGCTTTCCTATTCTCAGAACAAATCTGTCCAGTATTTTGAATCTTTTTCAGCCTGTCAGAAACAAAACTCCGTGTCAAAAGAATATTCAAACTTGGCTGGAAAAAAAGGTATCATGTAACTGAAAAGTTTTAAAGGTACATTATATGTATATGAGACACAACTGTATGCAAGTATCCGATCACTTCTAAAGTTTTGTCTAGATGAAGAAAGTTCTCCCTGGAAAGCTATGGTAAGACATTTAAGGAACTGACAAATCTTTCTTTCAGATATTAGTTTTTTTAGGGTCACTTGGGAAGATAAAATACCTGTGTTAAGAAGCGTAATGAAAAGTATTATTAAACTGTTCTAAAGCAGTTGAAAGGCTTAATACTTAAGCCCTAAAGCCTTTCAGCAACACTGAAGAAATCCTTACCAGTCCATTAGTATGATTACACATGTCCCATAAAGGTATTAGAGCCAATGTAACTCTGGAACCATCTTCTGTTGGAATCTGGTTCTGCCGTGTCATAACAGAGGAAACCGCCCATCTACAAAAATTAAAAACATTAGATGGTCAATGTTCAAAGCATCCATATATGACTGGTTGTAGTCCAACTTGAAGCAATCATTTAGGCTAGGAGTTTCCAAACTTAGTTTTCTTAAAGATCACACTGACTGTAGTAACAGTAGAAGGCAACACCACTTGCAGGAGGAGCAGCAGCTCCTAGGTTTCCAAGACATGTACATAGACCAATTCCCAAATCAGGATTGCAGTCCCACTCCTCTTCTGCACTCTTTGCGGCAGAACCTTCATACCCTCCAGTACCTCAACCAGGACCCTCCCATGTCACCTTCTGCTTCCCCAACCCTTCACTGCACACATACCTCTCCCCACACATCCCAAACCTGGGGTCAGCTATTTCTGCAGGCTTCAGAGTAGTTCACAGCTACTGCTTGGCAGCAGTAGCTCTCATCTATGTGCAGACTCTTCTAAGAGCCAGGAGGTATTCTTCCCCTCACTCCTGAAAAAGCTTGTATACTGCATGAACTGGAAACCAATGTCATCACCTGACACATGCATATTTTGGTAAGCACTTCTTTTCAGTTTGAGAACTTTTGGCTTAGAACAGTATTGCTAAATTTTCTGCTTAACAGAATAAAGAGGAAAAAAAGCCCCAGTACTCCAAACAGATATCCAGGTAAAAAGAATGAAGAAAGCATAACATAGTTTATCACACAGACATCATTCAAAACCCTTCTAAGTCAGGTTAAGCAAATGAAATGCTAGCTACCTATTCAAACATAAGAATCTTCAGAAAAGTTTAACATTTCAGTATTTTCTAAAATTTCATTTTTATTTTATTTCAGACAAAAATGAATATTAAATGTCAGAGGGAAAAACTAATCTTAGTTTCACTATGTTCTGACCTTAATACATGTATTTGTTGTGGAGGGTTTTTTGGGGGCAGGGGAGGGAAAGGGACTACCACCAGGAGAAAGTCAAAATAATTTTAACTCCCACAGCCTCCACTACTAACAAGTATTTAATCTACAGAATTAGACTTTCAGAAGGATTTTTTCAGAAGGACTACAGATTGCTTAGAAAGATACCATCAAATTGAAATCTACTTCATTTCTAAAAAGCAAGTTAAAACTGTGGATAATTTTGATATACACTCGCTGTTTGAAACATAATAGCAATATGTTTCTTTTTAATTGTTGTAATTTATCTGCAAAATTTTAGACCACTTCACATGTAAGTTGGCATGTTCCGCAGTGACCCTGTAAGTGAAGGAGGCATGCTTTGGAAATCCCACTTTCATAGACTTACCCAGAAGTATGACTAGGCTAAAAAAATCCCTGTAAGATGTCATGAATGCCTTTTATTCATGCCATTTTAATCACTTAACAGAATTAAAGCTCTCATTATCTTAACTTTTCTTATTTTTATCTTAATTTTGTCACCCCCTATAGCACCTCCAAGTGACAGTCATGCTTCATGTGTACAACTTAAGTTCTCCAGCTCTCCTGGTGGCTGGAGTGGCTGGTTCAACAGCCACTGTAAATACTAGTTTTTACTACTATGTGCTGGTAAAGCCTTTTATAAAAAAAGAAATTAAAAAAAAAAATACCCAAACCCCAAACCAAAACCTCCTGCAATGTGAACTGAATTATTTTCTTAAGAAACAACGAATTGCCTTACTAATCTCAGACTATGTGTGCCAGTTGGCTAAATTAACTGCTCATAATGACTATTCCTTTGTAATAATTAAAATCTACATATTTGTTTTACTTTCTTCTTCATTAAGAAAGTGTATTAGTATCAAATCCTACATTTAACATTTCAATAACAACAGGGCTTTCCCGTCAATGAAGCATTTCCAGGGGCCCACAACTCACTACAGAGAGAGAGAGATATATATATATATATATATGTATATTAAAAAAGAAAGAAAGAAAGAAAGAATTAAAAGACAGACCAACCTGTAGTCGTCATAAGTGAAAGAATCCTTTAAGGGCAGTTTGCTGGCATTAGGATGGGTCTGGGAAACGCAAGTTTCAGAAAAAGGTGAAAAGAGAAAGAAAAGAGAAATCAGAAATCAGTCAGCAGAATTTCATTATTTAGCTGCCTAACAGATCCTAACAAGAGCCAAATGAAGCAGGAGGCGTCCAGCCGCGCTACAGAGGGATCATCATGCTATTATGCTCTCATACATCACTGTCAACTTAATTTGTTGTGCCCAGCAGCCGCCATAAATCTGTTTCTTCATATTTCAAGACTGGAACCCACAGACATCATACAAAAATAAAAAATTTAAGGTGGACTGAGTATGTGAAGGTAAAACAAAATCCAGCCCTTGATGCAGGGTGGGGGAAAGAATTCAGGCAATAAAGATACATTAGATTTCACCAACTTCCACATTTTCCTCTTCTCTGGGATATCAGTAAGGTATTTCACAAATGCAAGAAAAATTATACAAGATTTTCAATTCTTCCTCAATACCTGTAAAGGTGTTATTCAGTAAAAGTTGCACTACACCTCTGAAACAAAACAGATTAAAATATTTAAATAGTTTTGGTGACAAACACTGATCAGACAGTATCTACATTAACCCATCTACACATGCTCCTATCTAAAAGTAGAGCAATGCCGTTTAAGAATGCATACTGTAGTTGTCATTAACAAGCAAAATATTTAGATTTTTAAAAAGGCTTTAAGAAGCTGTAATACCTGTTACTTTTCTGATCAATTAACTTCTTAAAAGTTTCAAAAATGCAGGTAGCTTTAAGCCCACACTCACACACTTTCTTTAGAACTTTGTTCCAATTCACAAATGGAAAGCCATAATAGCATAAATTTTAATCTTCAGGTTCAATTAGGTCTCAGAGACGACTTGAAGTAAATGATCAAACGGTTATTTCAGAAGATACAAATGATTTTTTGCATAGCTCTATCTTTGCGACACTCTTAATGCATGAAGCTCCATGTAGTAGGCAGGTTTTTTTACTCTTGATGCATTAGCATCACAAGTGCATGGTAATTTATCATTTCTCACTGTAATGTACTTGCTGGCACCGTGTGCAGGACAGTAGGGGATGAGGTAAAAGTGGCTCAAACCGTAAATCAATTAGAAAACAAAAGCTTGTGCTCAGTGCGCAATTTTAGGCAAATTATATATTACAAAAGACTGCCAATTGGGTGTTAGGTCCCAGGTGTCTGTTCTCCCTCAGCCCCTCCAGTTAACCCTTTGGACGGGCTTTCTCTGAAACATGACAGAAGTTAACAATTCCAGCGAGGCCTGTGCCTTCCTTCACTTTCTTTTTTTTTTCCCTCTTTTTAAAGCACTCTACATCTCCGTATGATTTTCATTCACATCGGTGATATGGTCATTGCATGACAAATTCCCTCGAGTTTAACTGTAGCAACACATTTTACAGAGTTATTTCTTCTGGCAGAAACATTTGGTGCAAAACCAGAACTGAAATCCAAACCAATAAATTTCAGGGGGCATCTTTGCTGTAGCAGGCCAGTCCAGACTCGATTCCAGAAATGAAGGTAGAAACTTAGCCTTCAGCTGGAGATAACAGTTCTTAAAAACAAACGCTACCCTATATTACTCCTTTCTGACCATTTAATTTCAACTTTCATTGCTAGCATCATTAATCTATTTTACAGCAGCTTGATAAACTGAGCCGGGTGAGTCAACAGCAAGCGTGGGACACAAGCGCCTGTCACCCTGTTCCGTTAGCGCGGTTGTGACGAGCCGGGATCTCACTCCGCACCCGCAGTTCTAACGCAGGTGTTTCGCACCAAGAGAGGAGTTGGGATCCCTCGAAGAGCCGGTGCCGTCCCCGTTGCGGTTCTTTGCAGACCAGGCGCTCATTAACTGGCGTGAAGACAAGCGCTGCTTAGCCCCGCTGCTTCCCCGCCCGCGGGACAAGACCCCGCGCGGGCGGCGCCTGGGCCGGGCCCGGCACCGGGACCACCGGCACCGGGACCACCGGCACCGGGACCACCGGCACCACCGGCACCACCGGGACCGGTTCCGCGGCCGGAGCCCGGGCCGGGGCCGCCCCCCGCACGGTCCGGCACTGCCACCTGCCGGTGCCGCCGCCGCCTGCGCGCCGCCGCCCAAGCCCGGCCCCAGCGGAGCGGTGCCAGCCACCCGCACCTCCCCGAGCCGCTGTGCCCTTCTCCCCCGGCTTGGAGGGGCGGGAAACCCAAAAGTAAAACGACCCTCCCCCCGCGGCGGCCCTCGGATATCGTTCCAACATTGTGCAACCCTAGCTTGGGATGATAACAACTCGGCTTTGGTGCGAAGGGACGCTGCCTCGGTTCCAACCGAGGGCCTGACGGGCTTATCGCGGGAGAGAGACCCCCGGGACGCAAACGGGTAACCCCTGCCTTTCCTCTCTGCCCGTTTCTGCTCTCCTCCCCCGACCCAAACAGCAGCTTTCAACCGAGTAAATTAGTTTTCACATGGCAATCATTACTATGGTCGTAATGCGCTAAAAGTAAAAAAGCATTACGAAGGGTTCAACGGCATAAAAGTGATTTTTGCAGACTAAACACGCTACCTGCGCACAGTTCCTACTCACACCCTATACAGGGAGTGCCAGCCAACACGCTTAACCCTAACATGGAGCAAATACCTATAGGAAGCAAGATACACACATTGCCATTGTCTTCTCCGGGAGAAAAATCTGTATCAAATCAGCAGATTGCAGTGAGGTTAATTGTTCATTTGACACAGGTAGTCCCTCTATAACGAGTCAACTTGAACATGCAACCCATGGGCAAAGATTCTGGATGCCACCAAATGCTGTTAACCCTCCCCATTTGTAATTCTGTGCAACTTAGGGACTGCCCCTATATGGAGGCCATCCAGACATAATTCACACTAAACCACTAATAAATTATGATAAAGGACACAATATATGGTCTTAAAAGACACGAGGCAGAATAAAATCCCAGTGTACATAATTACCATATTTATAACATTCCGTGGTACAATATTCCAGTAGCTATTTTAAAGTTAAGATATGTCAGCATATTTGATCATGTTAGATTTCTGACTTGGACTATTTTCCTACGTAACTTAAAAACCCTATAGATTACAAGGATGTGAAGACACACAAAAAAGAACAATATTCTGATTAAAAAATTGATTTAGTATGCAGCTTCTCTTTATAGTCCCTTGGTAAAAATGAAATCTCCCTAACAAACACTTAATAAAACCTGTCAATATATCTAGAAAGAAAAATGACACAAATGCATTAAGTATTAAATACCCTTGAAAAAAGTCACATATTCCATGAATTTTTGATGTACTATCTTGACATTAATGTAAAACCTTGATATTTATAATTGACAGATATTTAATAAAGTATAGAAGATGACTGCTGCATAGCATGCAAATTGCCCGGGCTGATCAAAAAAGATACAGACATACTTAAACTAAACAAACACTTAATACGTAAAAAAACCCCCAGATCTAGCTTTTATAGGTTCACACAGCTAGGTCTCTACAGATTAGCTTTGAAATGTGACATTATCCACTACATGAACCCTAATTTTAACTTACCAAGTCTGTATGAAGTAGTTTCAGAAAGTTGGGAGGGGAAGCTTTAAATAAAAAATGGGAACATGAAAATGTGAATATATTCATTTAGATGCAGGTCCTGACATTCTACTGAAAGAATTATTATAAAGAACAAATACCATCTATTTCGTTACCCTTTCTGTGAAAATATTGTCAGAGCTGGCAATCAGGGTGATGACCACTGCAAAAACAAATAGTGGCATGCTGAATTTAATTTTCCTTCTGATGCTGCTATTCCAAAAAAAAAAAAAAAAAAAAAAAAGCTTCTTCCCCTTCAGTGTTCCAAGCCTTCTTTAAGACATTTGGAGGATATCTCAAAATAACCAGAAATATTAAAAAGTAACAGTGATTGCTGCCAGATTGTCTGCAGCCACTGCGGAAAGAGACAGACTGTTATTCTAGTCACCTAAAACACTATCAGACTAGAAGCCAGTTACTCAGTATGGCAACCAGAGAAGGGGGGGGGGGGAGAGAAGGAAAAAGAAAAAAAAGACACTTTCAGACATTTTTCTTTTTTCTGGGAAGCAGTAATATCCAGGGGTTCATGCCTCATGTTTAATGTCTCACAAGAAAGCATAACTCCTGATGCTCCATAGAGCCCTTTGCACTAATAATTTCTCCATCATATTTTTGGATGGACATCACAAGCTAATGATTCTCAAGTCTTATAAACTAGATGCTAGAGGACTCCTCCAGTTTTAAGAAGGCTTGTTTGTATTTGGACAGCATGAAGGCTTCAATGTAGAAAGGGTGGGTGCCTTTCCAGCTGAGAAGCCATCATAACCTTCACTTCTGCTATCCAGCCTACAAGGGCATTAACCTCCTGTAAAAGAGTGGCCAGACTATTAGAGGCAGTAATCCCTTACCCCATTCAATCACAAAATGCCAAAGCTCATTTATCAGGGCTCCTAATCTTGACAAGGCATTTCCATTAAAATTAGCTTAATATTTGCTTGTTTATCAGGTGATGCAAAGTACAAGTCTTATTACAGTAACATTCAATAAAAACTTTTGAGTAAAAGTTAAAATCAGAGTACAAGTTTACATAGTGTTAAATTTGTGTTCATACCTATGCTACTAGATGAGTTGAAAATAATTGATGTATTTTGGTGTGAAGTCGTATTGGCTGGTATATTCCTTTGCACCATTAGCCCTTGTATATTCCAAATAAGAAAAATTAAGTGAATTGCTGGATGTCATCAAAGTTAGTGGGTTTTTTTTTTAAAAGATACCACCTTTCAGCTGAGATAAGCTGACCAACAGAGTCATCTATTACTCCACTGTAATACATAACTAAAAAAAAAAAAAAAAAAAAATCCTTGTTTTTATTGGTTCCTGAGTTTGTAGACACACAGATGGTTGGATTTCTGTGAAGAATATTTCAAGTACTCACAAGTCCAAGACAAAGTTGTGGGGAATCACTGCGTCAATATTACTAAATCAGATTTCAATATTCTCAAAAAATTCTTGTGTACAGTTGAAGTAGAGACAGCTCCATTTCTATCCCAGGAAAGCATCATACCAAGTGTTGAGATTATACTGAGGCCATCACTCCACCCCCTTCCCAGCCCCCAAAACACTAAGGGTGCGTGAAACAGTTAAAGCCAAAACCAGTTTAAGCTTCCACCTTGTTAACTTTCATTCCTTTGAACATAAAGCCCAAGGGTTCGTTCCTTTTGACCAAACAATTTTTTCCTCCTCTTCTTTGCAGATTCTCCCCTCTTTCCAATGTACTCATTAACATGGGGAGATTTCGTTATGAGCCTTGTTGGATGCTACTTGATGGTTTCAGGCCAATGTGTAGGTGTACAAAAAACACAAACACACACCACACACACACACTTTCAGGGCCAGAAGCAGGAAGATCTGTCAGTATTTGCTGGTTACTGTCCCTTTCCCAGCTCTGGAAATCCTTTGAAGCAGCAGCCTTGAAGAGAAACTCATCTCTGTGGAGCTGCTGAGGCTCTAAGTGCCCTAAAGCTAAGTAAAATAAAGAATTCAGAATGGAGGATCCTAGCGATCTACAGGGAAACAAGAATTCGCTTTTTCCATTGGACATATGCTGCCTAACCTAACGAGGGAAAGCCAGTTCGCTGTACAGGACATGAGACGAAGGCAAAGATTATTTTACTTTGTAATATCAGTTTATAACTACAGAGGCATGCTCTAGAATTTTCAAACAGCCCAACTCATGAAGCACTAGGAATTATGTCCACAAACCTGTACTGTTATATGACTTTTCTAATGGAAGAAAGATCATCCTACTTTGCAAAACCTAATAGAATGAATCTTAAAATTAAAAAGGTACCACCTGATTGAAACTTATTAAATCTAAATAACATTCCTGCTTATTCTTTATGTCAGCAATTTTTATTTACTTTCTGCCAATATACACAAGAAAGCACTGTTCCAGACTATTAGGGGATTCATGCAGCGGAAGCAGAGTGGAATGACTCCTTCTGGTGCAATGGAATTTAACTGCACAGTCCCTTTTTCTGTACCTTCTACCTGCAAAATTGTTCTTAGTTAATGAGACAGCAGTGGCATAACAGACAGCTCAAACGATGACATCAGCTACTGACTCAAGGGTCTGAAGGACTGAGAACCCACTTCACATGCAAAGTGGACGTTACCATTTGGCTGAGAGAGTACACAGAAATAATTTGGAACTGACTGCAAATGAGTACCCTGCCTACAATCCTGTGTCGTGTCCTTTATTAAACAGAGGCAAGACAGTGATGGACTTTTTAACATCTACTTCTCGATCACTCCATTTACAGAATACTTCTCGACATACAGAATTCTAAAATACTAATCTTTCCCAGAAAGGAAGGCACACAGATATGACACTTTAAAATCAGAGACCAAGTTTTCTACACCTTTTCCTGTCCTTTCACAAAATCACTTAGAGCTGAATGCAGCCCCACTAAGGGCTGAACGGATGAAGTGGAAGAGCAAGCTGGCCTGAGACTGGACATGCTTTGCAATGAGACAGCCTCGCCAGTCTGTCCCATCCCTGTTCATGTAACAGAAAGACACACTAGGTCTGTTATCTCCTGTGGTAAATCTCCTCATGAAATATGAGCTTAGCGTTCATGTTGAGCCTTAGATTAATAGGTTCAGTCTGCAGTACTTCATTCACACAGGTACAGTAAGATAGCTACAGTAAATAGTTTCCTTGCAAAGGTCTATGCCTGCATACCACGACGTATCATTTACTCTTTAGGCTCCTCTTGAGCTACAAGGTTCACCTTGTTCATTTTGTTTAGTGCAACACATGCACTATGTTCACACACAAATTCATCACACAGCTCTACTATTAATTCAGTGAATCACAAGCCACAAATAAAATGCTGTGATGGAAAGGCTGAAGTGAACTTCTTTAAAAGGACAGGGACAATATTTCCTATTCACAACTACTCCACATCCAAAGAGTTTCCTAACAAGCATTAATATTAAGCAGTATGGCCAAAGTTTTGTTACCTGTGAATCGACTACTCAAGTTTACAGATAAATCATACCAGCAGCCACTTAGGTGGAAGCTTGGATCATGATCATCTTACAACCAAGGTACCATGCTGCTGCACAACCAGCATGGCACATGGGGCATGGTAAGTCCTGGAACCAGATGTACTGGGACTATAGTGCACACACATCCAAAACTAACAACTTACCACTTCCTCTTGAACTCGCCTTCAAACCATAGTACAAGAAAATAAACTTTGGTTTACTTAGCAACATATCAATCTCCTACTGTGTGGAGTATTAGCATTGGGTCTGACTGAAGAGGATAATCCACTTTGTAATTTAGTTAAATTACTAATTTTAACAAAGATAAGTCCCCTGTATAATTTTGCAGTGCTTAAAGAATACATCCTTTGAGTATTCCATTCTAAGAAACATCAGCTTGTTATCATATTTTAAATTTATGGAACATTTGTAACTGCTGTTATATCAGGAAAAATATTAAATCTGCACAATAAGTACAAACTTTATATGAGAAAGTATACTTGTAAGTGCGTGATGATCTCCTGATGTCTGCTGCGGTACTTTCTTCCACAAAAGACACAGACAACATCTCTGGGGATAAACTCAACTGCCCCAGAAAGTGCAACTCAGTTAAAAAATAAAAATAAAAGCAACTAACAGAAAAGCAAACAGAAAACCCTCTCCACTCTATTGGCTGTAAAAATGGATGCTTATCTGCATTCTCAACCAGGAGAGTGGTTGAGAACCCCATCTTCCAAAAAAATGCCTTAAAAGCCCATAATACTAACAAGAGAACACATTATTCCTCCCAAATGTGGTTTAAACTGTGCAGAAACAAATTTTGTTTAGCACTGGCATATATGCTTTGAAGTACATCTCTGCTTCTCTAGAGGAAAGATGGGGTTTAGGCTAGTATAACAGAATACAAACCATTCAGAATATAAAATAAATTAAAACCTACTGATTAGGAGATCTTAACAATGAATGTCCAGAGAAAGATAACATCTATATCCAAAATGAAAGATATGTTTTATTCTGTCTGTCCTCCAACTTTAAAACATTTTGACTGTAAGAAATAGCAGACACCAAGTATGACGTGCCTGTATTTCGATCTAGGCCAGCACGGTCCAACAGCGCCCATCGGCTGAATCTGGACCACAGGATGCCTCCATATGGCCTGCCACCTTTTCCTTGGAGGAGATAGGGAACAGCTGTTTGAGGAGCAAATGCTGCCCGAACAGCCAAACACCTCCTCCTGTGTCCGGCTGGCTCAAAGCCCAGAGCTGTCGCAGTGTTCCTGTGGAAGGCAAGGAAGGAACGGGGGAAGAAGGCAGCAGACCTCCTACCCACGCAAAAACTTGAGCTCTTCATTTGTCTGAGACGGACAGATGCAACCCAGCCGAAGCCTGTAGCTGCTTCTGCGATGGAGAGGGGCAGCCACAGGAATGGCCCAGTGAGGCCCCAGGATCTGCCGTTACTGTCATCATAGCTGGGGGTGGGATATACCAAAAGCAACACAAAAATCAGGAATTTGGTGCATGTTTGCAAAGTCTAAACCACCTTACAATAGATAGACTAAGCGGTACAGTACAAGCATACAGTCAATCTTCAGTTTGCTGCCAGCAAAACAGATTAATACAATATTTTGGCCTTCACAGAGAGGAAAAACACAGAAAGGCATAAATATATTCCATTATTAACTGCCTATTGATTTACTGTTGACCAAGTAGAACAACTCAGGCGTTGAAATTCAGACAAAGCAAATTAAATAGCAACACTATTTTACTTTTGTAACTGCCCACTCAATGGAATTTTAAATCTCTCCTTAAGGTGACATGCATAGCAAATAAGTAAACAAAAAGGAAAGATTTTATAGGGTTTACAGCTGTGCCGTGTTTCTTCCACCCATTTTTTACAGTGCCACTGCCATCGCTTCTGAAAAAAGCTATTTGATTAGCATGCCAATGAGTATAGTATCCTCAAGTAGGGAGGAAAACTGAGAACCCTAAGAACCTACCTGGTACATGATCAAAACTGTATTCTGCTTCCAAACACATTTGCTTTTGACTGCATATTGGTTGAACTCTTTAGAAGCATTAAAATATTATCTATTACATCAACTTAAAAATAATAAACAACTTCCAAACATTTGAATAGTTTAGAATGTATTAAAAGGCAGTATACTTGTCTGCATTCAACTCAAACATTATTTAGCACATGAAAGTTAATTGGTGGTATCTTAAAGCCAAGTACAGAGAGACACCAGACGTTCTACTTCATGCTGACCTGGAAAATCATATGCTTATTAGAATAGGATAGATTAGAAACAGTACAGAAAAATAACATGAGAGGCATAAGTCATATTGAAAGTATCATCACAACTTCAAAAATTGGTGTCAAAATTAAGCTAGAGATGTGAAATCTCACCTAATATACCCAATATTGAAGAGTCAAATGTGATACCAGATTTTAAAGATGCTATAATATTATTTTGAGATCTAGAACTTAATGTGTTAAAATGTCCTATCTAAAATTATATTCCAGTGCCCAACAGCTAATAACTGGATTTTAGAATTTCATTCACGCTCAATCAATTAGTCAAATTTTATATGAATAATAAATCAAATTTAGTATCTGATCAAAAGGGATTACAGCCTCCAGGAAATTAAGTTTTCTGTCCAATAGTGCACACAAACAGATCAAAACAGCTTTGGATAGATTACTGCAAGGATTGTGTTCACAATGGGACTACAATAACACTTTCACAAGCACTGTCCAGATGTCAATACACACTGGTCAGAAAATGGTATGAGAGTGTTCCTGAGGAACGCTGGATACAAAACAGACCACAGATACTATCTAAAAGTATTAATGACTTCTACCAAATAGATTCTATTAAAAAAAAAGGTGTGATTCATGGGGCAGCTCTGACTTCTCGAGTAACAGTAGCTTGGCAGAAGGCAAAGAAAGCATTTGCAAGTATTTGCTCATTAAATTAGCAAAGAAACATAAAACAGAGTCAAAGAAAATTAAATTTACTTGCTAAAATGTTACTTAAAGAGGTGACTTTGCTTTCTCCATTTGGTTTAATTCTAAAATTCTTACTTACCGATCTCTTGTACTGGGGAGCCCAGCACTGGACACCGTACTCTGGATGTGGTCTCACCAGTGCTGAGTAGAGGGGAAGGAGCACTTCCTTCAACCTGCTGGCAACACTCCTAATGCCACCCAGGATGCCATTAGCCCTTTTTTGCTACAAGGGCACATTGCTGGCTCATGTTCAGCTTGGCCCCCAACATATTCATGGGATTATTCCACCCCAGTTGCAGGACTTTGCACTTCTTGTTGAACTTCAGCAACTATCAGCCCATTTCTCCAGCCTGTCAAGGTCCCAGTGGATGGATGGCACCTTCCCAGGGATTGAAGTGAGGCTGACAGCCTTGTAGTTCCCCGAGTCCTCCTCCCTGCCCTTCCTGAGGATAGGAGTGGCATTTGCTTTCCTCCAGTAACTCAGGCACCTCTCCCAATCATCATGATCCTCTATTGCTTGGGTCAGGAAGTTGTCATCGATGCTCTCCACAAACCTCCTGGATTGCTTACACCCTGCTGTGTTGTCCCTGTAACAGGTATCAGGATGGTTGAAGTCCCCCATGAGGACCAGGGTCTGCAAACGTGAAGCTATTTCTAGCTGTCTGTAGAAGGCCTCATCCACTCCTTCCTTTCTCCTGATCGGGCAGCCTACAGCAGATGCCTACTACAATGTCACCCATATTGGTTTTTTTCTTTTACAAACAGCTAGCTTGCTGGTGCCCTTCAGAAAAATCTGCAGTCCCCCAGTGGTCCAGAGACTACAGGCTAAAAACACGGTCTAAATCAGGGCCAAACTGCCATCCTGGACAGTCCCGCAAAACTGATCCTTTTTCTAGCACATGAGAGGCAGCTACATACAGATACTACTTACACATAGAGTGCCACTGAATGCATACAGCTGGCTACCATGGCAAAAGTTATGGCTAGCTGACCAGCTCTGCTGGTTTCAGACTTACCACTTCAAAGATTTTAAAAGTTAACTAAAATTATCACAAAATTGTCTTTTAGTAAGGCAGGTAATAACAGCCTGGGGAAGAGATACAACACTGCTTCAGACCCACAGTGTCCAAAATGTAAATAGAGTTTGGGCACTTCCACCTTCTCTAAGAGCACTCTTTGTAAGTCAAAACAAGATATCAAGACAAGAACTTCTCTGTAGTAGACTACAAACTGGCACGCAGATGCAAACTGAAAGTCAAACACAAAGACCACTGCATATTCTTTTAAAAAAGGTTCAGACTTGGTTGCATTACTTTAGGAATATAATCTTACTCTGAATGTCTGTAAACTATATGGCTCCCTCTTGTGCCTATTATACCACATTTCAGTATACAAAAAAAAATTTAATATTAAGCCATAAGTATTTGGGACCTGTTCACCCCTCAGTAGGCATGCAATGCCCATAAATGTTAATGGAAGTCACGCACATACCTTCCAGGGCAAGTTTGCAGTTTACAAAATTTCTCTTTGGAACAAACTACAAAAACATCTTGCAAGCTATAAGTCTGCTGTGAAGAAAGTAGTCTTTTGACCGTTTGCTGTATTTTGATAGCAATGCAGAGGTCAAATACGCCTCTAAACTACATCTGTAAGAACTTCTATTTTTTAGTTATCAAATTACATATGTTTAGAAAGGTGTCAGTGGGGTTTATAGAGCCTGGCTAACATGCTCAAGGGTTTATTTTTGTCTATTTAACAACCCACCTGTTTCTGCTTATCAAACCAGACTATAGTTAAGCTTGCAACAGCTGTGAAATTCATAAATCTGCCCATTCTTCATGTGTATCCAGACTAAGCACTTGGAGAAAGGGTTAGAACTGCAGTGTTCTGTGAAAGCCACCCTTATGGAGAAGCTAGGGAAATAAAACAGACCAGCACTTGTCAAACAATGTTTAAAGCTGCACACCTATCAGAAGCCAAATTATTTTAATAACAGTCTAGCAATCCTATTTGGAAAGAAAATGAAGCATTTGAAGAAATTATTTGTTAACTCTTTTATTCCCCTGGCCATTAGAAACATTTTGCAGACTAAAAATGCTGCAAAGGAATTAAATACTTTGCCTGCACAAAATATTCCCTTTTTCAGTGCCTTCAAATAACAACAAACCACTTTTTATTTCAAGATGCTACTAGTTTTACTTTCTGCAGTAGAATAGCTATCAAGAAAGTAAATATAGTTATAAGATTTTTGTATTACAAAAAGTGTATTTGTAAATTTTAAAAAATATTAGTCTGCATATCTGAAGCAGTATCAAAATCGTGGTCACACAGGACAGCTTTCATTAAAACGCTTATGCTAAAGCAGGAGTAGTACTGAATGAAATGATGGTATACAAAAATCTAACATTGACTTTCATAAAACTTGCAGAGTACACTGCCTTTAACAGGAAAGTGGTTTTAGTTTCTTTTTTTTCTTTTATATGACAAATTTTTCTCTCCCCACCTCTTCTTCCCGTTCCCATATGCTCATGAATTATCCTTAGCACTAGTATTTTGTGGGTCAACTTTGTTCATAAAATTATATGAGTGCATGCAAGATGATACTAAAATTAATTTCAGCATTTCTGAATAATGAAAAATGGTACTTCATTTTAGGGAAGAAAGAGGCTTTTTTTTTTCACTACGAACTTTTTTTCTCCAGCGTTTCATAAATTACAGGTTCTTATTTTTGACAGCAGAAACAGAAATCAAAAAGTTTTAAAACTTCTCCATGAGTTTTCACCCAAAGCATTAATAATAGGTACCCAGTACATTGACTTGGCACGCCTGGAGCCAGCTGAAATTATGTATCTTCCTAATGTGACATTTACTGCATAGTAGTAAAGAAACCTTCAGCTGAAATTGTGGTTACATGGCAGTGCTGAAGCATGGCACCAGACAACCAGAACACACCTAAAACTTACCTAGTATTTGTTACCACTCATTCTCCAAAGAACAAGTAAATAAAGCAAATGATTCCTACCTGATCTCCCTTCATGCTCACATTCAACACGAAACAACAGCTATATTATACCAGAACATAAAATTCTGGTCTAGATTTCTGACCACAAGTGACCAGAACCTACATTTTAACAGTTCATAGAAAAGGCAACAGTATAGTTCTAAACATTTTCTTGGATATACTAATATAAAGCTCAAATTGAAGATAGCCATTTATTTAAACACTATTTCCACAAAGGTTTCCCATTGCTGCAGATCAAACTGAACTGAATCAGTCTCAACAATATCAGACTCAGAAGTCTTCCTCCATGAGCTGCCACATCAGCTTCCATAGAATTGCAAACGTAAAACAGAAAATACAACAGTGCAGAGTATTAAAGGCTTGTTACCATGTACAGCAAGAACATCACCACCACTAGGGTTCTAAAGACAGTCTCCCCCTAAAGTGATCTCATGTACATTATTTTCTTGGCTCAAACTGTAGCTTTTCTTACTCTCAACAGTCAACAGCATGGACTTTAATGCAGAATATATAGTGAGACATTACTTTTTTTAGTAACTTTTTAGTGAGACATTACTTTGACCACATTAGCTTAAAAGCTATAACAAATGATCTTTTATTAGCTTTAAGGCACAAGAGAAATAGCATGCATTTGCCATGCTTAAGCAGATTATGTGCCACATGAAAAACTTTCATAAACAAAAAATGTTTTGTCAAACGTTTAAGCAGCTTTTCACATAATAGATATCTCATGCTTCAACTGATGTTATACCACTGCATTTTATATACATTCTTCAGCTGTGTTTGCATCACTTTGATATCAGTCTACAGGTATTCATCAATCACTGAGAACCAGTTCTGAAATACTGGACACATGGCAGTCAAAATCCAGGGTTTCATCTGAGATCTCATTTCTCTGTAAAACTGTATTTCACATTTTTTTTAATTAATGTTGTGACCACATAACCGCTCGCATTATACTACTAGTGCAGTATTAGTCCATGAAAATGATGGAACTAGTCACAGTGATAGTTTAGCTATCTAAGTACTGCAAGAGCATGAATAGCAGTTGGGAGAATTGGATCATGTTACACAATACTCTGCTAATAACTCTTTAAAAACAGTAGAACAATTTAGGGGCAAAAAGATATTCTAAAGAAATATAATTTAGGAGTTCTGTTTGCTCAGGCAGTATACATTGAGAAAAAAGTTTAAAGCTGGAAGGTCAAGTGTGGACTGGCAGCCTATAACAGTACCTGGCAAGAAAAGAGTTGGCTAAACTATCATTTCCTGAAGGAAGAATTTTGCTCCTTCCTGATATTAAAGCCATTGTTCCTACCCTACTTGTCTCAAAATTAAGTGCATCTTATCTGGTTTTCACCCACTATTTTCAATTACTTTGGTTTTCAAAATGTTTGGTTTTCAAAATCCCTCCAATCCTTATACTTGGTAAATTGACACTATGTTTGAAACACATGAAGTTCTTCAAACATCAAACAGCTACACAAAATAATTTAACTTTTGTTGACTTAAAACAGTCAATAGAAAAGCTTTGGAACTCTGATAACGTTAAAGGAGAATAGAATTTCTTTATGTCTTCTGACCTCTCCTAGTGCCAAAAAAATGTCTCTAGATCACACAACTGTGGAAATTCAGTACACAGTCATATGCTTTTTACACAGATTTTGCCACAAAAACCTTTGGATGTTTGGACATTGAGCACTACCTTGACAACAACGTATCACCATTCACTTACAACATCAATTATGTCTAGACATCAGTCAGAGTAACAGTTCTATCTTAGAAACTTAGAAATTTAAATCATTACTTCAGAACATGATGAAAGTTCATCCATCTCAAGCCTCCCCATACTCAAACTGTTACCAGATCGGTTTATCTTTGTATTTGAAAGCAATCAAAATAATTATGTTAGATAGAATAGAAAACAACAGTTAATCCATGGTGATTGGAAGTACAACATATGCAATGGTTTTATTCTATGTCAATTAACAATTATGATTTTACTTTGTTTACTGCAAACTACAGATTTTTCACATAGCGGCATAGGTTGTAGATCTCTGCAGGTCACCTAGCCCAACTTCCCAGAGGCAAAATTCCGGAGTCTGGTACCAGTAGCAAGTTGAAAGCAATAATTGGATCATCCCTTATCTCCTCTTCCCCAAATAAACAAATCCAGCTCCCTCAGTCTCTCCTTGTATGGATAAAGGGCTGAAGCAAAAGACATCTTAATAGCCTTCCTCTGATCTCATTCCAGTTTGTCAACATGCCTCTTGTACTGGTGGGCCCAAAATTGTGCAGTATTCCAGATGAAGCCTCACCCAATGTCAAAAAAAGGGCAATAATCACTCCTCTCAACAAACTAAATACATTCATATATATTCATAAGCCTACTGAGCTGCAAAATTTTAACTGCAGTTCAAAAAACAGCAGGAAATTCCTTTAATGATTCAAACCTTTAAGAGCAATACACTTGCTCTATTATTTACCATCACTGTTTTCACACCTTTCTCAAAAATCATAATGAGACCAGCATATACTACATTTAAGATGCTTACCTGAATAACTTTGTAGAAATAGGCATACTGTCGAGCTGTATTTTTATATTGGCTAAAAACGTCATGTATGGCCTGAGTTGACTGAAGATACTGCACTTCATCTTCTTCAAAATAGAGAGGAGTGTCATATTCACTGGGGAGTGTCTGGATGTAGGGCAGCCAGAAAGAGTTGGGGTTGGCTCGCTCACAAAGAAGATGGAATGCCAATGTTATATTGCCCATGGCTTGAAGAATTCGATCTTGAGAATACAGGGATCCTGAATGAACCCAGAAAGGTGAGGCACTAAATTAATTGTCCATGGAAAATATAATCCCAGATTTACTTTAAATGAACATGATGAGACAATGTGTAAGAATTTCCAAAAAAAAACAAACCCCAAAAAACGCTTTTTAGGTTTCTAAAATACTTAGCTGCCCACATTGTATTATGCTGCAAGTTATTTGACACAGTAAACACCTCATGTACAATTGCATGATCGAAGACATGAAGAAACTAGAATACTCTCAGTACCTCATAATATTTTATCTCCAAGTGTTATAAAAGCTACATGATATGTGTTCAAATTAACACACACACTTCTGGAAGTTATCTAGTGTGCTCAGCCAGAAACAAAGAGGAAAATTAAATTCTTTCCACTGACACTTCAAGCTTGTAGGTATTCCAAACCCGATGGTCAGCATGACAAGCAAGTCCTGTAATAAAGGTGATCAGCTAATAAAAAGAAAGTCTCCTACTGAATGATCCCATACATATCAACTTCTTGCTTAAAAACTTACTTAAACTCTTACCTAATACTGAATTTTTAGCTGACTCAACTGTCATCAACAGTTTTCTAGGAACCCACAGAAACAACTCTTCAGCCTGCAGAAAGGAAAAAATGCATTAGAGGGTCAGTTAGCATTTATATATGCCAAGTGTCTCAAATATACATCGTCTTTAAATTACAGGTTGTTTTCATTTTTTTTTATTTAAATCAAAATTATTCTGAATCAAAATTCTTCCTTTTCTTCCACTGCAAATTAAACAAACATGCTATGTTTCATATTGTGGTAACCAAATGTTCCAATCTGCATTACACAAAGCTTAAAAGAAAGACACTTAGATTACAAAATAAAGTGCTTCAGTTTGGAACTGCTGACATGTAAATTGCCCAGACAGCCTCAAAGCTACCAGATACATTATATTGCTAATAATTACGTGATCAAATATTTTCTCCTAGTAGAGGTTTTTTCACATTGCCCATTCTTACTTTAGAAGAACTGTTCAGGATTTTTATCAACCAGTAGTGCTAGTCTTATTAACTATGTGCTACTGAAACTCTAAAATGAATACAATATGCTCATTTTCTAATATTCTTTCTACAACAGCTGATTGTGCTTCAAAGCTGTTTCCCATCTGTTAAATGGGAATGGAAAAAGCTAAGCGTTTAAAATTGCCTCTTAACAGTTAGATAACTGTGTGTCTATATTCCTTACCTGATGATCAAAAGATATTCTTTACAATTATCAGGTAATTTTGGTTTTTTCATTTTCAGTGAAAAAGTATTGCAAATACCTCTTTCTGAGGCAAAAAGACACGCACTTTAAAAGAAGGGACATGAAAGAAGAGACTAAGTAGTTAGAAAACATGGAAGAGAGGGATACATCAATGGGGTAGAGTACTCTGGTGATTAGGTAAACAGTATAGGCAACATAGAGACAAAAATGACCAATTAAAAATTCATAGTACTACCCAATAGTCATAAAAAATAATACTCAATTTTATCAATAATTTTATTTCTCAAGTATGCAGAGTTGAGAGCATTTCAGAACGGCAGTTTCATAAGCAGTCAAAAGGGGGAAGGGAAGGTGGTGAGTGTTCCAGAGCTCTGCAGCTACATTCCAAACACGATTTTCTAACCCAAGTCAAATGTTCATATGCTCACCTTTATCTCTCTTGTTGCTTTCAAACCAAACCCCTCCTCTTCAAAGTTAGCTATTTCAAAACCCTCTGTGGATGCTCCATTTTCAGTTGCCCACTTTATCAATTCAGGGAAATAGTCATCTCTTTTTCCATCAAAGACAACAGACAAACCTATATATACAATTTATTAAAAAACAAATGCCGAAGTAAGAGGATCTAGAAATATAAAGAAGTTCAATATAAAATCACATGTAAAAAGCTATCTGCTATCCCACAGCAGTTCTGCTTTGAAGTAGCTGAGTCATAACTGGTCTTTGTTAAGTGTTACTCAATAGTATACAAATGTCATACCCAATTTTCATCAACTTAAATATTCTGCCAAATTGGCTTACCAGTCATCTTAAAAACGTAACCACCTAAACTGAGCTGTGATGAAATATGAAGCTTCCCTCCTCTTTCCCTTTTAAATAAGGTCAGCAAAAATGTTTCCCAGCTTAATATCGATGATAAATGCAATCACCACAACATATTAATACAGACACAAGGAGGAATTTGAGAGGCAAGCTGCAGTTTCATTAGTTCAGCACTGGAAATGATGATAAGCAGATCTCAAGCTCCTTCTCTCACATACAAGGCAGTTAGGTTTTTCCTGTAGCATACGGATCTACTAAAATAACTAAGGACTGATCATCTTCCTCACACCACAGAGCTCGTCCAAATTTTTACACTTTTCTTCACCAACAGGCATGTGGTCCTCCAGTGAAATCACAAACATCGTTCATTTTCTCAGCTTCCCCCTTTACCGTCATCTGATTTGAACCTATCCATTATAGCTCCCAGCTATACTCAGCCAGCTCCTTTTGTACCTCTTTGCCTCTGTGTTCTCTTCAACCCAAACTCTAGTGTCAGATCATGTTAGAAGTATCCAAACCCCCCTGAAATGCTCAGGCCATTTTATGAGTGACAACATGTCATCAGCAAGTTGCTTACATCCAAAGGTATTTTGGTTAAGTACAGGTGATAAACAGATCTTTAGATTAAAAGGATTTTAGGAAAGTAGCATTAGGGTATTCAAAATATTCCCTCCCACTGCAAATCATGCATTTCAAGCCCCAGAACCAAACAAATCTAGAGCTAACATAAGTGCCAGTATCATCTGAAGCTATAGTCTTTGATGATACAATATAAAAACTCGATATCGATAAAGTATTTTTTTAATGCAATGAGAATGTGGTGTACAGTGTTTTGGCTTTTTTTTTTTTTAAAGCTGGCATTTTCCTTTATTTCATACTCCCTTCAGTATGCTACTTTCTGCAGAATATTTTCAGAACTAAGGCCTCACAAATCTAGTAAGACTAGTTGCATAGCTTCTACAAAACTTGATAAGTGTTTACACTGTCCAGGACTTCACTCTTTTGATTTCCAGCACTGGCTACTGTATAAGGCTACTGGAAGCTTTTAACATCCAGCTTGCATTTGGAACCATTCTGTAAACATCTCTGAAATTCTACCTCTGTTCCTCATATATGATGTGGTCCAATACTTCCCACATTTTTCCAAATCAAAGAGAAGAGCAGCTCCTTTAAATTACAAGCACTACTGGGGAACAATTTATTTCTATACTGAACAAAACATAGCTATACTGATGAAAACCTATATTGAAAAATTAGCTTTATTTAAAATTTTACTAGTGAGTCAAACAAGAAAAAGTTTTAGAAAGTAAAAATACTCAGTTTTCAAATTAAGAGTTTTCTATAATCAAGATCATTTTAGTTCACATTCTGCAACCCAGTGTTCTATTCAAGTAAAGCACAAATTATGACACTTTAGGCAATACATATTCATTTGTACATCTTAGAGTTCCCAAGAGCAATTTATACTTCCTTTGCTAATTGTTTAAAGCCTTTATTAAGCTAGAAAACTGTGTAGTATAAATTACCACGTTCCATTAAAAAATAGTTTTGAAAGACACCATAACATTCATACTCCCTATGTATGTAAAAATGTTACATTAAAAGCCATTTGTATGTCAACAGTGCTGTGGTTAGTATGTTTTGCATCTTTCAAGGAAAAAAAAAAAAGTCCTATTAACATAATACTGTTACACTAATTCTACCACAGCAGCCATTTCCCCCCATGAATGTTTCAATCTTTCTGGTGCAGAAGAAAGATAGTGAACAGCCCAACCCCAACACTAACTCTGTTCTTGTTAACCTGAATTATGTTTTACCATAACACACATATTACACTATAAAAAACAGAACATGTACCATACACTTACAGAAGTCACAGGACAGCAAAACAATGAATCAAGTTCACCTCTACAGAGCTACAGGATGCAGTCACTAAAACAGTATCATTTATTCTTCTATATGCCCTCTGCCAATAACTGATGTTCAGAGGTTTAAAAGTCCTTTCGTGAAGTAAGATTCTCATGCATCAGGCAAAATTATTAAAAACAGGTGCAAAAAGGACATTTCAAGCCTCTAAGTAGAGTCTTCTGCTTTTTCAAGTACATGAACCAGTCAAGCTCAATGTTAAATGCAGTCTGGCTTTTTTGCTGTCACCGTATAAATATCAGAAAGGAAAGAATTGTTTCAGGACTTTTTCAGCCCAAATCTATTCATTCCAATGTTAAAAAGTTATTTCTTTGCAACTAAAATACAACAGTCATAAAAGAGGTTAATTTTACTAAAATTACAAGCACATTTTAGAGCATACCTCCAAATAAAAACAAAACGAATATGAAAATAAAGTACCAACAACGGTGAGTTGTTGCAGAACATACTGGAAGAAAACTGTTCTAATCTGAAAAATAAGCATACCTTAAACTTAGGAAAATTACCATTAAAACTCCATATTAACTGTGGTACCATAAGCATTTATTTAATTATATTCTTGATTAATAGCAGATAGATTTATTAGCTGATGTATTTATTTTGTGATTTTATACATTTTTATCATAATTTAATGTCATGATGTTGAATTGCTGAAACTGTTTCCATGTTCAGTAAAATGTTCAGGTTAAAATAAAAATAGTTATAAAATTAAATTTGAAATGTTCAGATTTATAGAGGCAGAGGGACAGACTATGCAATCAGGAATCAAAAAGACCTATCATTCTCAAAGGATTTTTACTTCTAGTCCTTCCAATTGTGATGACAATCTCACGCTCTTTTTTCTACTTATCAGACAGAATTATCACAGGATCACTTGTCTGTGATATTCACTCAGAATTATAAGTATTAAAATGGTTAATGCCAGTGGTTATGCCCACCAGAATATTCCAGAAACACTTGCAAGCATAAAAAGCAACTGCATGCCAGAAAATTAAGACTTTTGTCCCAAAATAATAGGACTGCATAATATTTATACAATAACAACAACAAAAATATTTCTTTTAGCTGTCAACAGACAATTCTTTAGGCAAATCAATACTCTGAGCCACCCTTATCTTACAGTCTTTCACACTTACCTTTTTGCTTTTTGCGAATTTTCTCAACAAGTGAACGGATCTGTACATATTCTTCCCACTCCTTACCAGGACCTGGGGTAGGGCTGCTGCATTCTGGAAATAAAAATGCCAAATGAAAATTTTTTAAAAATAAATTTTATTTATATGTATTTTTTTAACATCAGAGAAAAGGTCACAGTTTAACAGTAACTTTAACTGAACCTTAGTACTACTTGTCCTTCAAACATGTTTACATGGTGAACACTATAATCTGTACTGTTATAAACATCCCATTCTTTGACATGTAATTAGTAGAGACTTTAGAAATTTTTACAGCATAACTTACCTCATTTTATTTTTTTTAATATTCTTTCAGATATAAGAAATATCAAATGTTTAAAAAGCTAGGAAGAAAAAAAAGGTAAACAACCAGACTGTTAAGGAGATAGTGTCTCAGATAAGACAAAAAAAAGAAGTCTGTTTTCCATAATCCAAGCAAAGCACTCTGTTTACATTAGCCTGCTTGCCATCATTCTTGCTGTAATGAAAGCAGATACTATAGTGCAGAGCTTACCTTAAGTAATTGAGAAATTTGCTGGTACATACATTTGACCTGCCTAGTCAATAGTGTTTTCATAGACGCATGCATACTGGAAGGACAAGCAAAGGAACACTTCGCCAAGCTTTAGCTTTAGATTATATCCACAGTGTCTCTGACAATATTCTAAATGCCAGTGTGTGGATTTCTTGATCTAAGCCGCATAAACCCAAGTGGACAGCTGAAGATTACTTTGCTCAACTGATTTGAAAAATCTTTGTGTTGAATAAAATATGGAAGCCTGACAAAAAGAACAGCTGATACTTGTCTTTGCTTAGAAAATTAGATCTACATTTTATTTTTGGTAGCAAAGCAGAGGCCAATTGTAGCATAAGCATCAAACTGGTCTGCCAACTCCTTGTCTCCTCTTTGCAAGCAACGCTAAAGAAAAATTCTACTTTTTCTGAGGCAACATTTGGATGTGTCCAGGATATGAAAATCTGGACTTGGGTTTCAAGAAGTGTAGCTCAGCACAGTTACTAACAACAGTAGCAACAGTGAACCGTATTTTAGCACTATCATATGAAATCATGCTCTGCTTTCATATTTACTAGAAATAATGGACAAGTTCAAAGTTCCTCAACAAGTGAAACAATCTCTGGTCTGTATATAAGAACTAAGCACTACAAAAAAGTTTCCAAACAACAACAAAAACAACCACATTTTTATTGGAAAGACAAAAATATCAGTGCAGTTGAACTGAGTTGTATCACTGCTTTCCACAGTTAATTTCTCTACTCTGATATCAGTTCAAAGTACTACTTAAATGTTAAACAGAAACAGTGTAATTCTTGAGGTTTACAAGGAAAACATTTTTGACAAAGCTGCAATGTCACATTACATAGAGTACACCGGTATTTATATTTGTGTTGAGATGTAAAGCCAAAAGCTGCCAGAAATATGGTATTTCCAATATATACACATATAAATAAGCCAATAATGGTTATATACTAACAGATACATACTCTGAGACACATACTACTATCTTAAGCAAGCTGAAATAGCAAGCTTGGCCACTTACAGGAAATTAATAGAATTCACTGGCTTTACTAAGAGAACAAGAGAATGTTTTTGAGTGGTCTCCACACCATCCCTTTTCTCAGAGAGGCATAAAACTGAAACTTACTTTGCAATAACTCACTAATTAGGTTCAACATTTCCTTTGGAGATACTGTTGCTGTGGCTCCTGTACCTGACTTCTGAGTTTTTACTCGGCTCTTCTTCCCCATCTTCCAACTAAAACAGATTAAGAAGCAAACTGTCACCAATTACTAAGAAACAAAATACAGTAATGATGAGTGGACAAGATCTTCTCTTATTAGTCACTTAAAAAAAAAAAAAGAGGATGAGGAGTTGTTTCTGGCACATATATATGAGCAAGTATTATTTGCACAGACTGAACACAAGGCAACCATACAGTGCAATCTGAAGCAGTATTTCATGTAGTTACGCATTAATTACCTTAGGGTAGTTAGAATCTAGAAATTATATAGAGAAAAAGAAATAAATCATTTAGATCACTAGCAAATTCATTAGTTGTGAACAAATATTATGGATACCAATGTATCCATGCTATACAAAACTAGGTTACTTTATCTCATCAGCTGCACTGTGGACATCAGCTGAATTAGTATTTGTGACTGCACTAAAGTGGTAATTCAAAATTGATCGAAAATTAAATATTCTATTTCGAAATAAAATCAAAATATCATATGTATATCTTTGCAGCAGCTTCTTGTGGTTCAAGACAACCAGTTAAGGAAAACTTATTTCCAGTTACCACAAAACCCAGAACATCATCCTAGGCTGGCTCTCCAATATTCAGAGCCCCTTGTTCTCATGGACGACTTAAATCACACAACATCTACTGCAAGAGCAGCGTAGCAGGGTGTGAAATAGCCAGGGACGTTGTAGCACGCACTGGGAGCAAATTTTGATGCTGGCACTGAACAGGCTTGTGCAGGATCTGGTTCTCATGAATAAGGAAGAACCGCTCATATATATGACAGCCAACAGCAGCCTTGGATTCAGTAATCATGAAATGGTAGTGTGAGATCTTGAAGCAGGAAAGGAAAAAAAGAAGCAGACTAAAGACCCTGGACTCACATCAGTAGAGCTGGGGCTTGCTCAGGGAATGGTAAGCAGATTGCCCTAGGAAGCTGCAAAGGAGCCCACAACAGCCAGTCATCTTCCTGAACTCTCTTCTCAGAGCACAAAAACAAGGCTTCCCAACATGCAAGAAAATCAGCGGGCACAGCAGGAGGCCACCTGACTGTACATGGGACTCCTCACTGAATGAGCTCAAACAAAACAGAAACATATGTAAAGTGGAAGCGGAGACAGGCAACCAGAAGAGAACACAGATGCACTGTCTGGGCAAGCAGAGACTGAACCAGGGAGGCCAAAGCTTGTCTGGAGTTGAAATTGAACACTGTTGTGAAAGGCAAGAAGAAACGCTTCTACAGGTACACCATCAGCAAAAGACAGACTGGAGAAAGTGTAATTCAGCTGCGGAATCAGGAAGCAACCTAGTGATGAAAGGCACAGAAAAGGTTGAGGTACCCAACACCTTGGGCATGGTCTTTACCAGCAAGCTGTGCTATCAGGCTTCCCAGGTTTCTGCATCTAGTAGCAAAGCTTGAGGGAGGGGAGAATCAAGTTAAAGACTATTTAGGTAAGCTGGACCTACACAAGTATGCAGGACCAGATGGGAAACATCCAAGGTACTGAAGAAAGCTAGGATGTCACTGGAAGGCTGCTGCCTGATTGCCTGTGATAGGAAACAGGTAACTTACAAATAAACCAAACCCACCAGAAAAGGAAAGTGGGGGCAGGAGGGGATAAAGGATCCAGGGAACTAGGTAATGGTCCATCTCACCTCATGCGCTGTACAAAACATAAAGCAAATCCTAAAGAGAAGCTATTTCCAGGCACAATGGACATGAATGTGACTGGGATCAGACAAGAGAGACTCCTAAAGGCAAACCGTGTACAACCAAACTGACTGCCTTCTGAAGAAAGAAGCGGTTTTGTGGACCAGGGAGAATGTGGTTGCCAGTTGCTTTGACTTAATCAAGGCTTTTAATACTGTCTTCCATAGCATCCTGGGTGTCAAACTGAGGAGATATAGACTGAGTGGGTGGACAAAAAAACTCCCTGCGCCATGAGGTTCAAAGAGTTGTGGTCAATAATTTTAAGCCTAACTGCCAGCTGGTTAAAAGCAGTATTCCGCAGTGGTCAATACTGGTTAACGTCTTCATCAGATTTGGATGCTAGGACAGAAAGCATGCTCAGCAAATTTACAGATGATACAAGATGGGGAAAGCAGCCAACATGTTGGAGGGCAGGGCCACCATTCAGTCGGACCTCAACAAACTGGAAGAATTGGCCAACAGGAACTTTATAAAGTTAAACAAAGACAAATGTAAAGCGTCCTGCATTTGGGAAGGAAAAAATCCCTATATAGCATTACAGCTGCAGACTGGACAGGCAGCAGCTCTGCAGAAAAGGCATTGGAGATGCTAGCAGACAGCAAGTTGAACATAAGCCAGCATGCACCCTTAAAGCAATGAAAACTAACTGTAGTTTGAGCTGCATAAGCAAGAGCATAAACAGCAGGTCAAGGGAAATAATTATTCCCTTCTGCTTGGCACTGATGAGGCCACATTTAGAGTACTGTACAGTTTTGGACCATGCAGCACAGACGGTACTGGCAAACTGGATCATGTCCAGAAGGCAGTCATTACAATAGTGAAAAGGCTGACACATGAGATGAAAGACATGATGAGGGAGTTGGGTTTGTTCAGCCTGGAGAAGAAAAGCAGCCCTGTACTGCCTTCACCTATGCAATGGGGAGTTATACAAAGGGTGGAGGCAGATTCTTCTCAGGCAAGCACAGCAAAAGGTCAACAGGCAACAGTCACAAAATGCTGCAAGGGAAATTCCAAATAGATATAAGGAAACTCCTCACCATGAGGGTGGTTAGGTGCTGGAACAGAATGGAGATTTAACAGCGTCTCCAAGCAACCTTGGAGAATTTAAAAATTTGCCTCGGCAGGGCCCTAAGCAACCTAATTTAACTTTGAAAAAGCAAAAAAATTGAGGCTCTCGATCTCCAAAGGTCCCTTCCAATCTACATTTTTCTACGACTCTACATGTTACTGCAACTGATATTTTCACTTCTATATGGGCAGCCTATGTAGTCTATATGGTATATAATATCTTCCTGTACAGTATAGAAGATTCTATGTCAAGTTACTTCACAGTGAGAGGGGAGTCAGACACATTCAAGTAACTTTGGACATCTGAAAGATTTCAACTGCCTGAGTCATCAAGATCACCTCAGCCATAGCAGCCTTTAGTTATCACACACTACATAGTAAAATCCATAAATATGTTAAAAATCACTGTACAGAAGTAGTACTTTGGATTCCAGATGTTCTGAGCACTCTGTATATATAAAAGGGATCCTTTTATCCTTGGTCAGTGTAGCTAGCTTACCCAAAATGAAATGTTTCCTCTCATACTCTATCAAAAAGTTTTGTTCTTTGGCAGCTGGTATTAATACTGGAAAGTATCAACCAGCAGCTGAAAAGCTGCTTCTCCACACTGACCAAGGCTGAAACAATTGCAATCCATATGTTAAGTAACTGTATACGGCAGATCATTTAAATACAAATGCTATAGGTTAAAAGAACATCTAGTGGGAAAGGTACATAATCTGGCTGCTTTCACTTTCCTTTAAGATTAGAGCGAACAAGAAACTGCCAAGCCAAAGGCTTATTTTAAATAGTAACTTTGAATGATCAGGAAGCAAGTTAAGGTTAACATTGTTAACTTACTAAGTCAAAATTAAAGGAGCTCAAAACTGACTGAAAAGACACCACCTCGTAACAAAAGGGGGAAAAAAAAATCTAAGGCAAAACTATAAGGTGTTTTCAAAAAGGAAGGTAAACAAACCAAATTCTTTCATCTTCCGACACTAAACACAGTGCAAGGAACAAGAATGTCCCTAAGTATATGGAGACTGTAATGTCCTGGGGCATATATTCCCTCCCCCCCACCCCCAATTTTAGCGCTCTCTAATGGATATCAGAGGCTCAAACAAAGCATCTGCACTGCTTAATTTTATCAGTCCCTCTTGAGTTGCATAACTTACTTTCCCAATACAGTTTCTACCATTAAAAGCCCTGATGTGCATGCTGGTAAGGAGAGACCCCACAGATTCAGTGTGGGAATCACACTGGCTGGTCACATCCCTCGAAGTTTGTAAATTAACACTGGACATCCTCTTGAAAGACATTGCTCTACCACAAGCAATTACATTTGAGACAAGTTTTTATAACATTTTTCAGCTCATATGAAGCAGGGAGTAATGCTCATTATGAGATCCATGTTGAATTTATAATAGTACAAATTGGAAATAGGATCAATATAAATGGCCAACCTGCCATAATACAGTGTAAGACAAAGACATAGAAGAACAATACCAACAAAAAAAATAACTTAGAAAAGTTTATTTTCATGGTCTTCCAACTTTTTCCTTTTTTTTCTTTTTCCTACTAATTTTCTTATACCTGTAAAAAGATAAACAGAGCTCTTGGTACAGGAGGCCACCTTCACAAAGACTTTATCTACACGTCACCTATTCACTTGAGTGTTCCCCTCTCCCATACGCCATCCTGTTACATTTATTTTAGACCCTTCTCTCTTAAGAGAAATCAAGTTAGGTGGGTCTAATTGATCGAACAGCAGGTTAGGGGACAGAGTCCGAAATCTTCAGGGCAAGAACAATGCAGTTCTGTGTTGATTCATATAAATGGTTTTCTACATTCCCTCTAAGCACAATCCCCTGCATCTTTAGAATCATCAGAATATTAAAGCACTTGCATAGCATATTCCATGTTACAAGTTATAACTTATGATGACATATAGTTTATATCAATCAAGATGCTCATATATATTAGGATAAATAAGTTGAAAAACTGAAATTATTTTGAAGGATTTTGATTTCTCATTTCTAAGAACAAAGTAGGTTTATTGACCAATAAATTGAGGAAAAGCAGTCTAAGTAAATGTTCTGTATACACAACTACCAAAATACTGCAGGCTTTTCTTTTTTTTTCTTTTTTTAAGTTGTATTTAGAGGAAGAATCTGCTTGGAATATAAACATTCATTGGTAGATTTTATGAGAAGAAAAAACCCAAAGAGAACTATGCATATATTATACATGGAGACATGAAAAGTGCCACCATGCAATCAGAACAATGATACACCAAAACATGAGGCTGTATGAATATGGTACACAGCACTAAATTTTGAATTTTTGCCCATATGAAACATGTTAGTAGTGAGAACCTATTTCTTGCAGTGAAAGCATTGCCAAGAGTTATGTCTAAAGATAAAGCTGATTTTAGAGTATGTGAACTTCAGCTTCCTAAATATGATGAAAAGAAAAATTTCAACAAAGCTTAGTATTTGCATTACTATCATAGGTGAATATTGTTTGAGACAAAAAAAAACCCCTCTAGCTGAAATCTGTTCTACGCAAGTAAGAAGTTCAAGGCTAATACAAGATCTGCCTCATCTCCTACTGCTCAGATAGCATGCAGCAAACATACCATAGGAAAAAACAAGTTCAGTGAACACAACTCATTAGACTGATGGCACTGTGATCAGAAATGCATTTTTTTTCAGTAGGATGCTACCAGTATATGAACATGAAATAAGCTCTGTAATTATCTTCAGTCTCTCCTTTGATGCATGTATCTTGTTTAAACTATTGCTTCTTAGTCATCAGAATTTCTATAGAGAAAATATGCTGCATGCATGATTAAATCAGCAAGTGTCTCTCACACAAAAAAGCAAAACTAGCGGACGGGTATGTTGAGATACCTTGTTATGGAAGTATTTCCTTTTAAGGAATCATCTATCTTGATCAAAACTGTACTTTTTTATCCAATTCCCAATCAGAAAAATAGGTTTCTACTTCCTACATATCACCATTCACTGCTCAGTTACATGAAACAGATATAACTATTTAAAAACTAATGCGTCTGACAGCTGTATTGTTTAGTAAAAGCCATAATTTGAAAGGAATTGCTGTTATACATAGCTTTCTAGAAAACATTTTCTAAACACCAACCCAGTGGAGCTGTGTAGCATAAAAAAAAATATCACATATTATATATAACATAAAAATAGATTATGAAACTTTTTTCAAAATTTCTGAAAACTAACACACACATATAATATGATTTCACACTTGGCAAAAAACAGTTTAGTTGAGCAATGTTCTCTGCCATATTTAACCAGCAAATGATGAGTTATACTGATAACGACACACAATACAGAGAAAATAAGTGTGGTTCCTTTATTAAACTACTCTTTGTAATTAAATTTACATTAATAAAATTACAGTTCATGAAACAGATTTTAGAGTTAGATTTCAATTCTACTGAAATCCCTGAAATTCCAAAAAGATTTGTAATGTCAGAAAAAACAGTATTTTTAAAATTTGAAATAAAATTTCAGATATTAAGCACCTTTTTTTGCAAGTGACTAAAATTATTGTTTAGAGAGAAAAAGTATGAGCCTGCTTCTCAACACAGCAATGAAAGGACAGGCTGTTTGCCAGTACATGCATGACAATAGAAGAAACAATATAGCTGCACATGCAGAGAAAAACAAAACAAAAAAATCCTTCAGGACTGAGATGAACTGCAGACTTCATAAATATGTGAAGAAGCAGCAATACACATTTCAGTGGAAAAATGGTTTGGGCTTTTTTTTTTTTTTTTGTGAGTTTGCTTTTCTGGTTGTCTTCTGGTGAATATTTTTTAAGTACTATGCCATGTTTCCTTTCAAGTGAATGTTGTTGAAAATTCCTGAAAGCATTCTGCAAAGAGAGAGTACGCTGACAGCAATGATGAATAAGCTTGGTAACACACAACACAGCCACATTTCCAAATATAGTGTATCAGCTGGCTTGGCAAAAAGAATCATGCCAAAAGTGGCAGTGAGGGGTGTAAATGATCCATCTCCCTCCTCTAATACTGCTAGCAAAGAGCAGTTGTGTTGTCAGACTTTGAACCTGTTTCAGCATCACACACAAATAATATTTTAATGAGCTGTAAAATATTCCCACCTTGACTTACAGCTTTAAAAAGTGAGCATGTTCACCTAACAGCTTTAGAAGATAACCACAAGAAGTCTGTACAAAAATCCCCAAAGTACTGAAGAATTGCCACCAAGTGCATGTGTGGGTTTGGTTGTTTGTTTTGTTGGAGTTTTTTTTTGAAAAAAACCAAAACAACAAAACATGACTGCTTAAACATTTTAAGAAAGTTAATACTTATGGTATTAGAGAATTTGACTGCATCACAGGACCACATTTCCTTATGGAAGCAACGTGAAGCTTGGATGATAAAATACAGATCTTCCCAAACAATAGTTCAGAAAATAATAATCTATTTAATCATTAAAAAAAAACACCCAGCTTTTCACATTCACATGACCACCAAGAAGTTCATTGCAGCACTACCTAGAGCTGCAGTTAAGTTTGATAGAAAAAAAAAATATAAGGCACTATAAAGATACTTGCTTCTCACTCATTAAGTAAAAACACAAGCTTGCAACCTTTGTTACAAAACTGTGAATATAATAATTGTGCTAAGCAAACAGCATATTAAGTATTTAACTGTGTTAGTTTTAAAGAATTTATCCTACATCCTGCAAAATATATGAAGTCTGATTTCTTCCGGATGTGCATCTCCCTTTCTTATACATGCCTTTTCCAATGGTCTCAGAATCCCTGCAGTGCTCTCAATTACCCTCCTCATCTATTCTGGGACTCCACATTGCTTTCAGTTCCCTTCTCACATGACCTTACTAGCCAGGCAGCATCTTCTTTTGCAGGTTTCGATATAACTGTGCATGTTGGGCAAAAACATTAGCACACATGTTGACTAACAAACAGGCCAAGCAGATAAACTATTATCAGCATGGCTTTTCCTCTAGCAAGCAGACCAACTTACGCTTGCGTTCTCCTACTCTGTTAAAATTGATTAAAAACATCCAATAAGTTGATGGGTGAAGTGGGAAGAACTGACCAGCAGACAGAACTGACATGCTGCTATAAGCCTTATTTGCTTCAGCTATTACTTTTTATTTTACAGAGTAGTAAACTAGCTACTCAAAAATTTGCTGAGCTTTAACAATAACCACAGAGTTAGGAATTCCCAGAGCAAGTTATCTATTCAAGTGTAACTTTGCTTCAAGGACTCAGTATATTTCCAATGCAGTATCATAACATTGTATCTTCTTTAATTCAGAGCCTTGTAGATGCTAATTACATTATGTTCTCATTACATAATAGTTCCCACCCCACGCATCTTCATGGCATATACTAGTACAGAAGGTGAGGGGTGCAGATCTAGAATCCGTATTAGAAGGACAGATACAGGTCGACAAGGGCAGACAAGGAGAAGACGAGGGAATTCTCAAGCCATGCAAAGAGCATGGAGAGGTGAGTATAGTAGGTGGTTGTGGGATATGTTCCCTAGCTGCATCGAGAAGGAGGACAGATGAGTAGGATGCACACAAACCAGGCTTGCAATTTTTTTTTTCTAGTTTGATTGCCTAGACTAAGTAATTTTCCCTTCTACTTCAGAGGGAAGTGTATCATCTCTTGTATCAACATATGTTGAGCAGCCAGGGTCTTAAGGGACAAGTTTAATGCTTATAGGCAATTGACAGGAGTTCTCCAATCTGTTTGTAGGAGAACACAATTTTACACTTGATATGACCAGGTTTACAGGGAATGTGATCTTTTGCTTCCACTGATCAAGTTGTTGGTTTTTTTTTTTTCTCCTAAACTTGAATCTTATGACTGCGGGTAAAAAGATAAATACATTTTATAGCAAATAGAAAGCATGAAATCAAGAAGTGTAAGAACAGTGTGGGTGGAGGAAGAGATCTGTGATCTTTAAGAAAAATTCAGCTTATACATTTACAATGAACACTATGTTTGCTTGTGAAAACCACCTACATCATGTCACTTGGAGACCACATTAACACTCTTATCACTCCTAAGGTATAATCTAGATGTTCCTACTAAATAAATGACTAGTTACTGATTCCATCCCCTCCCCCTTGGCTCTCAATCTCTCACCTTTGCTGTACTCCACCCCTTCTCTTCTTGCTATTAATTCTCCTCTCCCACCACTGCCCTTTCCTTTTTCTTCCATTTCTTCATTTCCTCTATAAACTTGCCCCAAAAGCTCTATTAAATACAATGCCATTGCAGTTCACTGTGTTTGTGTACTTTCTTTCTCCAGGATGTTTCTGTTCTTCAATTAAAGTTGTAAGCTCTTTTGGAAGTGGGACCTCCTGTGATTATAGACTGCTTATAACAAGGCAGCCTTTCTTTTTTTTTTTAACAGGCTCTGAAGTATTGCCATAACATTGATGACAATGCTGACAAAAATAACCTACAGAAAACACTAATAAGATTAATGATAGAAAAGACCCTACTGTTTCCATTTAGGATTGCGTTCCACTTAAAATACAATGTAAATTTATGTTTCCAAAGAACTCCCCTTAGCCATAACCCACACTATTTCCTTCTTTAAGAGCTAGCTTTGATACACTTGCTTCTTGTGGCAAGATGCTGTACTCTGAAACAGTCCAATGCACAGCCCAGCAAATACAGAGTGCCCTAGGTTCTCGTGCTCTCCCAAAACAACTTGAACCACTCAAATGCAGTTCCTTCCTGCTAGTTAAGAAACTGTAAACTCTCTCCTATATAAAATATAACAACTGCCATGCTTAGATTTTTCATCTGATCATCAAGAATGCTATCTCCATTCTGCAGGAAGAGGGAGATCCTGGCAGACTGGTTACAGACTGCAATTTTCTTCCAGTTCCATCTTATGAGATTCTGCTTACCATTCCTCCCTCCTTTTCTAGTCTCTGCTCCCCAGATTCAAGACCTCATAAAGTCACAGGGTTTCTTCTTGATTAAAACACACTTACCACATCCCCCAGTATTTTCCCATCTCTAAAGAGCAGCACTGAGCACCATCCACCATCTCCTGGAGGATTAGTGAGAACAGAAGTTGCTCTCCTCTGTTTCTTTTTAAAGTCTACAGTTTTCATCCTCATCTTAGTCTTCTTCATTTGTCTTCTCCCTCCACCCTGTCTTCTACCAGAGGAAAAGTAACAGTCACAGCAACCAAGAGCAGTTACTTAGAGAGCCACAGGAAAAGCACGACAGAGGGATTTTTCTCCACTATGTTCACCCAGCTTCTTATGGCCCAAGCTGCAATGTAGCAAGCTTCCCTTCTTCATGAGGTTGTTAAGTTACCCAGGTCAGCTTCCTTCATAGAGAATTTCAGTTGTATTTTCCTTTCAAAGACCTGATTTAGCCACATGACCCATTTGTAATGGGACTCCGCACATTTCCTCTCTCAGGTAAACAAATGAAATAGGTTGTCCCTGTGACTTAACAGGAACAGTCTTCCTGAGATAAGCTCTCTGCAAGCCTCATGTTTTTTGATTCAAGTATTCCTCCCCACACCTTTTCTCTTCTTTCACATTTAGCTAGCAGACAGATTTTATCCCGTCCAGGAGGTAGGTACCTTTTACCTCTGTTTCTACTCTCTGGACTACTTGCTTCTCCCAAACATCTATTTTCTTCAAGAAATCTACCAAGCCAGTGGTTGTAAGCGCTGTTCCTTAAAGTAGGCACAGTATCATATCAAAAGTACAATCATCTAAAATTAACTGATTAAGAATAAATTTTTAAACACTGAATGGGCAAAAACAACCAGATAAAAAAGACCGATACTGAAAAGGTTTCTCAAGTTTTCACTAATGAAAAGAACTTACTGGCAAAAAAAAAAAAAAAATCATTAGAAATATATGCCTATATTCTTAATGCTTCCAAATGAATGCTTTATTTCTTTTCCTACAGGATGGGTTAGAGTTACAGTATATGCATTTGTCACTACTTTAAAAACAGTTAATGTCAACTAAGTACATCAAAAACCATTGTGAGATAACATTTTTGGTTTTGTACTTATACAGAAAAATCCAGTTCACGCAAAGCATTTGTTTTTCAACGAGATCCTGCTTCTACTTACTCCTACAGCTGGGCTGTTTACTAAGGCATAAGACAGTCACGTGATTGACTTGTGTTTCAATAAACCCAGATGTAAAATACATTTTGATTGTTTGAGAGAACACTACTTACATGTTTTATCCTGGAAGAGCTATTTGCTATGACTGTGTAATCCCAAAAGCAACCCCCTCAACATATACAAGAAAGTTTAAAAAGGTCTGGTCCACAAAAGGAATGAGATTAGTTGTTGTCAAGAGCTACCCTCCCAATGCTCACATAAGAAAATTTCCCCAAACTGTAAAACCATAAATACAGAAATGCTGATACTGCCCCAAATCTTTATTAGCCAGTATGTCATACTATGCAAGACTTATAGTTACTTTGGTTTTACCTATTATCCTGTACATATACATCAGGAAATAACATACTATACAATGTTTAATTTCAAACGTTCATATGCTAAGACATGAACTAGTAACTACATGCTACCTTTGCCTGTACTTAAACCGATTGTAAAGCTCTAAAAATTCCATACATTTGCAAAATAGCCCCTGTGATGGCTCAACACAACCTGTTCTACTTCCCATTGCAATGTGCCAACAATGCCCAAAATCACTTCAGTGCGTCATTTCAGACACTCACTTCTTGAACCATGCTAGCATGCTCACAGTGTACTTACTTCACAGGGTAAAGACAGGACAGTCACTAAAACTACTTTATGTAAACCTTCATATCAATGATGACTTATGTGATCAAGAACTAGGACCTTTTATCACCGTTTCCTGTATTTTGCTTAGAGACAGACTAAGTGACAACAGTAAGAAAATCAGTCACTGCTGATGACTATCAAGGCATGAGTAAGAGTGAAAATTCAGCAATACTATTTTAATAGAGGTGCAACAAAACAGTATAGCACTCATTACATTGCCGCAAAGTGAACAACTAAGAGCAGAAGTTCAGTCCCCATTCAAGACAGCTGACGTGCTTTGAAATTTTGACAAATCCTTGCATGCAATTAAAAACTTTAGGATGATGGTATCTAAGCACACATAATTTCTATGGGAATTGTTTTTTTAACCCAAAATGTACATTTCACATGGGTCAGCCCTTACTGCAACTGCTTTTCAGTCACTGAGAATCATAATAATTTTAACTACCAGAAAAGAGGCAGCAGCTCTTCAAAGGGGTAGAAGAACTTCTAATGAGAAGTTAATCCATGTGCTACTGAAAAAAAAAAAAGTGAGTCTAGCATCAGATACATATTTTGTATGTAAATTCTCTAGGGTGCACAGAAGACATTGGATGCGTACTGGATATGTATTACTGCATCTCCTTCACATAACAGCTAGAGCAGAAGAAACTGAGCCTGGCTGAACAGCACAAAAAAATATGTTGGGTATCACTGCTTAATTTTTTTTCTTTTAAGTCCTTTTTTAATTGCATTATAGTCAATGGCATAAATAATACAAAACTAGGCAATAACATATATTCCAATTAACTGGACTGTCTCCAAGGAAGAGATTTAAAGCTGAAGATGCTTAATGCCAAGGACTACTGTTTAATTGCAACAATAATTCCACCTAAGTGGAATGCCCTCAAGCTACCTAGTAGCAATTGGGCTCACGATTATTTCTATGCACTGAAAAATTCTCCTATCAGTTCTGTTTATTTTCTGTCTTAACACCTTTGCCTACCCTCTACTTTCTACACATATTGCAACTCCAATATGATTTACTATTGCCTGCTAGGCTGCTCCTTTCCAATCAGGTAATTATGTAGGGCCATCATACTGACAACCCACATCTCCAATCACAGCACTGGTAGCTGATCCTATACAAGTGATCGCCACAGTCCCTGGGCCCTTCTAAGGTAGCTAATCCACATGTTGAAGTTTCTCCTCCAAGCAGCTAGATAATACAGATGTAACCGTACATCAGATACGCCACGTCCCTCTCATTCAAAAGTACTTTCTACCCACACAGTCCTTGCAATACTTACACGAAGTGACAAAAAAAAAATCTTGCAAATCTCTCTAACGAAAAGGAGGAAGGAAAGATGATATCCAAGCAGAAAACGAGTTTCTACAAGCTTTAAGACCTGTTCTATGCTATGTAGCAGCATATGTGATTCTTGCCCTCAAAATGAGTTTCATTATACATTCATGTCTTGTAACAACTTAAATTAGCTGAATGTTTCAATACCACTGCTGGAACCAAAAAAATGCATAAGGACCTATATTTGGACATTGAATTGACACAATTAAATTGTGCTTGAAGTTATAAATATCTGAATTCATCTACAGTTTTGTGTTGTTTCCTGGAATACCCTGTCCTTACAGAAGAGAATCTAAGCAGTTTTAAAATAACTGCTGTATTTTTCTCTAGCTAAGAGAGAAAAACAGCTGTTCCATCAAGCTTCTGCCCACAGCATATTAACTCCTCGAAGGTGTGCTCAGAGATGGTACTGCTGGCACTTCACCCCAACCAGCAGTGCTTAGGATCACTGTCAGACCATAACAACAAAACACATCCAAATGGTACAGAAGTGTCTATTCAATGCATAATCAATGCCGAGGACTTCCAGGCTGCAGCCAGGAACCGCAGTATAAACTAGTGCGAACAAGGAAAAGATGACAGTATGGAGAATTCCACTGGGTATTTGTGTGCCTTTTCTTAACCTTTCTAGGACACGTGGGAATACCTATGCCAGTTAACACATTTGCTGTTAAATGATGTTGTGTGCCTTGTACAATTCTGAAAGACGCCAGACAGCTCATGTTGAAAGAGGATTGAGTTCATGGTAGTAGGGAAGAAAAAAAGAAGTTTGGAGTTGCACTCTACCCCCATGGGAGCATGCTGTACTTTTTCACACCCAGAGAGTACACCTGCCTGTGTTCCTGCTGTGGGTATGGAGTGACATCAGCTAGCTGTATATATATTAAAAAAAAAAAAAAAATCACTGGTCATTCTTGGAAGTAATTAATCAGCATTACTATCATTCATTCCATATGTACCCTCGTGAAGTTTGAGGAAAATTGAGCTCTCTGTTATGTGGTAAGGTCATGCAATGGTTGCCAACATATAAATTATAGCAGTGCACAGATTTACTGCAATGCAAGTGATAAAAAGAACAGCACCTCCAGAGAATTCCTTAATAGCTCAAAGGAAAAACTTTCCCAATAAAATTATTACAGACCTGCCCTGTGGCAGGTGCTAATGATTAGGGGCTTTTTTAGCTGGGGAACCCTTACTGAAGAGATCACAGCCCCCAAGCCCAGTTACGATTACACTTCGAGATAATGTAATTTTAGTGTCCTTGGAAAACACCCATGTCAGACCAAGCACTCAGCATTTCTAAATCCCAAGACAGTACTACTTTGACAGTCTGGAGAGGAACTTCTGACAACATTTAAGTGCTATGCACTTTGTAAAAAAAGAATTTAAGAAGCTTCTGCTATGAATGCCTGATAAGTGATGTAATTGAGGGCTTAATAACATTTGGAAACCCTTCCAAACTCACTTGCCTTAAGCCCACTCCCTATCTAGTGGTTAAAATGGTGACTATTCTAGAAAGTGTGACTAGAAGTTTCAAGCAAAATACTGGCAGTTTTCTGATGTTTTTATTCTAGACCTTGAAAATGAAGGAGCAGGTTCCTCCAAGCTCCTTTTTATCTTCTGGCATTCATACTTGGCAACTTGAGCCCTTAAGAGTCTCCTCCATGTTTACTCAAACTAGTGACACTGCAGTGGTTTGAAATAAGAAAGCTTTTAACATAGGCATTTACTGGGCTGTCAGGAACAAGAAAGATGCAGCAAGATTAAGTATTACTTGGCTTCGTGCCTGAGCTTTCAGATGTTTGATAAAGTAATAACCAAAATGTATACAGACCACAGGGCACTGTAAACTGCCATCAGCTTCTCAGAATTGTAATCCTCACAATTCAGAGGAACTATAGTAGAACTGCTTGGTAGCACTTTTTTTTTTGGTATGTTTGTAGGTGACAAAACAGACCAAAGCAGAAATATTTTGAACATTTATTTTAGTACACACATTAGACTAAATGTATTGCCCCCCCCCCCAGTCTCAGAACATATCCAGGAAGGCCACACCACTTTCTGAACAAAGCTCTCTTCTCTGTATTAAGGGAAAACAATTGAACAGCATCTTTTCACAAGACAACTGCCTCAACTATGCTAATGCACTGCTAACATGCCTGCTGAAAATCAGCTTTCCTCCCCTGCCTTATTTTGATGCAAACCACTATCCATGTCACCAACCTATCCCTCTGATCCCTAGGCAGGCCATGCACCAAAACACAGAGTAGGGCTGCCCAGACCGTACAAGTGATATTCCAAATTGTTCAGATAAGGAGCTGCAACCATTTCTATAGTCCCCTATGAGCCCCCAGGAAGCCTGGATATCTCTTGCCTCTGACCCCTCCAAACTGAGACTTCAGTGTTCTTATTTCTAACTACCTGCATTCCTATTTTCTGTGGGCTACCTCAGTTCTGCACAGCCAGCATGGATAACCTAATTTCCTCAGATTCTAACAGTCCCAGGCATCTGGAGATCCAGCACCTTTCAGCCTCATCTTAGACCTGCATGGCTTCCTGTGCCACAGTAAGAAGCCACAGCTCAAGAGGCAGCTAGAGCCCTGCCTCCTTCACCAGGAATACCGCTGTTTCTTCTTCTTTGGTAAAGGACCATGAACTGGAAATTATATTAACAAGCAAGCCACATCTGAAACACTTGCAAGATGATATTTATATCCATCAGCCCAGTGAAAATTTGTTCCTGCCTAATATAATCTCAAGAACAAGAGAAAAAGCAGTAAAATGACTCCTGACAAGAGTGGCTGGTACTGTTAATATTCTGCTTCCCGGTTCTTGTAGCTGAGTTTCCTGCTTCCACAGATAGAACCACTATCTACTAGTCTGGCAAATTTCTAGATAGAGATGACTTCCACTCTGACCAGGTCTCCCTTACAGAACACAAAGGACAGAACTGAATATGAACACCATGACTATTATCATAAAGAAGCCACTCCTGACATCTTGCTGCAGGTGATATTGGTAAACCTCTAGCCACCAGAGAAAAACACATTCTGGGAACAGCAGTACTTTCTAAAACTAGACTGCTCATGTCTCATGCCTTAGGCCAACGTGTTGCATACTGTCAGGGTAGAATTCTGCAGAAATGTGCTCAAACCAGTTTTTTTGTTATTAACCTGATCTGGCATTTCTGAAAGTTTTCAAGAAAACAAAAGTTGTATCTTTATAGAAGGTAAAATTTTGCTCAAAGTTGCACAGAATTTTGCTTTCTTCAAGTACAACTGTAAAACCCCAGTAAAACAAATTAAAAGCTGCATCACTACACTAACTTCCCACCTTCAAAGTAGGGATACACTGTACCTTTAAGACCTTTGTTTACTAGAGTTTGCAAGTTTTTGGCTGTTCATATCATTATATGAAACTTTGCACTATACCTCCAAACCACTTGCAGATACCAACTACAAGACACCACAAAATAAAGCAAGCAGTTATTGCGTTACTCTATTGTTTCATTTTAGTCTTCTATATGCCCAAACTCAAAGTGCAATGGGACAGTTTTTTATATTCAGGCATCAATTCAAAGATTTAATAAGCCAGAGAAACAGGCTGTACAAGCCAGGCATCCTACAGTGACGGAAGGAAATCACTTTATCTGTCATTGTCTTGAAAGCAGGAATTCTATTTTTTAATAGAGCATTGAGAAATGCAAAAATTGTAATTTCATGAACCCTTATAGAGCTCACTATTATTCCCAAGCATCAGCTGGGAACAAAGTGAGAAATAACTGCTTGAATGCTGACTTTTAGAAAAAGGGGCAGAGAACAGATACCAATCTGAATCTGACAACCACATGAAAACCCAACAGTCATTTTCTGCAACTCTAAGCTTTACAGTTATATCAGCTTCTTCACTGTATCAGCACACAAAGCCTCTCAAATTGGTCTGACAACATCCATTTTACTTGCTCCTGACTGACAGAATCAGGTGCAGCATACTCCAGAGGGAATGGATGCTTCTCTATTTTAAGGAGAGTTAATATATTAATATGCTATCAATGCAACTCTGCTTCACAAAGTGGAAGATTAAACACTGTTGCTGGTCATCCAAAGTAGAGGGCCATTTTTCCTTCTTCACCAGCCAACCCTTGCTACTTTCTGCAACTCTGAAAATACTATTCCAGCAATCAAGTTCCTCGAGGAAAGAAATTCATCCACACAGTGCAGCTTTCTGCTGAGACCCACTTTATTTGAAGCCAGTTTACAAAGAAAAGATTATCCAGTTGCGAGATCATAGGTACATATACAACAGCCTCCAAACATTAAGCTATACCAGGAATATCCAAACCGAGGCAGTATTACCCTCCACAGTGAACAGCAGTAGTTATAGAAGTGCTGCTGGCTCAGAGAGGTTAGCAATGGAGTACCACAAAAAGACTGTTGAAATGTATTAGTCTCATCAAGTTCCTGAATCCTAGCAGCTCTAGCCATACCACCTGGAAGCTCACAGACAACCCAGATGCCACAGTGTGTGCAAGGCAATGAAGCATTAACTCAGAATGTTGTGAGCCTATTTTGAAAAGTCAGTTTTGTTTATGTAAAAAAACCAAAAAAATAAAAATTGGACAAATGGGTCACAGGCTTTTAGATACACACCAGTAACTATTTCTTAGTAAGACAGAATCACAAAATGGTTTGGGTTGGAAGAGACCTTAAAGATCATCTAGTTCCAACCCCCTGCCATGGGCAGGGACACCTTCCACTAGACTAGGTTGCTGAAAGCCCTTTCTTCTCTTGGGGGTCCCAGAGCTGAACACAGTACTCCAGGTCAGGTCTCAGCAGAGCAGAGTCGGGGGGAGAATCACCTCCTTCAACCTGCTGGCCAGGCTTCTTCTGATGCAGCCCAGGATACAGTTGGCTTACTGGGCTGCAAGCGCACATTGCTGCCTCATATTCAATTTTTCACCCACCAATACCCTTAAGTCCTTCTCTGCAGGGCTGCTCTCAATCCACTCATTGCCCCACCTGTATTTGTGCTTGGGATTGCCTCAACCCAGGTGCAGGACCTTGCACTTGGCCTTGTTGAACTTCATGAGGTTCACACGGGCCCACCTCTCAAGCCTGTCAAGGTCCCTCTGGATGGCATCCCTTCCTTCCCTCCAGTGTGTCAACAGCACCACACAGCTTGGTATCATCAGCAAACTTGCTGAGGGTGCACTCAATCCCACTGTCTGTGTCACCGACAAAGACATTAAACAGCACCAGTCCCAATACCGACCCCTGAGGAATGCCATTCATCACTTGGACATTGAGCCATTGACTCTTTGAGTGCAACCATCCAGCCAATTCCTTATCCACCGAGCGGTCCATCCATCAAATCCATGTCTCTCCAATTTAGAGACAAGAATGTGGTGCAGGACAGTGTCAAATGCTTTGCACACATCCAGGTAGATGATATCTGTTGCTCTTCCCTTATCCACCAATGCTGTAACCCCATTGTTGAAGGCCACCAGATTGGTCAGGCATGATTTGCCCTTAGTGAAGCCATGTTGGCTGTCACCAATTACCTCCTTATTTTCCATGTGCCTTAGCATAGTTTCCAGGAGGATCTGCTCCATGATCTTGCCAGGCACACAGGTGAGACTGACTGGCCTGCAGTTCCCCAGGACTTCCTTTTTTCCCCCTTTTTAAAAATGGGGGTTGTGTTTCTCCTTTTCCAGTCAGTGGGAACTCCCTTGGACTGCCACAACTTCTCAAATACAATGGAATAGTGGGTTAGCCACTTCATCCGCTAGTTCCCTCAGGTACCACAGATGCACCTCATCAGGTCCCATGGACCTGTGCACCTTCAGGTTCCTTAGATGGTCTTGAACCTGATCTTCTTTGTTCAACAAAAAACCTATGCAGATGCATTAAAGAAATGCTTTTGTATCAAGGGTTCAATTGGTAGAACTTAATTTATTAACCTGTAAATAGGTGCAAAGCATCAGCAAAGACTGGAAGATCTGAGCATTTTATCGCTGGTTTTGAAGAATTAAGAAGCCCAACTTTGTGAACTTTAATATCAACCTCTATTCCATTCCATCAACAGTCAATGGAAGAGGATATTGATAACAATTCACTACATCCCAGTGAAAGTGTGGAAAACCAATTTTAAAAACAGAATAAGGTATAGTGTCTATCAAAGCAGTAAAACAGAACCATTTTGACAAACACTGAAACACTGCCTACACAAGTATTAAAAACGTAACAAAAATTATCCATATGCTTAAACAGAACACTTTTACCTTTAATGAAAGTTTTCAAAATGATAAATCATAGACTGTTGTATTTATATTAAAAATGTAGCATCAATTGCTCCAACAAATCTTATATAGCTTCCCAGAATCAGAGATTTGATACAAGAGGATAACTCGGTATTTGGTAACTTGGGCATCTGTTCTTGGTTTCACAAAATATGCTCTAGTGGCCTACTACATTGACCTCTTCTAAGAGCATGCAATTGAAAACTGAAGGATGGAAAGAAAGCTATTGTGCTACTACTCCATCATTTTTAAGATCTGTAGAGAGGTGATACTTTTAATGATCACTTCCTCCAAGCTCAGGAATGGTCCATCCCTGCATGCAGGATGTTAAGCAAAGGTAGCAGGATGCCTGCATGAATGAACAAGATGCTCCTGACAAAACCCAAACAAAGAAACAGAAGAGGTGGAACCAGGGCCAGGTGACTCAGGAGGAAGCAAGACACTGTTTGAGCATGCAGGGATGGGGTTAGGAAAGCCAAAGCCCACTTGGAGTTTAATCTGGCAAGGGACATGAGTACAACAAGACAGTAAGAATGGCTTCTACAGGTGCCTCAGGAGCTAAAGGAAGCTAAGACTAGGCAAGGTGTGAGCCTGCTGCTGAATGGGGCAGGGGACATGGTGACAAAGACACAGAAAAAAGACTTTGGTACTCTATGCCTTCTTCACTGATAAGACCTGCCTTCAGGAATCTGTAAGGTGTAAGGAAGATTTATCCTCAGTGAAAGAGGATCAGGAAAAGAAACATCTAGACAAACTTCAAAAAAAAAAATCTCACATAATCTCACATTGGAAGGGACCACTGGAGGTTGACTTGTCCAACCCCCCTGCTCAAGCAGGGCTACCTAGAGCCAACTGCCCAGGACCATGTCCAGACTGCTTTTGAATATCTCAAAGTATGGAGACTCAGTCACCAGACAGTGCTCAGTCACCTTCACAGTAAAATAGTGTTTCCTCATGTTCAGAGGGAACCTCCTCTGTTTCAGTTTGTACCCATTGCTTCTTGTCCTGTCACTGGGCACCACTGAGAAGAACTTGGCTCTGCCTTCTTTGCACCCTCCCTTCAGGTATTTATACATACTGAGGAGATCCTGCTGAGCCTTCTTTCTTTTCTCTAGGCTGAACAGTCCCAGTTCTCTCAGCCTTTCTTCATATGAAGAAAGTCCCTTAATTATCTTAGTCACCCTCCTCTAGACTCTCTCCAATAGCTCCATCTCTCTGGTACTGGGGAGCCCACAACTGGATGCAGTACTCCAGGTGTGGCCTCAGCAGTGCTGAGTGGAGGGAAGCTGTTGAAGCAAGTAAACTTGGAAGCCATTCCCAAACATAGGAAGGGCAACGTGATTGGGAATAGTCAGCACGGATTTATGAAAGGGAAGTCATGCCTGACTAACCTTGTAACCTTGATGGGAGAGCAGTGGATGCTGTTCACCTCTACTTTAGTAAGGTTTTTGACACTACCATCACATCCTCATAGACAAGCTGATGAAGTACCAACTAAATAAGTGGACAGTGAGGTGGACTGAAAACTGGCTGCACTGCGGGGTTCAAGAGGTTGTGATGAATGGCACAAAGTCCAGCTGGAGGCCAGTCACGGTGGTGTACCCCAGGGATTAATACTGGAACCAACACTATTTACCATCTTCACTGATGACTTGGACAATAGGACAGAGTATACATACATATTCGCAAATTATATAATTGCGGACACTAAGACACTGTTCACTTGAACTACCTAGAAGCAAATCTGCAAAACTAGATCTTTCAGTAGTCCTTGTCAGAAATATCTCAATACAAAAGTTCTTAAACCCAAAAGCTCCTTCTCTCAGTACTTGAAGTTATTATGTGGCTATATCTATAAACTTTGTCATCAAGTAAAGATGACGAAATGGCTCCAAGAGCGGCCACAAAGACAATTAATCCAACCCCCTAGAAGGCCTGGCAGGGGCAGGAAACAGCCTGCACTTCATGCTTGGTTGCTGCCATCCCCTCACTGCAAAGTAACTCATATTCCCTTAAATTATCATCAGTATGGGCACACTGAGCAAGACCCAGCATATGGGAGGTACTGGACTATCAACGCAGGTTCCATGGAAGTGGAAACCCACACATTACATCCTCTTCCCACTCCACTAAAACAATACTATGTGAAAACTTTGAGTGCTAGTGCTATAAAGCATTAAAGACAAAGGAAGATTCTGCTATTTCTCTTAACTACTTGCTAAGAAATACAGGCAGTATTTGTAATGTAAGAGACTTAGCTTTATTAAGTTGCATAATTCCATCACTGTATATCACATCTTGAAATATATACAAATACATATAAAAAGCAAAACCTGGAAATTGATCCACATGTAAGAGGCTAGAATCAGACTGCTAACACATGAGCACCGCAGATGGACTGCCTTCCTTTCAGTGCAGGTTGATCACACTTAACAGAAACAACTGAAAAGCGACTGATTAGAACTGATACAGTTTACAGTCCATCCTCAGCCACAGACAATTTTGGCCTACATTAACACTCTGGCTGAAAACCATGGTGGTTCAAACACTGCTGTTCAGGCACTTCCAGGACAAGTCAGCCAATTCTACAAGATATTGGGAAGATACCCAGTAATAAACCAGGAAGTAGATACTAATCTGTCATCTCCTAATATATAACATAACAGCCTTTAACTTTGGGCTCAAAAAAATCCTTCTGAAAAGTAAAAGAAATCTCTCAAATTAGAAGTTGTATTCTGTTTTGATTCTTAATAGGATATTAGCAGCTACAGTCTCAGAAACATGCCTTTTGCTTTATGTCTGTCTTATGTATTACTTAGACATGACCAGCTTCAGAGCATGTAAACACCTGTTCACATGTACTCACTGCAGATAAAACTGACCTCAAGCACAGTCATTCACATCTTGGCATGCTTCAGCCCAGACTAGAAAGACAGGTGGAATCCTCCCTGCAGCTGACTGGTCTGCTGCTCTAGCCTGGTAACAGATCCCAGAATTGAAACAGAAGACTTTGGTGCTAATTCTTCCTTACTTCAAAGAAAAAAAAAAGCATTATCAGACTTGCTGAACACTATGGGAAATGGTAAAGGACAGACAGGGATAGATGGAGCAACTGGAATAGTCATTTGGTGGAAGAGATGCAGGCAAGAGCCAATGTAGGGCAGAGTAGCTAAAAACAGAAAAAGGGAGCAAAGAAGGTTACAGCAGAGGAAGGGCAAGAGCAAGAATGCAAAGCAATGTTAAAACACTCTCAGGCACTGAACCTGCCTTTTAATTACTACAAGCACAAGCCTTTTCAAAGTCTAGCTCCAAATACAGAAGACTAAAGCCAGACAACACTAATGGGGCATTTTTTACAGTACAATGAAGAACTCCTAGTGTACTTTATTTAGATTTGAGAGGTCCTTTCTCATATTTTCCACTTAGTAGTCTTGGTTAAAACATTATTAAACATCTAAAACCAAGCCTAGGAAGCTGAAGTGTCTCTAATATGTTAGCTGGCAAAGGATGGCGAGAACTCAATCAATAATCCCCTGTTTGCTATAAAAAGCTGTACCATCACAGGTTTGCCAACATTAGCACCAGTCTAAAGCATCTGGAAAAGGGGGAAGATTGAACCACTGCTGTATACGCTGCATGCACCTACCCTGCAAAAAACAAACTTTATTAATCCCATTTTGGTTTCAGGTGAAGGAAAGAATGATAGTATATAAATATTACTGTGATACTGGGAAGAAGCCACTATGCAAAATAATATCAAAAGAAGTTACTAAAATCAGCTAAATGTTTATTTGATGCACTTACAAAAAACACTAACTCCAACGAATTTAGCTAATTGTTGGGAAGCAAATTCCAAAAGACATTTAGTCTTATAATTACAATCAAATAGATCAAATACATCTTGACAATATTCTGAATTGGGATGCTCAAGATACTCCTAATCTACTAAAAAAAAAAGTAAGTACTGTCAGTTTGACATTTTCCTGCACCCCTGCCCTGCAGTTGAGCCTAGTTAGATACTAAATACAGGACTGCCTCATAAGTTAAATAAAAACTTCTGGTAAGAAATTATTAATTTGAAGGTAACACAAAATGCTAAAGGGCAAAGAAAAATGGCTACATCCAAGACAACATCCAAAAGAAAAGTATGTATTTCATAATTACTATCACTTTTATCAGCTTGCTAAGTCTGAACTGTTACATTAATAACTATAGGATTGTCCCTATGCCTGTCTACCTTCCATTAACACTTTCTTAGGCAGAAGGAGTGCTTCTTACTATAAACACCTCGCTGATCTTCTAGGGAAGATAGCTTACTAACTATCCCACAGGAAGCAACTCAAGCTCTTTCTTAATGATTAATAAACCCCTTGCCTCTCTTTTGAACCAGCTCCTCAGACAACTAATTTGACCAGAAAAGAAAAAATATTTACTCTTTGCAAAAAAGAAGCCATAAACAGACTGTTAAACTCTACCACTTTGCCAACCTACTTTTGTCATTTCATTTCTTTGCTTGAGTTTAGCTCCTACTGAAGACTCCCACAGACTTTTTGTTCCCAATTCCTTTTGAGCAGAATTAATTAAAAAACCTAACGTACTGTTTTTATTTGCATGTTTCTAAATATGTTCTTCATTTAGAAAATATTAACCTCACTTTATAAAAATATAACTCCTAATCGAGAGTGAAGCAAGTCACTGACTTCAGTCATCAGCACAGACAGACCTAACAGAACAGCCCAGGCCTCCAAAAACACTCGATGCTTAAGCCATGGGCATTGTGATGCATCCTTTAGCACGCACTGAACACTACGACAGTCTGGTTGGTAGTAAAGATACAGATCCCCTGAGATCTCCAATACCCTTAAACTGCCTCTTTCATTCAAAGAGCAAGCACTAGAACACTCATTTGCTGAAAACTACCCAATACATCAGTTTAACTGTATAATCAGTACCACTATGATAAAGTATGTAATACCTTAGATACAGTAGATGTGTCTAAGTTCATTATATTTATTACAATAAAAATATCATCAGGATGTACACTTTTCCATGCAGACAGGCATAATATGGCTTCTTTTTAAATTATGTATAGTAATCAGGCCATCTCTAACTGGGAACAGTAACATACAGATTACAAATGATTTCAGGGTTTGCAGCATTTCTTCCCCCAACACCCTAAATCTATTTCTAGGCACACCAGGCCAAGGCTGTATTTTCAACTGTACTTCAACATATACTTCAATCCAGCTTGCTAAACATAACTGAAAGCTCTATTAAAGCGCAAGCTGGCATGCTTGAATCTCTACCATATTAAATTACTTAACTGAGCAAAAATATCGGGAAACACCCCCGCGTTTGCGGCCATCATGCCACTCCCTCCAACGACTTGTACACTGGCTTACTATTTTATACCAGGAACCAGATACCGGACATGCAGAATGCTATAGCCGTTTACCAACCTACAAAATACTATGTTTCACTTTATAGTTACAAGCTTACACCAACCAAAAGCAGAAAACACTTGTGAGACATTAAGCTAATACTAGTAGCACTTTTCACAGAACAAAGCTGTCAGCTGAAGAGACAGGTGCTTACCTTACATGCTCTTGGAAGGGACAAAGGCAATTTGCTTTCAAGTTTATCTCATGAGCAAGCTTAGGTTCCAAGGACGAGTCCATCCAAAAGAGCAGATACCAGGCTTGGGAGAAGAGCAGCCTTGAACTAAGCTGTGAGAGTCAACTTCCAAAAGGAAGAACCAAGCTCGTCCTGACAGCCAAGCGTTGCCTTTGGGTAAAAACCCAAAAGCCACTTTAGTTCAAAATTTAGGAAGTTGCTAAGAATTAAAGACAAATGCAAAGCACAGCCTCAGCTTAAGCAACTCTAAGCAAGTGTTGCTGGCTAAGAAGGAAGATGAGGAAGGGTTCACGACAAGTTCCGTCTCAGCAGCTGCTGTAGTAACAGGGGGAGGCTCAAACACCGAGGCTGTTTCAGGAGTAGCGTCCTCATATGTAAACAGTTTAAATGACAGTTGTCTTAAGAGTCAAAGATTTATTCGAACTTTAAAACCCACCTTTTTTCCTCTAAATAGGTTTAATCCCTTTACTTAAGCAGGTTGAAGACTGGCTGAGAAAAGGAAAGAAACCAGAGCACTCTTCCTGCCAGAGGAGGACTCTGAGGAGCCACACACCAGCAGAAAGGCTCCCGAGCCAGACCCCTGGAGGTACGGGAAGCTCTGCAAAGCTGAAGAAGTAGGAGTAGGGAGTATTCAAAACGTGACACACACACAAAAAGGAATCACATCGCGGAGAAAGCAGATTTAAGCCGTTTGTTTTACTCTGGTTTCTGATCAGCCTCTCGGGGGGGGGGGGGGGGAACACAAGGGAAAGGAGCGGGAAGACGCGAATGTCACCGCCTCGCTCACTTTAGACCTGGGTTGAAACGAGACCGACCCACCCACGGCGGAGCAGGAGAGCGAGCGGGCCGTGGGCCGCGCAGCGCACGCCGGCCGCCCTCGGCGAGGCGGCGGGAGGGAGAAACGCCACGGCGAGCGGGGAGCCGGAGCGCCGGCCCCCCGTTCCCCCCGCCAGCGGGACGGGGGCTGCAGCTCCCCGGGGCGGCGCGGGGCGGGGGCAGCCCCGCACGCGGAGGGGCGTGGCGCGTGGGCGCCCCGCGCGTGGGGTAACGGCCGCCGGGGGAGGGAGGAGGCCGGGGCCGGGGCCACCGCGGAGGGGAGGTTGGGGGAGGATGAGGGGGCGGCGAGGCCCGGGCCGGCGCAGCGTGCCCCGGGGTGGTGGGGGAGGGGGTGTCCGGAAAGAGCGGCGCCTCCCGCGGGAAGGGAAGCGGCGGGGCCGGCCGCGGCGGGGCGAGGCCGCCGGGAGGGCTGAGGGGAAGGGCCCGGGCCCGGGCCCCGGCGGGGCGGGGTGGGGGGTGTCTCGCCAAGGGGCGACCGGCCCAGGCAGGGGAGGGGGCCGCGGGCGAGGCCCCGCCTTACCTCCCGCGCGGCGGCAGCTCCTGCCTCGCCTGCTGGGAGCGGCGCAGAGCCGGAGCCCGAGCCCCTCGCGCCGGACGCCGCTGCCCGCGGGTGGGGGGGGGGGGGGGGGGGAGGCGGCGGCCGAGCTCGCCCCAGCCCCACACTCCCGGCCCGGCCCCGCCCCCTCCGTCGTCCCGCCGACCACCATTGGCCGAGGCGCGTCCGGCCGGAAGGCCCCACCCCCTCCGGGACGCACGACGGCCAATCCCCAGCGAGCACCCCTTCCTCCCTTAAAAAGGTCAGACAGCTCCCCCATTGGCTGAGACTTAACTCACGCCTTCAGATTTCTATTGGCTTTCGCGACTTGCAATCTTCTCCCTCCGGCTTTCTGATTGGTCTGCTCCAAGACCACGGGACACGTCGCCCGCCTGCTTCTCGCGCTTAGCAGCCGCTGAAGGAGCCGGGATTGGCCGGGCCGGGCCGGGGCGGGGAGGGGGAGTTGCCGCTTCTCATTGGCCGTTAGGCAGCAGGCGCCCCGTCCTCGCGCGCTATGCCCTCGTTGACGCCGACGTGATGACGCACGAGCGGCCTGGCCTGGTTCCCAAGATGGCGGCGCGCAGGGCGCGGAGGCTGCGCTGTCGTTAGAGGCTTCCGCGCTCCGCTGGGCTTTCCTCTCCCACGCGTGGCCTGTGAGTGCGTCGCGCCTGCCCGGGGCCGCGGGGCGCCGGCGGCTGGGGCCGCCCGCCCTCCCTCCCGCGCCGCCCGCCGGCCAGAGCTGGGGCCTGGGGAAGAGGGGAAGGGAGCGGGGAGGCTGGGGCGGGGAGCGAGCGCCTCCCCGGGCACCGGCCGCCGCGTCTGCGGCGGGCGGGCGGGCGGGCCGGCCGGGTCTGGGAGGAGCTGCACACACCCCCTCGCCGGTTTGGGGGCTGCAGGGCACGGAGCTGGGCTCTCGGTCGGATGGTTCGTCTGAGGTAGGATGTAAAAGAGCAGGGATCGAGCTCCTGAAGTCGTCTCTGTGTTAATGGGGTGCGTAAGAAAGCAGAAGAAAAACTTTTTATTTTTCTTTTTGGTCGCTGCGGTTTGGATCGGGATGCTTGAGGTGGTTCGTTGAGGATGTTGTCGCCTCTGTGGTTTTTATTCCTGATTCTGTAATCAGAAATGCTTTCGCTGCTCGGAGAAGCGGGTCTCGTCGCTTCGGGCGATTTTGGTGTTAAGAGGGTTTTAAACCGTTCAGAGCGTTAGGAAGCAAAATAACTTGTAAGGAAGAAGAACCGTAACAGTTGTAAAAAAAATAGCGCATTGTTGGTAAATGTGATGTGAGCGTGTGGTCGTGGCACGGCGCTCTTTTGTTGGGTCTGGAGATAGTTTTAAGTAGCCATTCACGTATTTGTGACAGAGTTTGGATTGGTCTGTGATCGGTACCATTAGTTGTGAAGGTTCTTCCAAAAACAACGTGGAGCAAGGACGGTTTTCTTTATTCTGAAAAAGAGAAACTTTTTGAATTTGAGCGAGATGCTGATTGCAGGCATCATTTTTTCTGACAGTTGATGTGATCTTTCTTCCGTTTTCAGAAGGGAAACATCTGGGAAACTAACAGCTTAATTTTAAGTGTTTTAAGTTTGGGTCTTCCTCTGACTGTTTTGCTTAGAGCAAATATATTGCATCATATTTTAATCACTCTTTGTAATGCGAACATTTGCAGGTGACTGCAGTAATTTGTGTGTATTATCTGTAGCTTATGGAATTACAGTAAGAGTAGTTTTGTGCCTGAAAGAAATGAAGGCAGCAAGATAGTCTTCATTCTTTACATTGAGGCATGGCTGAACATCAGTCACAACTCAAAGCACCAGAAAGTTGCCTGCAGAGCTTTGTGATGTAAATATACCTACCTGAAGTGCTGGTAAACACAGGAGAGTAGCACACTCTTTGACTGTAATCAACTGCCTTATTTTCCGACAACGTTAGATACCACCTTACTTTACAGACTCACATCAGTTGTCTTGGTCTTGGTATGTGAAAGAACGCTACCTTTTTTTTCTTCAAGTAATACAAGTACAGAACACTTTACAAAGCTTTTTGCCAAGTGGTCGCTGCTATCTTACCAACCAGGGATATTTTCGGGAGACTAAGTATTTAAATTGCCATTCAGACTGACCTAATGAATGTGTTTCGTAGTTATGAACAGCGAGTTGACCCCCCCCAACTTTTCAAATCTTGCTGCTACCATCACTGAATTGCTTTTCCCTATTTTGTGGACAAAGTAGGTGAAAGTTGTTCTACTAAGAAGTAGCAGATATTGTTGATAATGCATTCCTGAAGTTTCTTTATTAAGCAGATAATAGCAAAGATAACCTGTGTCTATTTCTTTGAATTGATTTTGCAGTATATGGGGAGGATTAAGGGCAAGGTTAAACATTACTTGTCTTTGAGCGTAGAAAAAGTCCCTTCCAACGGGTAAGACTAAACACTATTCGTCTTTACTCATCTTTGAGCGGCGAGGGGGAAGTCCCCTCCATTTTTAAAGAAATCGTTTTGTCTTTTCTTAAAGGTTCTGAAGCGACTGTCTGAAGACTTCATTTTTGAAAACTTAAAAAGCAAGAACAATTCTGTTTTAATAAATGAAGGAGAATAAAGAAAATTCCAGCCCTTCTGTAAACTTGGCAAACCTGGACCATACAAAGCCATGTTGGTACTGGGATAAGAAAGATTTGGCACATACACCGTCACAGCTAGAAGGGCTTGATCCAGCCACTGAGGCGCGGTACCGCCGGGAGGGGGCCAGATTCATATTCGATGTGGGGACACGTTTAGGGCTGTATCCTTTGAACTCATGTTGGTATGAAATGTCTTTATGAATGGGAGTTTTCAGAATAAAATGTACAAGAAATGTCATGTGTTTAGTTAGCTGTTCAATTGTTTCTTAATCATTAATCAAAAATGTTTTTGAGTTTACTTGCCTTTTGATGTACTGTGTTCCTACACAGTTTTCATCCATTCATTGGATAAACAAGGTTTCAACGGAACCATTTTAGCAATAGAGAAGTAAGGTGATACAGACTTGCCAATTAAGGATAACTTTTGGTAGTTAGGGAAGTCAGTCTCTTACTACATGAATCTACGTAACTTCTCAAATTTTGCATTTTGCATTCATTTGTCTACCTGTTTTGAGGTATATATCTGAGGCTTCTAACCTCTGGGGTTTTTTTTTAGTTCAGGTTGGGATTTACAACTCTGTATATATTAGTAAGTTCTCCTCACTGTCCCACTCTCTCACAGACTGCCACTTAAACTTTTTGCTTCCTATATTCCTATGCTTTTTTTAATCTTCTCAGTTCTTTGTTTAATAAAATGTGTTGAAGATAAAATTTTACTCTTCTCTTTAAAGAGAAGAGTAGGGAGCATGTTCAGATTTTATTTGTATTTGTAGGTGTGAATAGTTAGTAACTTTCCTCCACACCAACACTTTAATGTGAAGTGATAATTGTTCTGTTTCTTCAAAATACCTGCTGCTGGTTTTGACCTTCTCTGAAGCAGGTATGGTTTAACACGAGGATGACATTGTGTGAATCCTGCTATAAACATGATTGGGACTTCACAGGCTTCCAATAAATGCTCTAGATATCAACTTCATCTGGGCTGAATCATAGTACTTACACAGTCTTGAGGGGTTTTGTGGCTTTTTTTTCTGAAGCTCCTGTTTTACTGGCCATTTTTTCTAACTGGTCATTGAACAAACAGTTAGGTACTTGAGGTACTCGAGACAGCAGAATGTATCTTTTCCTTTGTGCATGTTTGGTTTTAAATTTGGTTTGTGCCCTGTTTGAAAGTCCTTATTCTGCACCACAGACATTATGATACTCTAGCAACCGGAATAATTTATTTCCATCGGTTTTATATGTTTCATTCCTTTAAACAGTTCCCAAGATATGTAAGTATTTACAGTATTGATGACTTAATATAATGATTGCACCAGCCATGGACTATTTGAAATGGTGATAAGTCACTTGGGTACTACTGCTGGCCACCACTCTGAATGATGAAAAATCAGCATTTATCTTTTGATCATTACAGTTTAAAATACACTGTTCTTGCTTGTTTACACATTTCTGTTTATGCTTAGAAGCATATTTATATTGACATTGCAGTTATGTCTTGCTGATACCATTCTTTAGAAAGAGTAACAGCTATAGTTCTGGTGCTCCTGTATTGGCTAAAAGAAAAAGAGCAGTGTAATACCATCTTAAAACTGCTTGGCAGACTATGCTGAACCAGGACAAATTCTTTGGGTTTCTGACCTTGAAGTAAAGTTGTATAAAATGGACGGTCCTCCAAATTTTGTATTTTTCCTTTGAGAAAGTAAAAGCTTAAATTAACACTAAAATAAAATCAGAAATTAATATGCTCATTAAGTCTTTCTTGGGAAACTTCTACAGAACTGTTAATGGAAACTGACAGTGCTTTTACAGTGCTATACTGTATTGCACATCTACATGCAGACAACTTTTTGAAAGCACTTTCTTTTTTAGGTGACAGGAGCCTGCTGTCTCTTCCTGGCAGGAAAAGTTGAAGAAACACCTAAGAAATGTAAAGATATAATTAAAACAGCTCGTAGCTTGCTAAATGATGTACAGTTTGGACAGTTTGGAGATGACCCAAAGGTAAAAATACTCATGTTGAAATTTATTTCATCTTATTGTACTCCAGCAAAGTGGCATACATTCATTAGAGCACTAGCTGATTTTCAGTTGTTCTAAATAAAATTATATGTTCAGCATGCATTTATGGCTCTTTTGGGTAATGTGATAGGTAACTAAGAAAATAATTCTTTCTAATACAAGTAGCTATGGGAGCCTACTGGGATGATAATTTGCATTAAAAGTTTACATTTGATTTCATGTAAATTCTGGTGTTATTTTGGAAATTAAAGTAAATTCAAGTAATTCCGGTCAAAGCTGGGAATGTCATCAAGACATAAATCATATTTGACAGTCTTAATGTTGTTTTAGGAAGCAATTAATAGCAAATTTTAAGTCAAGTAATAGAACTACATCTCAAAAGTATTGAGAAACTTCCTGTTTAGAGTATTTGACTTAGCAAAACTATGGTTCTCTCAAAATTTGCGTATTATAAATAGCAGAAGGATCTGAAACTTGGGAGAGAAATGTGGTGAGAGCTTACCTTTTTGTTGTGATTTTGTATGTTTGGTACTTTCGTGCTGTGTCTGGTTCAGTTCTTTCCTTCATGGAGCAGAAGGAATTTTAAACACCACATCCCCTCTCCTGACAAATAAAACTGAAGAAAAAGTATCTGGGTTTAAAATAATCTTTTAAGTTGGAGAGATTTCTGTTCTCCTTGGAAACAAACCCTAATCAAGCAGAAGCAAAGATGTTTGCCTGGAGATGCTATGCAGTCATGCTTTATACCAGCATAAAATATTTGTAAGTAAAAGAAGGAATAATATTGTGGTTACCTTGTAACATTCTCTAGGAAGAAGTGATGGTTCTTGAAAGAATCTTACTACAAACAATAAAGTTTGATTTGCAAGTGGAACATCCATACCAATTTCTTCTCAAATATGCCAAACAACTCAAAGGTAAAATATTACAGGCTGAGCAAGTAATGCCTGTTATTAATTTTCAGAAATTAGTGTATATTAACAGTGCAAGAATATTCTATTTCAAACTGTTTGTCCTTCCTAATTTTATTTCTTACAACTTTCCTGATTGTTTTTCAGGAGACAAAAATAAAATTCAAAAACTGGTTCAAATGGCATGGACGTTTGTCAATGACAGGTAAGATAATTCTAGGAAACCTTTTGAAAGTGAAATACTTACTGTTGCTTACTTTATTCTGGGATTAGATATTTCTTTGACAAATGTTTATGTTTTCTGCTTGTTATATGTTTTCTTTCTTTCAGTTTTTCTTTGCGTCATTGCCATGATAGTTCCATTGAGCAGGGAATCTAGGATTAGTATAGAAGGAGACCATTAAGACCTTTGCAATTTTGTGGTAATGATTTAGTGCTGCGTTAAAAAAAAGATGCTGTTTGAAAGGGCCAAACCAAATTATAGATCTCTGGGATAGAAGCTGGCTTCTTGCCCAGTCTAAGATATATGTGGCACATACTGAGACAGGAAGGTAACTTCGCAATTCCATCATGTTCGTCAATGTTTTTTTGTTTTTTTTAAAGCGATGTTTTGGTAATAGTAAACTAGCCATTAAATTCAGTGATGAATACAGGTTTTAGCGCTAGCTTTACAATTTCTTGAATAATGGATTTGCAATACAAGGATCGCATCAATTAATAGGAGTGTGTGTAGAAGCACTTTTCGTGTATTGGAAAAAAACCAAAACAAAACAACTTGATAGGCTTTAGTCTTGATAAGGAGGATTCTACAGAGCTAGGCAAGTTAATTCACCAAGGACGGTTAAATGTAATTTTTAATCTCCATAGCAAACCCTTAAGAAAACGTGTAAGTGGCCTGACTATTCAGAAGTGCTAAATACATTGCTTTCAGTCATACCTACAGTAGTAGAATACCATTAAAAAAGAGGTGCATTTTTATTCTTATGCCTTATTTGAAGTAGCCCCATGTGGCTCCAAATTCTGTAGATAGCACCTAAACTCTCCAAATTAATTTGAGCAAAAGGTTGCTTAGTGAGATGTTTACTTCAGCTGCTGTCAGTCTTGCAGGTGATGATTCGACAGGTGGAACAAAAATGTGGCTTGACTGTCACTGTTAAGTTTGTCAGGGAAAACTTATGTTATTTATCCATCAAACTTTGGACTGTACTTGGAATTAGATGGTGTTTAATAATTGAAGAAATTTAATAATTAAAAAAGCTGCACTTCAGGAAAACATTAGTATGAAGTTGGAGTGATTGTTTCAAATAATACTTATCTCTGTTTTTGAGAGGCTGTCTTGTGCTTACTTAATAGGCACCGTATTAGAAGTGTACTTGTTTTCTAGGATCCTGGGAAAATAATTCTGTACTTTGCAGTATAGGCCTTTAGAATAGGGGGTTCTGTGCTTACACAGCTGCAGTACACCCTCCAAGTAAATGTCATGAAATTAATAATAAGAAATCAGTGTTTTAAGAGCTAGTTCTTTTGTCTTTTACTGTTTACTGCTGACCTGATTCTGCCAGTGTTTAAGTATCCCACTGGCCTTCAGTTACATGTAGCCCACTGGAGTGAAAATGGATTTAAACCACTGCCTAGGGTACTATTTTGATGCATTTAAAGACATAATAATGAATTAATCAGCCAATTTGCAGAAACTTAACTGGTGAGCTGGATCTAAAATTCTTTAAGCAGATCCTATGTTACAGAATCTATGAAGGAAAAAGAAAAAAGGGAAAAACAAATTTTGTCATTTAAAATTAATATCAGGAAACAGTAACTGATTATGACAGGAACTTAGTCAATGTCAATAATACCAATAATATCAGTTATTTTAGCATTAGCTTTAACGAAGGCTATTCAAGAGAACGTTTTACAGTTTTTGCAGCTTGATCTCAAACTTGCGTCGTGCTTGACAAGTTGCTTTACAAGTTCATGTTGGCTGTTCGGGGCGGCGGGGGGGAGTTATTTAGTACTTGTTTACATTTTATTGAAAAACCTTTGGACGCTCTTAAAATGCAGATGTGGGCATCATTCCCTAACCAGTGTAATGCAGTGACAGCACACTTGTGTAGCAGCAAACATGAATTCTGTATTTAGTTAACCCTACAGGTAGAACTACAGTGGAATGTAGCTGCTCAAACCTGGAATATAATGCTGTCTTTTCCCTCTTCTTCCACACCCTTATAGTGTTAGGTTTTCTATTTTTAAACTCCAAACTTGATGTTCCTATGTGGTGTGTTGCTTCTGTAGGCGTATGCCCTCTGTATTATCTGTGTAAAATTACCTTGTTTCATGATAGCAATAGTGCAGAAACACTTTAGTTTTGTAAACTCTTTTGCTTAACAAGGCCCTTAACATCTCAGACAATTTTAATTAAAGTGTGGTGGGATTTTTTACCCTGTTAATTATAGCTGTCGTGCATTGAAGTGTTGTACTTTGACAATCAGAATTGTCTTCAGGGTTGTGTTTTGGTTTTTTTTTATATTCCAGTCTCTGCACTACACTGTCACTACAGTGGGAACCTGAGATCATAGCTGTTGCAGTTATGTACTTAGCAGGCCGTTTGTGTAAGTTTGAAATACAGGAATGGACGTCAAAACCAATGTACAGACGATGGTGGGAGCAATTTGTCCAAGATGTTCCTGTTGATGTACTGGAAGGTATGAAAAACATTTGCCATAAAGAGAGAGGAGTATTTCCTTTAACTGTGTGACCTAGGTCATAAGTAAATGCAAATTGCTTTCTATTTAGGTTTTAGTAAAAATAATCATGTGTAGAGTATGTAACTTGGATCATATGTGCTATGCCTTAACTGGGTTTTAAATTAAACTTATTAGACTGGCTTAGTCTGGAAGCTTATTTAGTTATCATGATTAGTCTTCTAGTCAGTATTTGCTTTATGACTTGTTTAGTTTATAACACGGATAATTAGCTGCTAAGTTGTCATGGTGTGCGTTTTCTATTTTTTTAATGATTCCCTTCTCCCCATTTTAAATAAGCAGCTCTACAAACACTGGAACTAATGGAGCCTGGTTTCCAGTAGTTTTCTCATTGATGATTGACCTCTTTAACCAAATTATGCTAGGTTATTTGGGTTTTTTTACAGTGTACCACGACTGAGGAACAGATTGTGGGGGTGAATTCTGGGGTGTGTGTGAATTCTGGTAGGGGATGAATTATGGATCTTTTTCATCAATACAGATATCTTAGTACTATTCCTTTTGTGTGTATATATTGCTCATATTTACCTGTTGCTTGCCCTCTTGAGGGAGAGAACCCCAGGAAGTTAATAAAATAAAGCAGGACCTTTCTTGACTCTTGTTAAGTAAATTGTGGTTATGTGGCCACTAATTTGTCTTCATTAAAATTTTTACTGACTGACCTGGTACAAATGTCAGGCTAAGCATACTTCTAGTTCCGTAAATTGCTTTAGAGACCTTCTTTAAAAATCGATGCTTGTCACAATCTGGCATTGGGTTCTATGGAATTTTTAAGTGAAACAGTATGTGTTGCTGTTCAGGTGGTTTAGCCTTTGTTGCTCTTAGAACTTTCAGGTGAATACCCTACAGTTCTGATGATTTCTTAAATGGTTACCTGTTCTGTTTGTATTACAGTTTTTTTCAGAGTCCCTTCAGTTTCTGATAGATCCGCTGCTGAATCCTTGTCAAAGAGGGTTGTAGAATGGAATCTCTCTCCAGTTTCTGCTACTGCATTAGTGAATGTTCATGGAAAAAACTCATTTAGCTTTTCTAGAAAGGTTTTCTTTTCCTTGAGTGCTGCTCTTGCACCTGGTTATCAGTTGGTCCTACACATTTTCTTACAGACTTTTAGCTCCTAATGTGTTGGAAAAATAATTTAGTACTTGTCCTTTACTTAGTTTCCTGAAACTTTTTTGACTGGCCTAACTAGACATGTATGTTTTAACATACAATCTTTCACCCACTTTCTTACTGTATTACTGTCCTGTTGTTACATGGTTACCTGGCTCTCCAAGCACACAATAATGACATAGAGTGTATTAATACCAAGACACTTTGTTCTTCTTCTGGAAGGAGTGCTATAGAATCATAGAATCTTTTGGGTTGGAAAAGACCTTTAAGATCATCAAGTCCAACTGTTAACCTTAACAGTGCCAAGTCCACCACTAAACCATGTCCCTAAGCACCACATTTACCTGTCTTTTAAATACCGCCAGGGATGGTGACTTAACCACTTTCCTTGGCAGCCTGTTCCAACACTTGACAACCCTTTCGGTGAAGAAATTTTTCCTAATATCCAATCTAAATCTCTCCTGGCACAACCTGAGGCCATTTCCTCTCATCCTATGGCTTGTTACTTGATAGAAGAGACCAACACCCACCTCGCTACAACCTCCTTTCAGGTAGTTGTAAAGAGCGACAAGGTGTCCCCTCAGCCTCTTTTTCTCCAGGCTTAACAACCCCGGTTCCCTCAGCCGCTCCTCATAAGCCTTCTGCTCTAGACCTTTCACCAGCTTCATTGCTCTTCTTTGGACATGCTCCAGCACCTCAATGTCTTTCTTGTAGTGAGAGGCCCAAAACTGAACACAGCACTCGAGGTGTGGCCTCACCAGTGCCCAGTACAGGGGGATGATCACTTCCCTGCTCCTGCTGGCCACACTATTTCTGATACAGGCCAGGATGCCGTTGGCTGCCTTGGCCACCCAGGCACACTGCTGGCTCATATTCAGCCGGCTGTCGACCAAAACCCCCAGGTCTTTTTCTGCCGGGCAGCTTTCCAGCCACTATTCCCCAAGCCTGTAGTGTTCCATGGGGTTGTTGTGACCCAGGCACAGGACCTAACATTTAGCCTTGCTGAACCTCATACAGTTGGCCTCAGCCCATCAGTCCAGCCTGTCTAGATCCCTATACATCTATATATTGTTCAGCATAGGCAGAAGAAACTCAGAAATGCAAGTATAAATTGAAAAATAGTGTGTTTTAAAAAAGTCAAGTAATATTTGCAATGAATTCTTCTGAAGTTGATGTCCAGTAAAAAGCTTAGTTGATAATTGTGTATTAAATATACACTTGCATGTTAATGGGGGTATAATCTTTTGGATTTTTTTTTTTTTTTTTTAAGACATCTGTCATCAGATCCTGGATCTATACTCACAGGGAAAGCAGCAAATGCCTCATCATACTCCTCACCAGTTGCAGCAGCCACCATCTCTTCAATCTACACCCCAGGCACCTACAGTACAGCAATCGCAGCAGTCCCAGAGTTCAGAGCAATCACAGACTCAGCAGCAAAAAGAGTCACAACAGTCAGCACAACAACAGCAGCAGCAGCAGCAGCAAACACAAGCACAGCAGTCTAAAAAGCCCTCTCCCCAGTCAAGTCCTCCTAGACAGATTAAAAGACCAGCAGTAAGTTTAACTTTGAACTTTAACTTGCGTTTTATTTTCAAGCTGATCTGATGTCCAGTTGATTTAAAGGCTGCAGTGTGCAGCAGACTGCGGTTAGCTTTAAGCATGAGCCTAGTAATTAATTTTGTATGGTAGACTTCTGTTGGCTATGTGGCAGGTATGTTAGTGTAGAACAGCCTTTCCAGTTTTGGCATACCGCATTCTTACTGCACTTGAGGCAAAACCAGTGGAGAGACTTTTAAGTCAGCATGAGCTATGAGGGTTCTAATTGTTTGTGGTTCTGTGCTATCAAATTTTCTTTTTGCTATTAAGCAGGCTTGTTTTAGGGAAGGCCTCTTGTGTCATACATGAATGTAGAGATGTGCACAGTGATGATGAAGACATTATTCGACTCTCTGGTCTTTGATTACAAATATAAGAGAATGGTGACTTCTAAAAGTATGTCAAAATTCTTAGAAAAAGTCTTTCAAAATGATCAAATAACAGTGGAAGCCTATAAATGCATCATACATTAAAGTCTCACTTTGTATTATCACCTCATCATTGACAATAAGAAGGTACACTGGCAGTTGGATAATATCACAAGTACTCCGAGTGCTTTTCCACAGTCATCAAGTTCAAATGAAGCTTTCAGACTTTAATTTACACTTTTTGTGGTTTTTTTTCTCACTTGCAAGTTATAAAAAAAAAAAAAGTGTTAAAGTGTTACCCAAATCTTCTTGCATGTACTTAGTAAGAAGAGTGCCTTCAGAAGTAAAATCTTTGCAACAAGTCCATTTAGGAAGTAAATTCTGTACAGCTTTTACAGCTTTTGCTCTAATTTGTAATTAATGCATGCCCAAACCAGAGAACAGACATCAAGAGGAAAAAAAAAAACAACCAAAAAGCCAGGAAAAAGCAACAAATGATAGAATGAAATGGAATTGGAAGAGTGCGGCATCTTTATAATAGCAGCCTCCCAAAAAAGAGAAAAAATGAACTCTGTAAAACATTGGTCTTGTAATTGCAAAATATAGCCTGAAATATGTAGTTCTTGCACTGAACTTTAGAGTTATTCAGCATAGAAAGCTGATAAAATGTGTTAATTAGCTTGAAAGTTGGGAGAAGTCTTTATAGGTAATGCGTATTTCTTTTCATACTTTTTCTGCTATCAGCACAAATTCTGCTTGGGTTGTCAGATCTGTAGGGCAGGGAACTTTTCTTATTTTTCTTTAGCAAAAATGTCTGGGGCAGTTTGGCATATCAGAAACTGTAAATAACAACTTGGATTTTTCTGCGTGTGTCCATCTGACTGTAAGTTGTTATGAATGCTTGTTCATTCATGTGAAGGCTCTACCTCTACAGTACTACTGATTTCACCTCATCCCGTGTTAATGAGCTACCTCATGGAAAAAAGTGATGCCTTTTGCATGAATAGTATCTGTTGTTCTTTAACAAATGCCTCTGGTCAAGCCCTCAGAGCAACTTGCCTTTTCTTGAAATTAAGTTCGAGGTTCATCACCTAATAATTAAGGAATTGAATAGTACAGATAAAAAGGTAAGTCCTGGTGCCCTGTAGGCATCCAGAAAAAATAAAAAGCAAAGCATGACTCAGTAGGGTTTTTGTAGGAGAACAGCACAAACAGCATGAATTTGAGAAAAGCAAATGATCTGAAATCTTTCTTTCTCAAGAAAGCAGTCTAGGAGAACAAGATGTATAGTGATTGAAAGATTTACTTGGTGCTTCTAAAATGTTCTTCAGTTAGATGTACCATAAACCTTACTTAAAATGTTTGCCCCATTCTATAAATAGGGCTTTGCATGACTTGTTCTTTGGTTTGTACAGAATATAAATACATTGTTCCTGGAGGCCAGATTTTCCATTTACAATGAACTCTTATAACTCCATTACCTTCTGCTGAGCCAAGATACTTTCAAGCAGCTGAGGCATTGGCCCATGACTTACAGACCCATACCAGATGTCTAAAGCATCTGCAGATCCTCTACATCTCTGGTGGTGAAGAGCACTTGAACATTCAGTTGACTTCACTAAAAATATACTGGTGAATCATTAGTTGTAAATAATATATTTAGTTTGATTAAACTAGAAATTGTTAGTGGGAACAATTTTAATGCACATAGAAACAGCACTAAAAGAACAGTTCTGTTGTGGTATGGATTGAGCTTATTATGAAAGTACTAAATAACAATCAGCATGCTAATAAATAATGTTGACCCTTGGATGTCATGGCTGGAGCAATACAAACTACAGTGCAGTAGAAGGACCAAAAGAAAGCTCATCTCTATTTTAGCAGCTGCCATTATTAGAGAAGTGATTTAAACTTTTATAGGCTTTGATTTTGTTGCTTCTTGATATTTTTTTTTTCCTTCAGCATAAATACAGCTTAAACTGATGTTTGGTTTTCTGTCTGCTTGTTCCATTCTAATGTACCTCAGTGACGTTATTTTCTGAACATTGCTCCATGTTAACAAATGCACAATAATTTAATTGCTTGCCACTTGAAGTGATCAACTGACTTCGCAGAATGAGTGATTTTTTGGAAATGTTGCATAGTGGAGACTTGCTTCTATTTGAAAGTGCAGGGAGATCTGATGTTTGCATGCAGTTTTACAGACAAGGAATTTAGTGCTAGAAAATCGAGAGAGGACCACCCAAGTAAAATGAAGGCAGCAGATGAGTCTGTGAGAGTCACCAAGAAAAGTATGTATGTTTGGAATGGGAAGATAAAATAAAGATTGTCCTTAAAAAGCAGGAAGGCAGCCAGAAGGTGACTGGAGATGCATTGAAATGACTATCAAAGCAGTTATAAGAACGAGGTAGCCTCAGGCAGGCCTTGGCCAAGTCAAGCAAAAATCTTGAGAATACTCATCAGAATTAAGGAAAATTCATTGTTCACGTTGGAGTGAAATATATGTCCGTTCTTGCTGTGGAAATTAAAGTGATGGGAACTGAGCAACAGTTTGTGAAGGTAAAGCCCCTAGAGGTAAATAGTCCCTTAAAAAAACCCTTTCATTCAAAAGCTATGTACTGTACCCCTCTGACTTTTATCATTAATTTTAAATACATTTGTAACTAAGCTTATTGTATTTAAAATTTCAGTTAGTTTCTCTGCTTTTTTCAAAGACCATCAGCTAGCCATCTTAGTTGGACTAAGTAAGCTGGAGAGATTTTTCTTACTCCCTTGTCTGTGATTCTTTAAAACATCACAACAAAACGGCAAAAACAAAACCCCAACCAAAAACTTGCGATTGGAAGGATGATGTGAGGTTTTGGGGGTTTTGCTCAGTGTGCATGAATTTTTCTTCTGGCGTAACATTTGGCTTTTATACAATGCTTTCCATCTGAAGGCTTCTGAAATGTTTTACACTGAGCAACACTTTCACTGCCCTCCTGTCCTGGTAAATAAAGCATAAAGGCCTGAAGTGATTTTGGCAAAGGTTGAATGGCAGGTCAAAGCAGAATCAGGAACAGAGGCCAAGTCTCTTGCTTTCAGCTCAGTGAGCAGTGTACCAGACCATGACGTATGTGCAGTAGATGATAAATAAATTAAACGAGATGTAATACTCAACAGTGAGAACAGCAGGAAATGCTGTATCTAAAATAGCTGCTATTTTTTCAGTCTTTTCATTCTGCCAGTTAAGCTGGGCTTTCCCAATGTGATTTGCCTTTGTTCAGTGTTTGTGTTGCATCTGTCTAAAGAGACTGGACATTATTAACCTCTTAATAAAAATATAGGAACAAATAAAGGGGTTGTCCTGCTTCCTTTTACGGGAGGGAGGAGGAAACTGGTTCTGAGTTGGAAACCGGTTCTGGTTTAGTCAGATCTACAAAAGCTCTTCAGCAGGCTGTAAGTTGTTTCTATTTTGCTCGCTCATTACCATTTTAAAATGCTTTGTATTTTGCAATGGTCTTTTTTTTTTTTTTTTTTTAAACAGGCTGTGTCTCCAAAAGAAGAAACAAAGACATCAGGTATTTGTATTGCTTTCATTTTACTATTTTAACCAGAATAAGTCATTTGCTGACATGTGCTTAGTTTGTTTGCTTACAGGCTTGGCAGTTCTAAACTATTTTGATCCTAATAATGTGTCTTTAAATATATACTGTAACTATTTTTAAAATGTTCCTAGCTGCAAAACTTGAAAAAATGGAGTATAACTGTGCCCCAAGAGTCCCTTGATACAATCTGTACGGTAGAAGTCTTGCTAAACTACTTGACTCTCAATTTATAACTCCATGCATCATTTAGAGTAGTTCTTCAGCAAGCTGTGGGACCTTGAAGTGACTGAAGGTACCATGTCATTAAATAGCTGCACTAATAAGTCATCTGTTGGTAATCAGTGACATTTGTAATTGGTTGTTGGCATGGCTGCCAGTAAAAGGCATTTTGTATCAATATATAGTCTAGCTTAAGAAATGTTTCGCTGCATAGCTTGAACTTGTAGGCATGTGTTCCTTTGGAAGACTTGTACGTGATACTTGATGCCACTTCATTTATACAAAGGTCTTGATTTTAGTTTTCTTTATTAAACATACCTAGTATATAGGATTTCCACCGTACTTTTGTATATGATATGGTAAGCATTAGTATGAGACTAGAGTTGGAATTTGGAAAATATTGCAGAGCAATAGCCAATTAGGAACTTCCAAATGTTTTTCAGAACCACCACCACCATCTAAAATTCCTAAAATTGAAACTTCACATCCACCAATACCTCCTGCACATCCACCTCCAGGTAAGCTTTTATTTTCTTAAACACATTTACTCTTGCCGTTAATTGCCTTGCTTTTCATTCAGATGGTGGTAACGGTGTGGGGGCAGGGGTTGTAGCCTTAATTAATCAGCTTGGCAAGTAAAAGCATTTCCAGACAGAAGCAAAAAAGTTATGATGGAAACAAGACTACATTAGGTGGACAAAGGCAAAACAAAGCTGTGACTGTTAAAGGCCTAGAAGACTAAAACTAATTGTCACTAGCAGGCAAAAAGGGACTTATAATATGGCATCTGCCATCCTTTTGAGAACATATTACTAGAGGAGCTTCCAACTGTCCTGTAGAAGTCCTCCATGTTACATCTTTAGTATAGAAATTCTGCAGGTGTGTAACTTCTAAACAATAAGGGGGATACTTTCTTTGCTGTGTCGCAAAAGAGGACTTTCATCTGCCAGAGAACTTTAACACTGCACACATGCCTTATGTTTGCAAAATAAACTGTACTGTAGTAAAAATGTGCTTCCAGCACCTTGATGCATTAGCTGTCCTTCCAGTGACCCTTAAATATGACATAAATATTTTATAGACCATGGTCCATAATGTAAGTGTAAGATGACAGCTTCTAACAGGGAACTACAAGAGAGAAAAACAGTCCTCTGAAATACAGTAGGACCATTTTTCCTGCTTGTTAAAAATCTAATTAAGAAGGGAGGGGTTCTTCTAAATATCATGTTCATTATTCCTTCAGTTGTTAAATCTTGAATGCTCATCTTGCATCCAGAATGATTCTGAAAATGAGCAAATGGGGAAATTATTGCCTGCTATAATTTAGGAGCTGGAAGTTATTGAAATCATAGGTATCACAGCCAGCATACCCACCTTGCATGATACAATTATGTAGCTGTCCTAGGGGACAATTTTGCTGTTAAAATTATTACTGCTTAGATAAGGTAAATCCTATTTAGGCAGGTAATGAATTTGTTTCCCTTGTTATCTAAAAATCTTCCTCTTAGATTTTCTTTATACAAGCAAATCATTGTATAAGCACTGAAAGATTTTAAGAACAGTCTTTAGAGGCCAGCTCTTGTCTTTTGGGGCTCTGAGGAAGAATCAGGTGAAAACTAAGAATGTTTATTGATCAAATGAATAGAAGTACTAGAAGGAGGATTTATCTCAAATTCCGTTTAGCGTTGTCAGTTTAGTTGTTGCATGTCACTGGAAATGACTGCCCTGTATCTGCTTCTAAATAGCTTTTCTTAGTGAACAGTTTTAGATGTTTATATATACAAGCAAGGTGGATGTCAAGATGGCCCAAACTCTTTTGTTGGGTATTTTAATACTGACTGTATGACCATACAGAGATGTTGCCATTAGGTCAGTCGTCTTATTGTGGTATTCCTTACTTCATAATGTCCGCATTAAGAGGAAAAACAAAACAAAAAATTAAGATTCTTATTTAAAGAGATGACAGCTTAAAGCATGTTCTTCCCAGAAATGGCCAAGTATAATTCTGTAAAATTCTGACCTTTTTATGAACTTCCCCAGACTGTCAGGTACTGACTTCCCTGAAACTAATCAGTGGAACAAAGCTGATCAGATTTCATGTCCCAAGCAATCTATTGCACTGTCTTACCCTCCAGTTTTCTTTTTTCTTTCTTTTGGTAAACAGGTTTAGAACTGAGTGTTAAAGACTTGAGACTTTGGCCTGTATTCTCAAATAGTATTTCCCACCATGGGAGGCAAGTGAAGTGCAGAGGGTTTTCCACCTCCTGGAGTATAAAAGAGGTAGAAAGGAGGCCTGGACTAAAGAAGATTGAAGCACTGATCAAAAGATTTTTGGTATCTTGGGTCCCACGACTTTTTAAATCTGCTAGTTGTGATTCTGTCCATCCAGTCTGCTAATTTCTGCTGATTGTAGAACAATATTTAAATTATAAGAAAATAGTAATAAGAAAAGATGTATTTAACTCTTCGAATGGGAAAAGCTAACCTTGGAGCTTTGTTAGGCAGCTTAGTTATTTTCTAGTGCCATAAGAAGGTCTGATTGGATACCATATGGCATTCAGAGACTTAGAGAATTGAGTCCTCTTTTGATATGTTAACTGGAAGAAAAATGTAAAGTATTCAGAAGCTGTTATTGCCACTATCCTTCAAAAAAATAAATTACATTTTCTTTTCCAGAGCGCAAGCCTCCTTTGACAACTGCAGTTTCAATGGGAGAAGCAGAGCAATCTACTACTGTGGACTCAGTAGATATGCCAAAGGTCCAGATTCCTCCCCCTGCTCATCCTGCCCCAGTACATCAACCTCCCCCTCTGCCACATCGTCCCCCGCCCCCACCCCCTACCAGTTATATTACAGGGATGTCTACTACAAATTCTTATATGTCAGGGGAGGGTTATCAAAGTCTTCAGTCAATGATGAAAACAGAAGGACCAACTTACGGAGCTTTACCACCGGCCTATGGACCACCAACTCATCTACCATATCATCCGCATGTCTATCCTCCCAACCCTCCACCACCAGTTCCACCCCCACCCCCTACTTCATTCCCCCCACCCAATATTCCACCTCCTACTCCTGGATATCCTCCTCCACCTACATACAACCCTAACTTCCCACCTCCAAGACTGCCTCCAACTCATGCAGTACCACCTCATCCACCTCCAGGGCTGGGAATGCCACCAGCTAGTTACCCCCCGCCTACTGTTCCCCCAGGTGGACAGCCACCTGTACCACCTCCAATTCCACCACCTGGTATGCCACCTGTAGCAGGACTTGGACGTGCTACATGGATGAGATAGCATGAGGTAATTGGCTCGATATCCCTTTATGTTGACTAGGCAGGAGTAGCTAGCCAAAACCTACTTTGTAAAGATGAAGAGGAGGGTAATTTGTATAATTTAGATGAAGAAATGAGGAGGTGAAATGAAAATTTAGCTGATCTGTTTGCAGCATTGTTTATGGTGAGTTATATAGGCTTCTAGATTTTAATCAGCTTTGCAGTATCTATTCTAACTTTATACATTTGACTTAAGTTTAAATTGTCTTGAGTTACTCCAGCACTGGATTACTTTGTACTAGCAAAACCAGCCATATTGGCTCAATTATATCAGTAAGAAGAAAATTTCCTTCTAGAAATCAGTGCCTATTTTTGAGTATCAAAATAGCCAGATACCATGAAATTTGATCTATAATAAGAAACTTCATTTTTAGTAATAATTAAAACAACACGATGTCAAGCATAAAAGCTACTTTATTTAAGAGAGATTCTGAATGCTAGCTGACTGGAATCATTTTTGAGGTGTTTGCCTTGCTGATATTTTTGTTTGGAATGTACTGGTATCTTAAAGTATTGTATGTTTACACCTATTTGCAAATTCCTGTACATAATATATATATTTTCTAAGTGTGAAAGTCTGAATGTAACAACCTACTGTGATGTACAACCTGGTTATAAATGGGACTACTTCGTTCACATCTACCCAAATAAAATTGATTCTGAATTTAGTGGATTTCCAGTTTTTTTCAATTAGTTCAGAATTCATAACTATGGTACTTACTGCAAGATATTTCAGGGGTGGTCTCCCAAATCTTATTCATCAGTTTATTTAAAAAGAATGTATTTTATTTTATTCAACTAGAAGTATACACTATCACAATCAATCTCTTACTTCATTTTTACTAAAATATTTCAAATGAATGTTTTACACACATTATCAAAAAAATCTGTACTATTACTTTCCCTCCCCAAAAAAGCCAGAGTGGTTCAATAATAGGTAAAAACGCGTGCTAAGGTCTAAAGAATTTTGCTATATACACAACAGCAGGTGCTAACTTTTCCAGTTCTTTGTAAATCATATACAGAAAATATAGCAGGGCTGTAAGATCACAGGTTTAACAGAAATCAAACTTTAAACTGATTTCTAAAGCAGCACAAATAGACTTTCCCCACATTATGAAAAATATACAATTTTATCACTTTACAGTCATGCACTTTGAAAAAGATCAGTAGTACTCTTCCCCCACAGTTTCTAAAAAGATAAAAGGTCACTTTAACACTGATTTCTTTTAATATCTAATATTTGGATAAAAATGTGCCATTCTCAAACAAGGTTGTGCTCAGCAGTCTTAATCAAGGTGCAAAGAGCCAACTGAAGCTGGTTATACTGCAGCATTTCAGAAACTGTTACAGAAATGCCGCTTACTTCAGTCACTCCAACAAAAGGATGTGATTTCGCTTTCTTTAAGCAAGCAAAGTCCATCTGTAAACAGTGGATGCTTTCTTTGCCAGAGGATTGCAGAACCCAGGGCTTCAATCTTGAGGAAATTAGCTTGGACTATTGCCCCAAATATATCAATTTAATGGCCGCTATTTCAAGGGATGCTCCCCTCCAACTTAATGTACAAAGCTCCTTGGGTAGTTTTCACTGAAGACTTAGCGCATAAGTAAGTGAATTTAAATATGCATATAAAACATCTTTTTAGACAACTGAAAATTCAGCACCCAAGTCATCCTGTAAAGTCATTGAGCGTCATTTTACTCCAGGAAGACACTTTATAGCTCAAATGGAGCTAAGTATGAAGAGTAGCAAGCCTAAAAACTCCCAAACAATAACACCCCAATGTACAGCACTGTCATGTTCTTCTGCAAAGTCAGTGATGCATGTCTTGCACTGAAGATTTATGCTGCCAAACAGAGTCTTAAAAAACCCGGGATGTACCCTAAGAGTATAAAGATTGTTCAGCTGAACTATTGGCTACCCTGTAAACTGGCTCTTGAGGATTTGCAGTGCTAATGGACCTCAATTGCAGCACTATTTCCCTTGTAGGCGAGATCTGCAGGTGGAACAAAACGAGCTTTGCTTGAAGTTATTGAATAGATCTTGAGAGAGCTTTGATAGCAGGGAATATCTGAATGAGAATTACATAGCTGGTGAGACTAGTAATCTGATTAGCATAGCTCTTGTCTTGTTGAGAAGAGCTTCTAGTCTAATATATTCCTAAAATAGCAAGCACGTCATCAACACAATTAACTCTTTACAAGTGCTGGCAACATTTGCATCGCTTTAGTTAAAATTCACTGATGTAAATTAACCTTGTTCGCAATATGCATAAATTCTCTGCTTAATCCACCAATTAGATGCCACCAAAATTAAAATGGGCTTTCAAGCAGATAGATTAAAGTAACCCTCTGTTTGACATTAGATGTTAAGGAAGAATGATGCCTCTGCTTTACATCACCTTTTCTGGTACAAAAATCTCAAGGTATAAATTGTAAGGGAGGAAGACAAGTAATCAATGGTGACTAGAAACAGGAGGTCAAAACAAAAAAAAAAGAGGAGGAAATCCAGAATCCTCTAAAGATGCTGTATTTTAAAGGAGACAGTCAGACTCTAGAATTAATTTTTCCAGACTCCATGGGATGTCTGTATTACTAGACCTAGAGTTAGCTAGCTCAGTGTTCGCTGACTGAGCAGTAGTAAGAAATAAACTGGTGAGTGTGTGAGTGAGAGTGTGCATGTGTGTTTTGGGGGTGGTTCTTTTTTTTTTTTTTTTTTTTTTAAATAACCTACTCATCTTGACCATTACATTTTTATTTCTGCAATGAATAATGAAGTGATGCTTACTCTTACTGGTTACCACATATTTTGGTTGTATTCCTTCTCCATTTTTTTACTGGTTACAGATTTTGGCTCTGACACTGCAAATTCTTCACCCAGGCAGCTAGATTATTGTATACCATGGGACCAATTAATTAACTTTCATAACTTGCAGCATGGGCTCCTTAGTATTGTGTCGGTGCTCCATGTTAATACACTACCACAAGTCAAGAACTCAACTGGTAGGACAAATTCATTTAAGAGGAAGAATCTGTCCAGCTAATTCAGCTGTCTGTAGCTGTGACTGATTCTTACGGAGAATAAAAAGAAAGTGATGGTGTTTGCGGTCATTAAATCTTTGAACTAATCACTAAAATCGATGCAACTTTTGAAGAGGAGGCTTTGATCTTTTCACATGCCTGTCTTTAAAATCATTTTACACCAATCATTTTAATAACCAAGCCCCACTTCCTTGGACTATTGGGAAAGAGCATCTAATAAAATACAGGGACAGCTGCTGTGACAACTTGGAAAACAGGGTCAAATTCTTACAACTATACAAGCAGCTACTCCACAATAGCAAAATATAAGTCCCATTGTTTTATATACAACCATTAGAAGAAGGAAAAAACCCACTTGTTTTGGTTCATTAACAAAAATAAAGCTTGAATGCCAGGAAGTAGTCTCACCCAACAGCCCATGTTTATGGAGTTTTTATTCAGCTCTGCAAGGTTGTTGTTCGGTTACCTTACACAGGAACCAGTATAGGTGAGGGATCCAGCAAGAACATTAAAAAAAAATACCCAAATCTTCCTTATGTGACAGATGAGCTGCTCTTGAAGATCCTGTGAAAGCCATAAGCACTGTTAGGATGGCAGCTTCTGCTGAATTATTTTGTAGTAAAAGCTTTACAGGAAAAGTGTTGCCATATTTGTAGGGAATACTGGTGTGTGGCTAAGTGACTTCAGTTCATTCACATTATGACTGCAGAAATCTCATGTCATTTGTTCATGAAAAGTAGTTCATTAACAGCTGATACAGAGTCTCAAGCCTTTCTGTATGCTTGTGTGATGAGTACCACCGTACAATGTACAGAGTGGTACCAGTGTTTATAGCTCGTCTCTCAATATTGTACACAGTGCCTTGTGAAAACAGTTCCATGTCATTCTTCACAATAAGGACCTCCAAAAAAAAGTGTTAGCAAGTCAGGAGCTTGGCAGGCAGTAAGCCAACGAATTCAAATTGCTCTTTCCTTGGAAGGTGCTGCCTGGAGCCACTAACCCAGTATGAATCGTTGACAAGCAGGTGGACTGGAGCAATACAAACTGTGACTTCTACACAGGTTAAGGGTTCTTCTTTTTCCTCTTAGAAATTCTCTCGCATTAGTTAATTCTACAAACAGACCATTACAACAAAGCAGGTTTGAACTACAATACAAATGATGCAAGTCTGGCATTATTGGATGGTTACCCACTGAACAGTAGTTCCAGAGCACCACAGCCTGGAAATCAGGCCTTTAGCTGCCATATTTACACTATTGTTACAAAAAAAAGTAAAAAAAAAAAAAAAAAAGAAAAGAAAAAAGGAAACCCTGAAAAAAATTCAACCCCAACTCCCAGAAAACAGGCAGCCAGAAATGCTGAGCTCTGCCTCTTTAGTCTTCACCGAATCAATCACTTCCAGCCTCCGAGATGGTGTTCCTACAAGGGACCCTTGAACTGGTTTCCCGAAAGATGTTGCCTGATGGAGGGTTTGGAGCTTGCAGCATCACCCAGCTTTCGCCAGACAACCTGTAAGAAAAAATAAATGGGTAGGGGAGAGAAATACAGGAATTAAAAAAACCCCAAAGCCTCTGATGAGTTGCAGTATTTTCATAATTTCAGGCTGAAAGTCAAAAAAAGCCGTTTCCTAGCACTGGGCTGTAATTCTTAGCAGAGCCACTGGATGGCATCTGTGCACCAGTTTCCAAGGGAAAAAAAAATTGATGCATTTTTCTAATTAGTCTCTCTTGAAATTAGAACCATTTTTGCCTGGGGTAATAGTATAAAACAAATACACTAGGTTCAGAAGTTAAGTTCAATGGTAGGTCAACCGTGCCATGCTTACAAAAATGACGTTACCATGAACAGAAAAGATAATGAAAAAGATAATGATTAAAATTATATATATATATGACTTTCTAAAAAAACCCATACATTTTATCACTTTACGGCCACTGCGGTAAGGGAAGCTATTTTTTAAAAAATAAGAAACTGCAAAGCACTTCATAGCTGCCTTGAGTCTGCATAAAATGAATATTTACAGAAAAAATGGCTGATGATACGCAAACAGAAATGAGTCCATTTGGGAAGATGAACTCATGGCATTTTACCTTTCCCCCTGTGTAGCTAAAGGGAATGTGGCATTAAGCGGACAAAATATCCTAAAAAGCAGACCCTTGTTTACTCTCGTCTTGGCTTTGCTTATAAGGATCCAGCAACCAAAGTGAAGTGCCTCAGCCCTTGCCAAGGATGCTTGCAGTGATTTAGCTCTGCAAGATGCACTTGTGTTCATTACACCCTCTTTTTATGGTTGAAGTGGTTTTCAGAATTTAAACAGAGGGTTACGCTCTTCTGCTGCTGTGAGGCACTAAACCATGCCCCTTGGGCTGACCTCCAACGTGGACTTCTAAAAGAGAAGGCTCCATAAGGATCCTCCTCCCTGCTGTGGGCACTGCTGGTACTGCTGAACAGCACATCCCCGACTGCAGGCGACATGCAGCTTGAGCCATGTTCTAGCAGAAATCCCAAACTCTTTGTTCAAAGCCAAAGCGTGGCCAAGGTGCTTTGAAGCTGGAGGCAGTGCCACAGCGGCGGACGCCGCAGAGCAGAGGTTTGGTACGATGTGGCGAGCTCAGTTAACAGTGCGGTTGCCCCACATGTTGGCAGTGCTAAAAGCACTCCACACACCATGGTGCTGTTCAATGGCTTCAGACATGAATATTCTCCCTGTGATGTTATCTTATGGTTTAGGCTCAAACCCGTTCAAGCTGCACAGCTTTAAAGATAGCAACCAGTTGCTGCTCAGCCAACACGGCATCCCTAAGGACACAGCTGGAGTCAACTGCTAATGGGACTCTCCAAGCCAGGGAGAGTCCTTTGCACAGCTCTCGGTCAGCCAGACTAGCTACTCTGCACCCTTGAAGGCAGCAGAGTGGGAAGTATCTGCTGAGCAAAGGCTGCTCCGTACAGTGAATGAGGCATTCAGGTTACTGATACCCAAAGCAGTGGTCAGCAGAGCCTCCGCTTTTCCCTTGTGCCTGTGGACCTCGCATGGTCCACAAACAGGGCTTGTACATGGCAGAGCCCTGCTCCTCTGTACTTCTAACAACAGACCATGAAAGAAACCCCTAGAGCTGCTGAGAGGAGTTATTACATTGCACATTTCACGAACAATCGCCTTCTCCTTTTCGCTCAGGTCTTCTTCATAGTTGTCTTGCATTTGCCTGTCCAAATTTTCATGGACCTCAAGGACCTACAAAAAACAATATTACAAAAGCATTATGCTCCTCAAATCGTTAACTGTCCCTAACAGCCTCATTAACCAGTATTTAAATTGGCAGGATTCACAAAGCCTTGGGAGTCAGAGCACTGCAAAGACAAGCATGACACCAAGTTGGGTGCCTCCATCCTCTCCCTTGCCTGGTGATGGCATGCCTCCGTCCCACCACCTGCATGGCGTGGCTGCCATCGCAGTCCCGGGGACCAGGTGATAATTGGCAGCGAGTTGCCTGCGCCCACAAACACATCTCTCCCAGGAAGGCTGCTGGTGGCCCCACTTCCAGGCAGCTCCCCCAAGGCAATCCCCCAGCAACTTGTGCTCCCTCCGGTCCCCTCTTTCGCAGGAGTGGAGCTTCTCTGCTCCCTTCTACTAAGCCGAGTCGTGGGGCAACTGTGGTCAGCCCAGGCCAGCAGCTTTTAGGGCTAACAGGTTTTTAGCCATCAGGTAAAGAGGCAAACAGAGGTTTGTACCACTGAAAAGCAGAGTATTACCCACTGTGCAGCTTAAGTGTGTGGTCTCCAATCAGCCATGAACTTTCATATCTTAAACAGACACAGCCAATTTCACTCACCTTTTGGCTGAAAATTGTTTTCAACCCATTTACTTTCCCAAGGGAACCCCTCGGAGGCCCGCAATGACAGTGAGAAAGAGATGGGCTGTTAGCACAGACCCCTGGGACTCAGAGAACCTGATTTGATTCCTGGCTATTACCCACTCCCTCTCAGAGCTGGATGCAGCCAGGCTGCGAAGGGGTTGGGAACGGGGCAACGCCAAAACCAGTATTGTCTCCCAGGACCCTGCATGCTGACTGCAGTCTTCCGAAGGTGCCGTCCCCAGCGAGTGCTGAGTGCCATGGTGAAACTGGGTCACCCTCTCCTTGTGCCACAGACGCCCTCTGAAGATGGAGATAATCGCCTCGACTCCCCGAGCTTTACTTTAATCTCTGTCAGCACTGTTTCCACCCACAGCACATGCCCCATAAAGGTAGGGGAATAGGTGACCCTCGGCCAGGGCTGGCACACATGCGGCATCCCCTGCACAAGCCCCCCCCAGAACTGCAGCCACGGCTACAGGGTAACATTTACCGGCTGCTCAGTGAGTTCAGCTGGTACAAACGCTGATGAATACAGGCCGTACCCACAAAGTGTTGGTGCCAGGACTGTCTGGTCCTCCACAAGCAGCTCCGTTTTGCTGTCTTTCCTCTCCTGCCTGGCTACAGGCAGCAGGACCAGGTACATGCCTTCGGCACCCTGTCCGCAGGAGCCTCTGGGGCAGTGAGGCATCGCCTTGCCTTTCTCTCCTGCTCATCACTACAGGGCTTTTCCCATGATACTAACAGGAGGAAAGCACTGCAGAAAATGGAGACATGGCTGCAAAAGCACAGGAATATCCTGAAAGGAAGGGAGGAAAGGATTTGAGAGTCTCCAAGGAGGCTCTGCTCTGTGGCTTGGAGGGCATCTCCAGCAGGTGCTCATGGATCTGGGAAGAACCAGGTTTCCTTGCAGAGACAGAGAGGTTACGGCTCCAGCACTGACACCCTAGACCTGACACATCCAGTGCTCATGTTCATGGGACCCCTGGACGCCACTCAGCCTGGTGGCTGGGTCACACTTGCAGATTTGCCGTGGGAAGACAAGTAAACGCACTGTGAAAGCAGCTCAGGACGCTGCAAATAGTGGAAACATCCTGCCTGTGACTTATTTTCTTAGATTTCAGGTTGACAATGTTTGAAAATGGAAAAAGCCTCATTTTTAACCTCTTTCTTTTAAACAGCACTTGGAGACACGTTCCCCAAGTGCTGATCCCCCGGCCACACATGGCTGGTGAGACGCAGCCCATCTATGTGGTTGCTGTGTCCCACCACGTGCTGCCCACACCCTGCACCTCTGGGAGCCACCCCTGACCCACCACGTCCCGTCTGGGACACGGACCGTCCCGGCCACCCCCGCAGAGCACCTCCAGGGAGGCAATGCCCGGCTGCGGCCAGGTGGTCCCTCCATCACAGAGATGAGGCTGCCTGGGGATAAAGGCAGCCTTCGCTTCCCGCTGGAAACACAGTGACCCCCAGAATACCCCCTCCAACACAGCCACATGCATTCAGATTGCTCCTCCAGATGTTGCACAAGTCGGGCATATCACAGCGCGGGACTGCCTCGAGATTTTACTGCTGCATCTGTGCTCACCTACGTACCTCACCCAGGGCTTTGCCACGGATGAGCACACGGTCAGCTCAGTCTGCAGGGTCACAGCTCCTGGAATCACCCAACACCATCAAATAGTGTGTAGTCTTACTCACCGTGATACATCCACAGACGTATCAAGCCGTACAGCAGCTGTATTTGTGCGCGTAAGTGTTCCTACACCTCCTAGGGAAGTACTAGAAGAGCTAGATGCAGTGCGAGGATGGGTTTCACCCTTTGCTGAGGCATACAGCACCAGCTGCTCCACGAAAGGGGACACCAGGGTAGATTATCCCCCAGTCTGCCTCAGCACAGCAATCGTGCTGTACTTGAACTGCGTTACGAACAAAAATAGGTCATTCTCCTAGGGCCCTTAACCTACTTCTAAAATGCACCAGCTAGTTTAACCAACATAGCTGGGACCAATCTTTGCACAAATAAGAATTATCCACATCCTTTCTAAGGGGAGAGGAAGGGCAAGAGGGATGCAAAAAGCATGTACATGCTGACAAAGAGAGCATCTATTTTTTCCTAAAGAGGAGGGAATTAATTATTGATCCAGCTGGACTCGCGCATCGAACTCGCTCGTCTGGAGTCAGTGTGCCTCTGACGCTCGGCTGCAAAGGCAGCAGCCTGCAGGACCACATCCCCGTGCGGAGCGCCAGGGCTGCCTGGCTGGCAGCTAAGCTCCGGCCGTGTCCACAGGGCAAGTGTCAAGGACGACCATGGTTTAGATTAGTTAAAGATCACATCAGCTCCAGCCTCTGCTTCCACCAGCCATCAATCTTGCAGGCACAAGAGTCTCGGCGGACAAAAATAAAGTTTTTCGATGACTTGTGCTTAAACTAAACCAACATTCCCTAGTCCAGGAGGTGTGGAAAGGTGGCAGAGCCCATTTCTTCCAGTGGAAATGTCTTTTAATGCTGTAAACGAGGCAGAGTTGGAGCTGAAAGCTGATCAGACAGAAGTTATGGCTGTATTTAATTTCTGAATGACTCGGGACTCATTTGCCCGGGAAACCATCCTGCCCCCCAGGCCCACCCCACGTGTGGGTAGGCACTTTGTAAAGATATATTAGCATCTTGGATATGGGAAAAAGGGATTCGGGGGGTAAAAACTCAGCAGCCTACCCTGGAAAGGCATGCTAGAGAAAAATACACTCTGAAGAGTGAAATCACCTCCTGAAGAAAGACAGGAAGGCCTCTTGGTGCTGACCCAGCCCCAGCCATTCTCAGATCTTGCCAGGCACTGCCTCAGCTGTTTAGAAGGACCAGGTTAATGTTCCTCCAATTACACCGCTGGGGATTATGGACGTGCCTTCACGTAAATTGTCTATGGCTCAGCTGAAGTTCAAGCACTGTGCATTCAGTGTGGCTCTAAGAAACTGGGGTATATCCTCCCGTGATTTCTGCCACATCCCAACCCAGGAGCCTACAGAAAACAGACAAGTGTTTTGCTTGAAGCGGCTCATGCCATCCCCTCCTTTTTGCTCTTCATCAAGCTGCCCTGCCAGCACTTGGCCCTTTGCAGACGCACTGGCGCTGTGTGACCTCCCTGGGTAAAATGCCGGGCGGCGAGGGCAGCCTGCTCCGCTCGGGCACGGGGCGATTCTCCGTGCAGGGGGATGGGGATGGACCAGGTGAGGGTGCTCTTTTGCCTGGGGACGCCACCACCTGAAGACAACCCGCACCTCAGTCTCGATGAGCACACTGGCTCGCCTGGCTTTCTTCCTGCTGATACGTAAACTGTGAGGAACACCTCAGGTATATTTAGTTCTCCTTCGCGACTGCACTGACGTCTGTGACCAAGGCAGTGTCACCTCAGTCACCTGGTCCGTCACATCCACCTCCCTGCTGACTTGCTGTACTGGCCCTGCATGACCATGCAATGCATATTTAAAAACCAAACAAATAAAAAAACCACCAAAGAGTCAGGATGATTGCAGTAAAGCTTTGGAAGGGGCGCTGAAAGTTGAGGGAAGTGTTTCTGCACCAGGAGGCACTCTGAGATTGAAGGATGCTTTCTGAAGAGTGCAAGCCTCACTGATTTTATTGATTTATAAGTCAACTGGACAAAGCACGGGGGAACACAGCATCCTGCTTTGGCAAGGGAACAGTCTGTATGCCCTGCTAGGACTTGGTTTCGGCAGGGCCAAATCCTGCCTTACCCAACATCAGTGGGAGTGATTGATCACTGGCTCGATGGTTCTGCGCACATGGCAGAGGTCCAGGTGGTGCTGCAGGGGGGAGTTGGGTTATAGGCTAAATGTCATTCTCATACATTTGTCTCCTCCTCACCTCCCCACGTCTTTAGCAGGTTTGCTCAATTCCCAGGAAAAGTGCTTTGATGTTCAGCGAGACACTGAGCTGTAGCATATGTACCTTTTATTCTTGTTAGCAAAAACAGCTGTTAGGAGTGCCAACCTGTCATCTTGCTCCTTATTTAGTAGGTGCAAATAAACAAAAACTATTTCAGAACGAAAAATAAAGAAAATCCCTAAATGTGCTCAAGGAAGAACTTACTTATGCTAAATGGCAGGCAATGCTTCAGCCACATAGCTAGCGTTCAGCTGCCAGAAAAAGCCAGGGAAAAAGCCTAGGGGACATTACATAGATGGGTGCAGATGGAGGCAATCCAGAAGCCCTGCAGATCTGTGCAGAGTGCACAGCCCCTCAATGACCTTTGCTTGGGCACAGAGCCGCACCCTTGCAGCCACACCGCTTCTGGACAGCCTTCCATGCAAGCATCCCACAAGACAAGCAAAGCCAACTTCCATCTCTCCTTGCTTCTCCTTACAGTAAGGAGCTAGCCTGCTACAGCCATTTGGACTTCTTTACACAGCCAAGAAGGGATTTTTCTAATATCTGACGAGGTACAGCCAAAGCACAAAGTCTCGTTTGTAGGCTACTCTCTTCTCCTCAAGGGAAGGTCATGAGCTGTATCACAGGCAGTGAGGGTCTAAGCCAGTAGCTGCATCCAGTTTCCCACATGCAGGGGCTCGCACTGGAAAAGCTGCCCAGTTCTGCAGGGTGCAAGTAAGACCTACTCCACATGCTACAGCATGCCGTGGCCATATAACGTTATCTTCTAGCCAGTTTAAGATCCACGGCTAGAGACCAACAGCAAAAATTTCACTGTGCCACAGGAAGGGAGGAGGAGAAATTGAGACCATGACCAGTATCCTCAGTCTTCTCAATTCCCAGCTGATCCTTGGAAATGGGCCACAGGATGGAAAAATGAACAGCTTCTCATCCCTCCCTGCCATGCTGACCTACAGGAGAATTTCCTCCTTGCTTCAAATGTGAGAATATTTTCAGTCCTAAGTGTGTGAGCAAGACACATCATGTGAGATCATTTATACCCCGTAAGATGTGACTGCTATGCCACCTGCTCTCTGACTCCAGCCATGGCACTTTCCGGGGTTTTGAAGACAGACAAACGTACCCCACCGGCCAAATGATGAAACTGCAGAGGAGATTTTCTTCCAGCCCTTCCTAGTGATCAACAAAGCCCTGAAGTAGAGGATTAATAATGATGATGATGATAATAATAATTGCAAACAACTAGTCATCCAACTTCCTTTCAACTCCTTTATATGCCTCATTGCACCAGACCTCCCAAACTTAATTTTCAGTTTCCAAGAATCTTTGTCATTCATTTTCCAATCCTTTCCATAAGCTTGTCAAACCGCATCTTAAAGCCATTTATATTTCTTGCCCTTACTAAGAAATTCAGTCCCGTAACCCCTAAAGCAAATAGGAACCTAATTTCCCTCCAGAATGTGTTCATAATCAATTTGTAACTATTTGATCTTGTAACTTAAAAACATTATCAACTCTGCTTAACATTGTCCTCACCACCACCTCACCAAATGCAATGAAGAGCAGGAGCGGAAAGGTATGAACCCCACAGCTGGGTAAGAAAAAGCCAACAGCAGTAGTCTGGAGTGCATGAGGGCTTGGATGATTAAATGCAAGCAAAACTGGATTAGTACAAGTGTCAGAAAAACCAAGGTATCACATAAGTCTGCAACGTTCTGCAAGGCGTCAGTTTAGCAGATCCATATGCATATATACAGAGGAGAAATGTCACCCACAAGCACAATGCAGCATAGTACAGGATGGAGTACAGCAACTTGCTGATAGCACAACACAATTCAGAGCAAGCAAAGAAGAATCTTGTCTGGAAAACACAGGATAAATATATGTAGGCAAGTGAACTGCCACTTGTGTGGTCAGGGCTTCTTTGGGAACTAGCAACAACTGTACTAAAGTTATTTTTTAATCCTTGATGGTGCTGGACACCCTTCTCTTAAGATCCAATGAGAGTTATACAATCTGGGTGTAATAAAGCCTCAAGTAAGCTGAAAAATCAAGATTTTTCAGGTTGATGGATCTTTTATAATACAAATTCAAATTTGATCCAAACCAAACCAAACTTGCCTTTCCTTTCATAATTCCTCACACACCATAAATGCATAGAAGATGAACTACTTGAGCAATATCCTCCCGGGATCTTCCAAGTGCCCAGTGGAACCAACGTCCTTGCCAGCTGCACTACTGCTTCTCCTGACACTTGTTGGTTTTACCACCACCACCTGCCACACCTGTCCTGGAGCCAAGAGACCCTGGACAGGCAGAAAAAAGTGAGCTGAAAACACTAAAAACTAGAAAATTTAGAGAGCTTGTAGATCAAAGCTAAGAGCAACATCTGTGCCATTTATTTAGCTGTCAGACGTGGAAAGGTATAAAGCAAAGAGCTTTGTAAGCACCACTCTCCACGTCTAGGACAGTCTAAGCTAGTGCTGATGCCACTGCTGGACCTTTTTTCCAGCTATGACCATGGGGATTTGAGCTTCAGAGTAGCCATCCAGGAATTCTCCTTTGATTTGAAGAAAGCTTTTTAACCCTGTACAAAATTCTTCAGCTTCAACAAATCCAAATCTATAAATCAGTATGTTCCAACCTGAGCCTAATTTAGTTAGAGACTTTCCAGCCATCTCTATGGCACCTTGGAAAGGATTTGTGCTTCTGTGTCCCTTAGCTACTCAGAAGTAACTTGCTTAACCAGTTAAACATGTAAAACCAGGGTATTACATTTTTCCTGCTAATGGATGGTCACTAGGACTTGAGAACTGCTGTGAAATCATGGTGCAAGTTTTCTCCTTCAACTCAGCTAGCACCGTCCCATGGTTTTTATTGCTGACAGTCCTGACTTTAATCCCCACTGATGATGCACATATCTACGTGGGTATGATGCCATGGTTTGCTGTGTATTTACATAAAATAAAGTCTTTTTCCTTTGAAGACTGCTGCAGGATTTTCAATAACAAAACATATGTAGGAACTGCAGGTTTTGTGTCCCTTTTAAAAACAGCATTTTGGTCATGCTGTCACCCCAGAGAGCCAGTTTACACAGGACTGATGAACAGAAAGGGTAACCAACACCCTCAGCATCAGCAGCTTTTGTTGGAAGTTTCCCACCCAAAAAAATAGTTATGCATGATCTTGCTTAACTCCGCAACTATTTGAAGCAATGATTACTCATTATGATACAGGTGCTGGTTACCAATAATCTGCCCGAGTACTAACTTTCCATTTCAAGTTGTTGTGTTTCCACAAGAAGAGCAAACGTCCAGTTCTGCCACTGTGGTGTTTGTTCCACCACAGCGCACTGTACTGCACCGCGCTGCACTGCTGTGTGGGGATCTGCAGCATCCTTACCTTCATAGCATGCACAACAGCCTCTGGTTTCTGACCAACAGGGACATATCCTGCTGCAGGAGAAGATGCAAGATCAGATGTCATGCGAGCTGGTCCCTGTTGAAATAAGGGAAGATATGCTTTAATTCCCTTTGAGTGATTTAAGCAAGAAGGAAGAAAATATCCAGAAAATTTGAGCACTAGCTTCTCTCAAATTCAGTCCCCTTCAGCCACCTGCAAAGACAAAAGACACCACTACCCTTTCCTCAGAAGTCACTTGATTTAATGCCATTTAAGCCTACCATCACTCAGTCTAGATGTACTCAGGCAGGAGATCACCCTGGTTTAAAGCTAAATTTATTCATGAAGCATTATTTGCTCACTTAGGATAACTTTGTACAAGGACAAGATCAAACAGTTCTCATCCTTCTAGCCAAGGGAGCAATGCAAACAAGATGATTTTCCAGCATAAAGCGGTCATTTCAAAGAAGCTGCATTCATGAAAGAAACAGTTGGCATAACTTCATTGCTTTTCTGGCAACATTTTCACATAGACATCAAGTACCAATCTTCAGCTACAGAGAAAATTGTGAAAGCAACCTTAAAACAAGCAGATGTCCAAACCTAATGTTGGCTGGGTCTGTTTCCAAAATGAGGGCCAGTCCTCCTGCACGAAGGATCCCATTGGGAAAGATGCCGAAATTACATTTTACAAAAGATTTCTACTGTCCAAACAGCCTTGTAAGCACTTTTCATAGGGTTTTCCTCTTTTAAAGGCATCCAACTTGGATTATGAGAGATACAATATCTTTATTCAGTGAGATGCACCCTGCCTGTCCCTAATATTTTTGCATTGCTTTGTAGCAGTGGGAGAAATCAACAATGAAACCATTGACCAAACTCGTATTTAGTCTTCACATCCTTTAGGAAACACAAAGAATGATTATACTGGGGGCCTCTGAAAGCAAATTAGGATGGCAGAGCGGCATGTAGCACCATCACAGGAATGCTTTCACATACAACACACGAGGCACTCCGTTCTCATCTTTTCCACGTTTAAAAACACAGCATGTTTTATGCTTCGTCTCATCGCTTTGCCTTCTAAGCCAAGGCTAGCAAGCTAGTCGTGCCAGAAAGGAGGACCAACGGAGGGGCACTTCACCACCTCTTATTCTTCCGAATGTTTTAAGTTATGGGGGCCTTTCTACTAATAAAAGTGTTCATGTGCATACATTAAAGAAAAAGATGGGCCAATCCATTAGGCTACAGACAAAAATATCATGAAAGGCATGGAGTCTTTCATGCCTAGGCCACTGATCTGTGCTTAACCGATATCATAACCAACAGCCATTTCCTCAGAATAGCGACCTTCATGAACTGAGTTGCTGGTGATACAAAAACTTCCTTCTGAGAGGCAAGCATCTCAGAAAAAGGAAAATTAGACTTAATAACTCCACAATAATTCTCCAAGGAGATTTAACAGACTGCCAAAGCACAGAGACCAAGAGACATTCGCAGGCTGGGCATGGTTCTGGACCTGCTGGAAGAGGGTTACAGCTTGCTGGAGCTGTGGCCACCTGGGGACATGTCCTCAGCCATCCCGTCCAGAACGTCACACAGAAAAGTCAGAGGCTGGGGAGGGAGCACCAGGCACTGGGTCCAGCCAGCCTACAGCTGCGACTTAAGACTGCAAAATGGGTTACAAATTTATCACAGGACTGGAAAACACAAGAGAGTCCTTCCAGAATCAGCCTCCCACAGAGGTCAAAGACACCAATACACGCATAATTCCTCTGGCTTCAGCATGAAAGCTTCCTTCTTTCCATAAATGACCAATATCATGACAACTGAAAGCAGAATATTCAGGAGTTTGTGGCCATGAACCATACTTGAGATGGATCTTCCCCCACAGCCCTCTTTAGAAGTAACACAAGAAATACCAAGCAAAGGTCTAACATGCAATATTTCTTCAGAGTTGAGAGTAATCTGACAAAGTAAAAGGAATTCTGCTGGATCCTGCTGCTGACAACATTTTAAATACAGTTTTCTGACCAAACTAGAGTAGATCACGAGGTCTCCCATACGACAGGCAGCAGCAACTTCTCACAGAACTGAAATCACTAATGATCTACAAAGCCTTTCCATGATCATAATCACTCTCAAAATTATTACGGAATACAAAAGAAATCAGAATGGTTAGAGAGAAATATTTTCTAAAGAGCTTGCTCATGCTTAACTGATCACCATACTAAGATAAACGTGCAATTGTCAGCAATGGCGAGTGCACCAAACCCCCATGCCGATGGCCCGCTATGCCCCAAGGCACAGAGACCTCCCCACCACATGAGACTGTTACTACGAAAGGCCAAACATGCACCTGAATAAAGCGGGGAAGCAAGCAAGGATCTCACCAACACCCCCACTCTTTGCAGCTGTAGGATGCAACAAGTAAAAATACCCACACTGCTAAGGGTGGCTTAATATTTGTCATTACATTTAGCGCTTTTCGTGCAGTTGCACCCTTAGAAAAGGCTCTTTCCAGATACACAAAGAGTCAGAGTTTTATAAAGGGGGGTAGGTGCTTCATTCCCACTGATTTCAGTGTGGTTCTCAAAAAAAAAGCTTCAGCCAGACTCCTATCAGCTTCCTGCACGGAGGCATACATAAAGGAGGCCAGAAAAGAGGGGACTGTAGTCAGCAAGGAAAGAAATGACAACATATCCAGCAGGATGCATGGCCAGCCTTTGGAGGATGGAGGAGAGGAAAATGGGCAGAGTTCACCAATAGTGTTAGCTGAAGGGGAGGAAATGGAAGGAATTGGAGATAAGGTCAAGGTTGCTGGACTGGAAAACTGCCAGCAGCGGGAGAGAAGGGAGGGAATGGGAAGAAAGAGGAGGATGTGCATTTTACCCAGCAGGAAACCAGTTGAGATGAAATGTAGGGGAGGGGGAACAGAGATAGGAGATAGGAGATTGGAAGAAAGACAGGAGGGAGGGGGAAATCTCGGGAAGTCAGCGTTAAGGTAGTAGCTGAAATCACACAGATGGAGGAGATTCCTCATGCCTAAAATAGATGCATTTGGAAACTGTGGGTAAGAATTACCACAGCTGCACCCCAGCACTCTAACTCAGCAGCTACTCTGAAGACCTCTGTCACTGCAGAAGCCCATGCCCTTCCCACTCCCTATCGCTGACATTTTCACAGCCATGGGAACACAATTGATTCAGCACCCTGACAGACAATAATAGCAAGGTTAATCTGGTTACATCCTAAGAAGCAGAAATTGTCCATATAGGCAAAAAGCAATACAGTGTGTTTTGGGGCACACATCACCCTCAATTTCCTCTCCCTGTCTGGTGTTGTCAAACATGCACACTCTGTATTAGACAGACATCTGGCTTTTCCACTTGTTAGCATTTCATAGCGTTTGGTAGCTCAGAGATGGTTCACTCTTCATCCTCAGACATGTGGCTGAGGTGTCACATGATTATATAAATGAATGGTGCTAAAAGACAGCTCAGAAGTCACCCAAAAGGATGCCATTATATTTATAATAAAGCTGTTGAGAAATACCATCTTGGTCATTTTTCTAGTTTACTTCTGCTGAGGCTGAATGTCAGCAGAATGAGAAGCTGAGTCATTTCAAAATGTGAAGTTTCTTACTCTCTTTGGCCCCAACTAGCTTTAGAGTTGCTCCAGATTTACAGCAGCAGAGATGAGACTGGAAGTTAGCTTGTTTAACTCATCACTTGTACAAGGAATTTGTAATTCAAAAAGAAAACAACTAACTGTAGATCTATGTTGTGGTGTCAAATGGTCACCAGGGTAGAATTACATCGCACACCACTTTCTGTTTCATCCACAGCCACAGTTACAGTGCCAAAAGAGCTGCCCAGCGATGAGATTACCAGCCTAATTAAGAGTGGAAGGCTCTAAGTTACGTATCTGATGCATTGGAGTTCCCGAGTGCTTGGAGGAAGCACTTTGTCTTCCCTATGCACAGGGTTTGTTGATCACTCCACCTCTGAGACCCAGAGATAGTTGTCCAAGATATGTCTTTAAGAAGAAAAAGTCCCAGAACCAAAGGCTGTGAAGGCGTGTGTGACCCAACCGATGCTTCCTAGCTAAGTTGGTGCTTTTGCTGCTCTGCAAACCACTGTGGGAGTTCAGAGCATTTGAGACCACTGTAGCGTGGATCTCTGATGAGTTCAGCCGTGGAAAGAACAGCCCTATCTCTGCTGCCGGGACGGATCTGGGACTGTAATGTCCCGAGAGGCTCCTGGTGAGGCTCTTCGCATCCCTCATGGGAGGCAAGTGCCAATCACCCACGTATGCAGCCACTCTCCCAGTGGGGAAACCACGACAAGAGCTCTTCCTCTGCCGCCTCTGGGCAGACAGCAGTACCGAAGCACCACTGAACACATTTCCCTTTCAGCCCTCACCTGCTCCTTCATTTCAAGCAGATCAGCACTGGATATTTGCTGGTGTCTGTGATGGGGCAAACGCACTTTTCAGAGCTTACTGTTCCCATGTAGCATCAGCCCCCTTTCCACCCCACCAGCCCCACATCGTGCATGCCCAAACCACAAATCCACCAGAGAAGCCCAATTCTGTTCGAGACCCTCGCAGAAACCTCTCACTGGAGCCTGCAGGGCTTGTGGTTCAATCTCCAAGTCTGTAAGGAGATTCACAGTCCGGCTGTATCATGACTAGACTAAGAAAAGAGAGAGGAACTCTGCAGTCGCTCATGCCAGAGCATCCTTGAAGCAATACGTTACGCATAGGGGATAAATCCCCAGGTGTCTATTGCTAAGAATGACGCTTGACCCGGTGACAGCCTCAAATCCAAAGCAGAAAACAAACCAAATCAAACTAGTCCCATGCACTGCCCCAGCCCAGAACCCGAAGATGATGAGCAAAGAATCAGTGCTGATGTGAGAAAGAAAATCCGAAGACCACAAATACTGCCAATTATCCTTTTTAATCTGACACCAAAAAATGAAGAGCAGAGGCCTCAACTGGCAGCTGCTGGAGGACATCTGCTCCTCTGTATCAAGCCACAACGGCATTGCCAGTGTCTAAGACCAAGTCACCTAATGAGTCCTTGCTGGCTCTGTCTGGTTGCATGGGAGGTGGTCCAGCACAGATGCTGGCAAGCACTGCCGTTGATACTCTTGCTACATGTTTGGAGGAACAAAATTAATAGGACTCTCTGTAATAGGGCACGCTGGGAACTCTTGATAATGACACACCTCCACAGAGACAAAGTAAGGCTTAAAATATGAACATTTCTTAATAACAGTGGGAATGCGTTGGACCCCAAGAAGAAAAGAGCCTAACTAGGGATGACAGGTGTCTGCTCTTTTAGAGGTTTTGGGTTGGAAATCTCCAAAAGGAACAAAGAAATTGCAATAAACAATTTCTCCTTGATTCCTCCAGGGATCTGAAAAGACATGAGACCTTGGTCCTGCCATCAGTTTTCAATCTCTTTCTGCTCAATTATATTCAGTCTTTTAATGACATCCTTTCCTACCTCAGCTCTGAGAGCTATTCCTGATCCGCACGCAGAAAGACTGCAAAGGACTAAGTTTCAAAACCCAGAGGAGAACGTCATGCTGATTTTACTTCAGTCACAGTCCAGGCACTGAGGGTGCTTACATGGAGCGCATGAGCAAGCATTAATGCTTCTGAACCACACATCTTCTCCTTGCCTTCTATTAATTTTTGTCTACCATTTCAAAAAACAAGCAGACATTCAGGATTCAAACCCAATTAAATAAACCACACTTTTCTAATGGCATACCTCAGACAACATTAAAGCTAAATGGAGTCATATCAGACACTCTTAAGTTTTTATTGCCAAGACAGAACAAGGAAAATTACATTATAGGCAGGCACTGCCAGACAACTCACAATAAAATTCCCAGGCACGACTATTTATCTCACAGTGGTTTTGCTTGCAGCCTGCTTACCTAGGTTTGAATTATACTTGGGGCCTTCCTTAGCACCCATCACCATCCAGGTGTTTTACATAAATAGAGGTGCTGACACGGCTCTGTAGATTAGGAACTGTTAAGGGACACGCAGGAGGCAGTAACGTGCCCACAGCCACAGGGAAAGTGGGTGGCAGAGCCAAAGGTGCAGTGTCTGACTGCAAACCCCAGCCCTGGTGTGCTGGCAGAACGGGAGGCCCAGCATATTTGGGTTTTGTGAATGGCGCTTGAGGCTACAAAGTTTAGAAAGTGGCTGGAGCGGCTTCAGCCAGAGGCAGTGCTGGGGGGGCAGATGGAGAAAACCAGCAGCAAAACCAAGGACCGAAAGAGCAGGGGGTCACTTCGGCACGGGAGAAGCATTCCCAGACCCTCGCAGGGAACGCGCCGAAGCCCTGAAGCACGGTGCTGCCATCAGAAACGCAGCATCTGCAGCACTGAGGGCAAGCACCAGGCCCATTCAGAAAGAGAAATCTCCCGTCACACAGAGATGAGTCGCATCCCCAGGAGATCACACACACAAAAAAATCGCCCATTACCACCAGCCTTAGAAATTTCCTGGGCCCCACAAGGGCAGATCAGACCCCCTCATCATTTTGCAGCCTGGGCCACGTTTCCCGTCCTCCGCTGCCTCGCCGCTGCAGAGGGGTTAATGGCTGAAACAAAGCGACGGTGCCGCACGGCGCTGAAGCGTGACGTGACTCCGGGCTGACATTTCTCCCTCCCTTCCTTCGAAGCCCCTTCCCTCCCTGCCGCACCTTCTCATGCCCGTGGCAGCTCTGCCGCTGCCCCCACGCGTGGTGCTCCTGAAGGGGTCCGGCTCCTCTCGTGGCCCCGCAGGGACAAGGCTCCCTGAAGGCACCCTGGCAGCAGCCTCCTCCCCGGCTGCAAGAGGGAGATTTCCCAGAGGCACGGAGAAGCAACCGGCACCGGCTCCTCTGCAAACCGCACCGTGCAAAGCGCAGCCTTTTTGCCACTCTGCCGCGGGCGATGCCAGACCTCTCGTGCCTGGGCGCGGGACACCCTCGCCAGAGCCAGGGAGCACCCAGGTCCCTTATGTGTCCAGCCTGGCTGGCAGATGATCCAAAGCGATGATGACACTCGGCTGTTGTTATTCCGTGCCCACTGTGCAGAAAGCCTGCCAGCATCCAGCTCAAAACAAACCACCCACTCCCCCCTCGTGCGCTTAAATGGCTGCACGGCCCTACGTTCCCGAAGTCACAGCGGGCTGCCTCGCAGCTGCGAGCACTTGACTCCCTGCCACCAGGCAGGCAGAGGAGAAGGAAGACGTGGGAGAGCCCGCGGACAGACACCGCGGTGCTCCCCAGCACCACACGGGTCCCGGCCACCGGCGGGAGTGAGTGCAGGAGCCATCAGCGCCCCGTATTAGCATCCTCCCTATCAAATCAAGGGACTTTATTGCAGATGCTGATCTCCTTTGGCATTACTTAATTTGCTGCCTTTAATCATAGAGAGCAGCTGGTCATGTAAACATTCAAATCCATGAATTAACCATTGGGTCCACACCGGAGCCGGGCAGAGCCCGTCTGTACGGCTCACCCACCGCCTCCCGCACCTTCACCGCGTTCACAGGTATCTACTTAAGTAACAAAAAGGGCTTACGCAGCCCTTTTGATTAATAAAGAAACAATTTAACTGTTTCATTGCGTTCTGAGCATAAACATCAAGGACACCTGACAAAAGATGAGCTCTTGTCCCCAGCGGGCACAACACAGCGCTGGCTGTACGGGCTCTGCTGGGGCACCAAAGGAAAGGGAGGATTTCAGGGACTGCCCCAGACAGGACAATGTCAGGACACTGTTTGCAACTGGATCTCATCTACAAACAGGAAGGGTGTCTTTTCTCAGCACCGTGCTAACGGCGGATCGCAGCTCCAGCCTCGGAAAACTCCTCAGCGGGTGCAAAGCCGGTGAGCCAGCTTCCTCCGGCAGCGGAAGGGGAGAGGAAGAGGAGAGCGGTCACTCTTCGGGCTGGTAACACCATTGCACAGCTGGAACGGGTGCACGCTGTTAAAAAGCCCCACCGACAGCTTTAGCTCCACCTCGGACTGTGGAATTATTACCAACATGATATATTCGGAGCAGTTTCAGCCCGTAACTACCTGATACAAGCAAACAAGAAGTCTGATGGCTACGGACAGAGCGAGCCCATGCTGTACTCACGGACAAAGTGCACTAACTCCAACTGACTCACAGGGGCACTGTCAGCGTAAGTATTTTGAGAGGTGCTAGTTCTTTTAATAAAGGAATGTCGAGCTCATTTGATTTCAGAAGGAAACCGTGGGTATTTTTAAGACTTTCCTCATTTTGAAGCAAAACCGATTTGGAGATGGCCCAGGTGAAAGCCGCTGAGTGGGTGGAGGATGCATGCAGACGCGGGAGGATACCTGCTCACATCTGTATTGCCCCTCCTGGTCTCCATTTCAGGCTGGCTGCCCTGGCCGTCGCTGGCGAAGCAGCCTCTGCCCAGGTCTGGGGCAGAGCGAGGGTCTGCCGTGCTTGCATCTCTCCCCCGACCCACTGCCAGCCCCACACAAACGCACATGATAAATGAGCACGAGAACCTACAGCAGATCCTCAAAGCAGATGAATTTTTCTCGCCTCTTGCGGTTAGCTGTAAGGGCGGATTATGGATACTGTCAGTGTCTCTTTTGCTCATCAAATCCCCAAACTTTCTCATTGCCAAACTTTGTGTCGGTTGGCTGCTGTGGGGAAAAAAGCCACCCGCTGCTCAGAGACGCTGCAATAACTGCTGATGAAGGGCAGCTGCCTTCAAAAATGGATCAGCTTGTTCTCAGCTGCTGGTAATACACTCTGAAGCTTCACAATAGCGCTCCCCGGGCTGCAAATCCCGACAAACCTTTCATTTTACTTTCCCTTCCACAGCCGCTGTTGCCGCAGCAGCAAAACGGCTGCCTTGAATTTCTCTCTTTGTCTGCTCAATAGCATCCTGGTGGTATCGATGCTGCCGGCGGGAAGAAGCTGCCTTCTGCCGCGCTCCTTGATCATTGTTTCTCCCTGCCTAAAAAGGGACTGTGGCCGTCTCCGCTGCTGGAAGAAGGCAAGAAACAGGCCTCGGGTTGTCCTCCGACACACGCTGGCAGCGCTCAGCTCAACTGACAGCCGCAGGGATGGGGCGCATGGATGGGAGAAAGGAGGGGACCGTCGGAGAGCTGCACAGGATGGGCTTGGTGGAGCGACAGAAGGGGCTGAAGGCATTCTGAGAGGCTGCGACACGATGCTGAAGCTGCAAAGAGCAGACCCAGGGATGCCAGAGGCACCAGCCAGCCCAGGGATCCCCACGCCCAGGGGCTTCATGCAGCGCAGCGAGAGGCTGGGGGCTCCGTGCTGGTGGTGGCAGGGTTCCTGTGCTGTGCAGGGACATCTCGGGGCCATGCTAAGGTCCCCAGTCCTCCGGGTGACTCTGCAGGGGCATCAATGCCCAGAGGGTTCCCCTGGCTCTTCTGGGAGCGTCTCCTGGGCACCACAATGGGAACAGTGGTCTCTGGCAGTTTCAAACCTGATTTTAAAAGTCAGGTTGCCTTTAAGAAGCCGATCCAGTTCTTCTCCCTGAGAGGAACAGATTTACTCCCACGCAGGCTGAGGAAGGGACTAGCAGACTTGCTCTGGGTCCCCCAGTGAGACCCGAGATCAAGCTTGGGCCACAGCCACGTCTCCCTGCCTGTGCCAGGCTGGCGCAGGGGCCAGCTTGGTCCTTCCCCTGCAGGGAGCTGAGAGAGAGAGAGAGAGAGACCGAGTCACCTTCTCACTTTTCTCCTGCCCTTGTATCGAAGAGCATGGAGACCACCATCTTTCCAGCCAGAAGGAAGAGACAGGACTGCCACTGAGGCTGGGGTTTAGCTACTACGTGCCCTTGTATCACATCCCCCCGCCACCGCTTTCGCAGGCTCAGGAGACAGCCAGCGCGTCAGCTAAGGATTCTCTTATCATCCCTTCCCACCCCATCTAACGGCTTCTCTTTACACCTACAGACCACAAACATTTGGGTTTGTTTTTATAATAGCACGCATGCCATCTGGCAAAACGAAATACGCTTCTCGCAAGTATGCCTACAAGGCAGAGCTACGAAACGCAGCTGGTTGTGACAGCATGGTGGGAATCAAGGGAAGGAGCCGAAGAAGCCAGTGCTGCAGCCGGGCAGCCAGAGCCATCTCTCAGGCTTTGCATCCTGCACAGAACAGGCACTGGACAAAAATGCAATGAGAGACAGTGCCGGGAAGCCAGGGACTCGGCGGTCCTCTCAGTCGAGTGCTCTCTGCTACATAACCACACTTGCCCTGCTTCTTTGCGCTTTCCTATGGACTTTGCTGGGTTTGGAGTAGATTCAGGGAGGAAAATGGTATTGTCTCTTCCCAGCCTGGCCTGTAGTCTATAACCAGACTCCTGAAAGATGCAGCTTTGAATACGCTAATGGAAATCTCACTTTTTTCCAGAGATACTTATTGTAGTCCCTAGGGATGTATATAAAGGCTGAGCAATGGCACTGTCATCACTGCCTTCTCAAAAGAGGGAGCTTTGCTCAGCCCTCGCAGAGCGTATCTGCAGGTGCTTTCCCTGGGGACTCCCAGCTCCAGACCCCAGGTGAGCACAGGTCCCTTCCTTCAGCCACCACCTACAGCACCCACAGACACGTCTTCCCGCACTCAGCCAGGGCACCGCTGGGAGCTCCTGCTCCTCACCACGGGGTTACACAGAAAACTACGGCAGTACAAACTTAGTACAAAAACTTAAGGAAGGGGAAGGTGATATTTATTTTAACCTAAAACTGATTTCTCAAACGTGTCACGCACACCTGCAGACCTACAAACTCACACTCATGCATTCACCAACAGGTAGATGTCCATGTGGCATGGTCAGCGTCACTGTGTGCAACACCGAGGACAAGGGACACCCACTAGCAAGTCCTAACGACAGCTCTGGCATCCCTCCTCCTTGACAGCAAAGAACTGGGTTCTGGACACATTTTTCACATGCTTTAGGAGTCAATGGTTATTACAGGCTGATCTTTAACTCAGCATCTTGCTTACCCCTCATAAAACCTAGGAAAGCTGCTGCCTGTTGGTTCCTTTCCCTCATCTTGTGCACCTTATCTAAATCCTCCTCTTGGAGCCAGGAAGCGCAATGGCACATCACAGTGCAACCTTGCTCCTGTTATCAGGGAACAGGTCTTCTAGTGATGAGCCATCTGTGCTGTGGCCTTATCACAGCACAGACTTCCTGGTCCTCATGCAAAACACACATCCTGCAGCGTTCACCCATTTGTTTGCTGTCGGTTGTGTCTTTGGTCATCAGCACAGGCCATCCCCGCATCCCTTGCTCTAGCGTTCCTGCTGGTGTTTTCACACACGCTTTTCCGTTCACACTACATCCACATTAACCGTAATATTTCCATTAAAAACCTCAATATTTCCATTACAAACCTCAACAATTACTTCCATCAAAGGCAGGATTCCTATTATAAATCACAAGAACACTGCTAGTAATTTTAAGTGTAAGCCAGCCAGGCTAGCTCCGACTGCTAGTAACAGGCTGGTTCACATTTAACGGCATTTTATGCCAATGTCAATAAATGGCTCCTCCAGCCAGCTGGCTTATGAGCTTCTCAAGGTGAAGGTACCTCCAACCATAGGAACATGAGCAGCCCTGAGGCCACCTTCCCATGCCTGGGCACTGAGACGTGCCTGGGGCACAGTCACAGGGCAGCGGGCAGGAACGTGAAGGTCTGCAGGGACCGTGTGTCCGTGTGGGCAGCCAGAGCACCCAAGAAGAGGCCAAAGGGAGCACAGAAGAGACAGAGGTGCAAGCTCTGGGCCATGCCTCAGCCACCACATTCATCCTTGGCTGTGCTACAGGGGCATCGAATGCTCCAGAAGTCAGCAGCTGAGAGCCCAGCTCTTAGAAAATGAATTGCTGAAACATGACTATTAGTAACAAAATAAGAGCTTTATCGCTGTGGATGGGGAATTTCCTTTTCCACCATGCATTTTCCCCGTGTCAGAAACTTAACTCGGCAATCATTAGATGTGACCAAAGGTTAAGCACTGTGTAGGGTGGCTTTATGGAGAGTGAGAGACTGGAGAGCTGACACTGAGTGTGGACAAATCCAGCTCCCAGTCTTCATTTATCACTCGGTTAATGCTGGAGAAAGCCCAGGAGAGAAACAAGTGAATTCTCCAGCAATGCTATACTGTTCCAAAAGTTAAACACCACCTTTTAGTGTCCACTCGTGGAGGATCCTGGAGCACTTAGTGCTATTTAACTTAGCGATAAAGAACTGCCTGAAAACCATGCTATGGAATGGGTGATTTCTCACCCAATTCCTTCAAGGGAAATACTGAGGCACAGAGAGGTGAAAAGAAGGTATGTATGTTTGCGGGAGAAGAGTCCCTCCACAGTGGCAGGCACGGCTCCCAGTCCTGATTCACAGCACTGCGCTGACAGGGCTCCTCCTCTCCCTGCAATGGCACTTACCCAAAACCACCGTTATTCTCCTAAAACTCTCAGTGTTACTGAAATGTAATTTCCACCTCACTAACTAGAGGTGAGACCATATGACCGGGCAATCCAGACTCCTTGGACAATGCCAACAAACAAAACTGAAAGTCGGTAACACCCACGTGGTACTGTTAAAATCCAGAAAAGCTCTGAGCTGGAAGAGTTTCCAGGGCAGACTGAGCATCACCTTCTCTATGCGCTCCAGCCACACATCTGAGACTCCCCAACATTACTCCTCCAACAGCTTCCTGCAGTAAATCGGGGGGCTGCTAATCTGAGTGCAATAACTCATCCCAAGTGCTGCCGCATCGACACCGTGGAGGAGCCACGAAGGGAACACATGCAGTGTAGGTAAGACATGAATGCAACACAGGTGAAAAAATCTGTTCTAACTACCACAGAGGACCAAAGTACTGAAGACACACCAACAACCCAGGCTACAAATGCAAGCCCAAGACCTCCAAGGATGCTTTCTGATCATTTCCATCACTGATACCCAGACACCAGGCTGGCCACTGGGTCCTCAGCAGTGCACTGCTTACAGGTACCTCAAAGTCAGCTCCCATGCCTGGCACATCACCTGACTCAAGCCTAAGCAGGTCTGGAGGCCGTCAGCGATGGGAAAGAACAAGCCCGCCCAACCAGCTTGCCCTGGAGCCTGCCCCTCTCATCCCAGGGGAATGGCAGGTCCCACAGGGAGCTGCTTGTTGCCACCTCCTCTCATGCCTCACTCAGAGTCCAAGCCCGAGGGAATCGCCCTCACCTCCCACAGGACACGGGGAGCCTCTAGTACACCATGAGATGACTTTAGTTTGCAGTTCCCAGGGCTGGGGAGTTTGACCAGCCTGCTATGACTTCAAGCTAACATACATGTCACACCTTCCCTTGCAATAGCCAGGGGCTTGTAGGTCAGAACTAACCCCTTGGGACTGCTTTCCCTGAGTATTTGGTAACCGCTGCAGACCACAGAGCAAACCTGTAATTCACTATCTGCATGATGCACCACAGACTAAACAGTGCACAGATTGCAATTATGAGTGTCTTTCAATTCTGCGTCTTGAGTGTGTGCCAGTGTCCGTGATCCAGGATCCATTAGAAACACCAAACTGTTTCATCAGCTGAGGTACGTCAGGGCCATGGAGAGCTGGAGTGATGCCTATGTGCAAACTGTGTGACAGTGAGGGATGTGCTGAGGAACTTCTCCAAAGAGTTGCACAGGCAGTGACGATGAAGAAACCCTGAACGGATGTGACAGCTTTGGAGACGACACCAATTGTCCATCACTCACCCACATGAAGCCTGTGCAGGCATAAAGAGGAACGATTTCTCACAAACTCATGCCTGCTGTCAAAAAAAAAGGCTGCAGAGAAAGTCAGGTACGGCTAACTGTCCACTTTCTGGGAGGTGCCTGAGACATTCAAAGACATCTGCATGAATTTGTGATTGTTATCCTTTGTCACAAAAACAATATATCATGTCAAGCCACAAGCCAAAGGGATTTTCATAGGAATAAGTAAATAAATGGCTATGTAAGTATTCCAGACGGTGTGGATTTTGTTTTGTTTCTTCTCTGTCATCTTCCCACAAAGAAGGCAGAACACAGCCAGGGTGACAGATGAAGGTGAGTGTCACGCAGCCCCTGGGCCTCTCCATAAATGCCAGGTGCCACCTCTTCCTTAAGGAAGGAAGGAAGGAAGGAAAGCAGGGACAAGTGGCCGGGAAGGGCTCCAGCAGGCAGCACTGCCTGCCGCCAGCCCTCACGCAGCCCTGGTGAGCTGTGGGGGCCAATGCTTAGGCAGAGAAGTCTCCTGCCAGCTCCCAGCCCAGGCACAGCTCCTCTGCAGAAAGCTGCTGGCCGTATCCTGGCCTGACTCACAAGATAAACATAAAATTGCGTGTAGTGGCACTCCTCGGGGTAACCAGCACAGGCCAACTGAGCATGCCCCACCTGGAACCAAGCTGGGGATCAAAAACCTGAGCACAAGGGAAGCAAAGCAAACATCCCCCAAACCATAATGCACCGGCACAGCCAGACAAACATCTCCAGGCCTCATTATAAAGTGAGATTATATTATTATCTCTCTGCCCTCATTATAAAGTCTCCTGACTTTATATATGGGGCACAAATTTAGAAAAGTGGATATTCAGCTGCAGTTTTCCATTTCATTTGCATGGTTTTATCCCTTTTTTTGGCTGGCGGGTCTCCATCCATCCTGCTGTTCAGCAGGGATAGAAAGGGGCTCTGCTTTCACGCTGGAGTTTTATTTATGCAAATGTTCTTAAATTATTATTACCCCCTTTTTTACAGCTCTAAGAGGCATGCTAGATGCATAGAACAACTTTTACCCAAGCAGGCAGCCAGCGTACAACTGGTCCTACAGTACCCGCAGCTCTGCTGACCGGTGCCCTGGACACGGAGCAGAAGACGAGACGCGGGGCAGCAGGGAGGTCCCCCAGCTGTGCTCCCACCAGGCTTCTGCTCATGTTCACGACGCCCACAGCCCACTCAGCAGGACCCCCTGACTGCATCTATTCTTTTCCTGCAATCTAGCAAACGATGTCACCAAGCAAATGTAGTGTCTCAGGCAGCCAGACAAACATCTGGAAGACAATCAATCATCTGGCAGGGCTTGGCCTCCTCAGCCATGCCTGGCACACCAGTGCAGGAGGAGCCCTAGCACTGCAGCGCAGCATCTCTCTTTCCCAAGAGTCTTTAATCAAGATTCTGTTTGAGAAGAAGCAACGCAGGCAAATCTTAGCAAACATAAACCTCATTTGTGATACAGAAAAACCTGCAATGAAAGTCCTAAGAACTTAATTGCTAAAGCAACCCTGACCACGCACTGCCGGACACTTGGCAAACCATCTTTCCCCTCATCTACGACCAGCTTTTTGATAGCAGGCATACAAGGCATTTACAAAGAAGGAGCTGCAGGTATAACAAGACTCACCCTTGCTTTAAAAGACGCACAACAGTGACTGTCAGTTAACCGAAAAACCTGTGCTGGGAAGCTGATGATCCAAACTCAGGTAAAGATCGAAGTTTCCAGGGCTCCCCACCCTCCCAACAGCTGCAGGTTTCAGCTGCACATTTGCACCATGGGTTTCAGGGTGAATTCTCAGCTGGGAGAGCTCCCCCGTAATCTTCACATGCCCCCCTCCAGCCATGCCCGCTTTCGGGGAAACCCGCGGTTCTGTCTGTATAGGTAAGGAAACGTCTCTTACATTCTGCAGGGCGTCTTGATACTGCGGCAGTGACGAGAGCTGTGACTCAGAGTGGTACGGGGACAACCCTTTCCTCAGAGTCCTCAGGTCCCCCGTGCTGGACTGCTGCAAAGACAACGACAGAAAACAGGACGGTCCATATTAATGAGAAGAAGGAAAGCTGGCCCCTCCTGCCGTATTGGCTCCTCCCGTGATCGCTTCTGCCCTGTGACCTATTCCCATTACTTCTCCCTGCAATAGCAGTGAGGGAACATTTTAATAAAATGCTTTTCCATGCCCACACCTGGAGGAAACATTTGCAAGCAGCTGGAGGTGAACCTTTGAAGGTCTACTCCATTAAGTGATACAGCAAGAACGCATTTTTATTTTACCCAAGTTCCTACATGTTCGTTAAAAACATTTGTTAAGAGGCAAATTAAAAAATATTTTTAAGGCTTCAGATTAAATCAAAAGCAGCAAAAGAAATCCACCAGGAGACATTTTCTGTATTTTTCTTTTTAAAAACAGCATAGGCTATTCCAATCATCTGCATGTGGAAAGCAATGAGAGTTTGTAAACAGTGCTACTGTGATTCACCTAAGCTCACAAAATGTGTGTGACAGGAACACCTTCTTATTTGGTTATAAATTTGCATGCATTCACAGGTCTTAAACAAAATCAGATAAATAAAGGTAGCCTATATGACCCTAGAAACCAGATAAATGCAATCAGTAGTCTGCGCTCAAAGGGAGAAGCAGGACTGGGTGTCAAGAGTACTGAATAATCTCCCTGGGACAAAGTTTCTGCCTCATGTTATTAGTTTTCTCTCTCTGTGATTCTGAAATGGGACAGTCCTAGAATGAGAAGTTTCTCATTTATAAAAGTACACCCATAAAAAGCCAATACACAAGTACCCAAAACCAAAGGTCTGGGAGAAGATAATATCTTTTTATAACCGATAAACATCCTCATTAACTTTTCATATTTTTAAGAGTATCAAGAAGTGCACTGTCCTCTATTTTAAAGCTACAAAATCATGACCTTTTAGATTTTTATGCTCCATTAAGAGTTTTGACTTGCACTTGCTACAGAAATGATGTTTTTCTACTTCAAAAGAACCAAAGAAAAGCCACTGGTGCAATAAAATTTAACAGGAAATCTCATAAATCAGCTCATCTGTATATAAAAACCCCTCAGTAACCCCAAAGGCCTGATCATAACCAAGACTTTGGGGACTGTGGCCATGCACAGATCTCTGGAAATATGGGAAGTTCATTTCCATCTCTTGCTCTCATTCAGCAGAGAAGAACTGGTGCATTCAGAGTGGACACATCATTTTCTATCAGTGTCAGAAACATCTTCTTGTAGCTACATGGCCTGTTTTAGGACATGTTCAGCTTTGGTTTTATTTCAAAATGTCATTTTCCTAGGTTAAAACATCTACTGCTTTCACAACCGTTCTGGTGCACTCACCCTATCAACTTTCCTTTTACAAGCTGTGAAGAGAAGGGCAGTTTTCAAGAAAGCCATCATGAGAAATGGATGTTAGTCCTCTATCACCCAGTCTGCTGGGAACTGTTGTGCCTCACATGGAGTCAAGTGATACAGAACGGCTTCAGCATACTGGATGTCTGGGGTTCCCTTGAATTTACAAGGTGGCATCAGAGAAGATCGTGGCCTGTATTTCTTCTGCGTTTCACAATAGAGAGTCAGAGACAGAAAGATCTGAAGGAGATAATCCCTTCTGAAGCTAAAAAGTGACTGCTGCGAAACTGAGTTTCCTCCACCATGCCTGGGAGGTAAGTACTTTCAGAGGAAGGTTAGCAGGTCACGAAGGAAGCCGATGAGAAGACTCTTAGTTTACTGGCATTGTCCCAGGCATGTGATGTGTAGGGGCCTCTTGGTGGTTATCCTGAAAGGATTTTACCCTGCGTGGTTACGCTTCCACTGCCCTGCTGTGTGCAAACTCTTCTTCACTATCGCACGTGCACGGGGGGACAGCAACCTCCTGGAGAAGTCCCGACACTCCGCTACTCGCTCCTTTAGTTTGTCAGCCCAGGGGCTCTTGCACCCGTCCCTGACATCTGTGATGAACAGGCACTTGCACGGGCACGGGAAAAGCAGAATAAAACGGCAGAGCGAAAAAGTGAGGTTGTAGCTTTGTGCCGGAGACCCCAGAGGTCACAGATCTCCTCGGAGGCTCTGCTCCACCCAGGACGTGCACTGCCTCGCCGGTGTTTAGAGGCGTGGGATTGCTCAGGCTTTTGCAAACCGCACTGAGACTTGCAAAATGCCACGTGCTTATGGGTCACCAGGAGGGTAGAAACAGGCCTGAGAAAAAGAGATTTGGTGGACATTTGTTTGCCTCCCAGAAACTTGTTCTCTTGCCCCCAAACCTGAATGGGTTGGTCTACACTAGCTGTAGCCTGTGTTTCATCACACTACAGCTTGTCCCCACAGAAAGTCAAAACGTCTCGCTCACCGAAGGGAGTAAGGCACCCAGACCTAAGTCTAGTCAACACACAATATCATATTGCTGTGGCTAAAAATACACTAGTTTAAATTGATTTAATTTAACTGCCCTATGCTCCTGCCTGGAGCAAGAATCTGCATTAATTTCAATTTGACTTAAATTGGTTGAAATTGTGTTGGTAAATATACAGATACAGTCAAAACTCTGCTCTAACAAGTGTTTATAATGGATTAGTTCTATTGCTTTTTTTAAGCAAATCCCATTTAAGACAGCGCACTTGTGTGTGACAAAATTATTGTTAAGTTGTTTCAGTCACTGCTGATTATGAATCTGACCTAATGCATTTGATTTGATGGAAAGATTCCCACTGAGTTCAGTGAACATCAAAACAAGCTCTTAATTAAAGAAAAGAAAGGAAAAAGGAAAAAAAATAAAAGGAGAAGAAAAAGAAAAGACAAGACATCTAAGAAACAAAAATGCTGAATGGAGATCTATCCAGAAGAGGAATGAGGTGTTTGGAGCATGAGGTGGGTTTGGTAGGGCAAGAAAAATCCTCATCTGCCATTATTTATAATGCATTCACGCTGGAGATGGCCAAAGAACCACTTTTTCCTACCGCTGTCAGCTGTAAAGCCAGTCCCTTTCACGAGCACTCCACTCAATGCAATTTTCCTTCTATATTTTCTAGAATTTGTTTCAAAATGTATCTTACTCTAATTATTTTTTACAACAGCCTACCAATCACAGTACTGCACTATTTATTTTCTTTGCACTAAAAGCAAATGTGTACTTCTTCATCGTAGAAGGAAAACTGCTTTTTCTTCTTTTTAAATTAAAATGGTGCAGTGACACGTATTCATCAGACCTCCCTAAACATTTACACATTCATTGGGCTTTGCTATCAGTGTTAGAGCTAACCAGGAAAAGAAAGTGAATCCCTCATTAAAAAGCAATATGACTAATGATGCATCAGAATGAGTAGCCATTACTCCACTTAAACCTAAATTAAAAATCCTGGTATTTGCATTGTCAATTCACTCACAGAATGAAATCTCTTATTACCTTACCCAATTTTCATTACTGAGATGTAAGTGGATCCCAAATTGCTTTTCTAGTCAGAATGGCATTTTAAAAGTGCAAACCCTGATCATCTCTGTTCATCATCATTGTTGGAGATTATCTCAATTGATGGGTAACATGTCTATAATAAATTACCCTTCAGGTAAAATCACTTCACATTTCTGGAGTTTCAAGGAATTTATCAGCAAAATAATTTTCATCTGAACTAAAAGTCCATGGGAGGGTGCCATTTCAATTGAACTTTTATTGGGAGTGTTTTCTAACCTGAGGAGCGGAGAGAAGGGGAAGAACACAGAAAAGGAGACCAAGAGAGAGCTGAGGAGACTCATAGTCAGTCTTTACTTAACCTGATCAAATTTACAACTTGCATGACTTGAAATACACCTGTCCCCAGCAAATGCCAACAACTGGCCATTGACTACTTTGGAGTAGGTCTTGCTCTTTTACTGTGAATTTTTTTCGAGCACTATTTTCATCCAAATGTTAAAAAAAAAGGAAAAGGAAAGGAAATAGAGAAAAATAAAGCATCTGCTGACTTTCACGGTGGTACGAAAGTGCAAGACCTCGCCTAGGTCTAACTCAGCATCGCTCTACATGGTGTTGCCTCCCTTTACCGGCCAATGAGCATCGGGACAAGCCTGCAGACCCAACACCTTCGCCTTCAGCGCAAACCTGTGCTACACACTGCCAATGCTGACAGCTCCGCCTGGTCCCTCGGACACAATAACTCTTCATTATCTGGAAATAATGACATGACATTTATTGCTAAATTTTTCAGCTAGGCAGAACTTGAAGTGACCCTGGAAGATACTGTTCTTGGACCAAGGCCCAAGATCTTTGTCAGCCCTGTTACGAAAGAAATGGACCTAGACATGCCCCTCCTGGCAGGGAAGGGAGTTTTGCCTACTCGTATCAAGAAAATAGGACCAACAAATCAGGTTTTTAGTAAAAATGGACTGCAAACCCAACTTTTTCTCTGTCTAGAAAACAGAAGCAATTTGATCATTAACATGGGTGGAAAGTGGTAAGTATTTTCCATAAAAAATAAGTTATTGTTTTAAATACTTCAGATAGAAATTAAAGTCTTGGTGTTTACCAAAGCCTAAAATTACATTTTAAAAAAAAATCAACAAACACTTGTTCCTATCAAAGCTTTCTGTCCTGCTAGCAGGGAGAAGAAATGGTGGCCTCTGACTTTTTGACCTGATGTGCTGAGTGATTCAATTTGAAAATAACACAAATAACACAAGAAGATGGATGGTGTTTGTGGTATTTTAAGGTCAAAGTACTATGAAGAAACATTCATTTTCCTTCCCGTTTTTGTCCAGTAAAGTCAGATCAGCGCTGTGGCCATGTTGAACCAACTGTGAAGATAAAGTGTTGAAAACTTATAGACAAGTTAGACAAATTATCTTTTCTGTTAACCTTCAGTGTTACTTCTGCTGGAAAGGAGAAAAAAGAAGACAAGGATTTAATTCTGAAGCACTTTGATGTAACAAAATGGACCATTCTTAACAGAAATTAAGTACAGAAAGACAGAAATTTACTTGACAGATATTTCTCAGCATTTATGAAAGAGATTAGCAAAAAACCCAGAACGATTTCAATTAGAATTATGTGCTGAAGTGACCGAGGAAAATTAAAAAGCAACACTGTCAGCTTCCAGTAATTCATGAATTAGCATTCAAAACAGGGTTGTTACATAAGTAGCCTTTAATTGAAAACACTGTTTTCTCCTTTGGTATAAGCTGGAACAGCCGAAGGCTGAACAGAGGTTAAAAAAAAAAAAATAATCATAAATGATCAGTTTGACCCTGTGCCCTGCAGAAATATTAAAGCCTTTACAAAGGGTCACAGCTTCCCTTCTCCCCACGGTCTGCAGGGTCACCTTGGAGCAATTCGGGCGTCTACACATGGCATCCCATGCCTGCAAGTATCCAAGGCACCTGCGGAGGCTTGGCAGACGTGATGAAGAGCTGCTAGAGACCTCCATCCTCTGCTGCACAGTGGGAGCCAGGAGGGACAGCCCTGGTGGCACCTGAGGACTACGCCTGAGTACCTGCGATGCTGCTCTCTTCTTCACCTCTTTGTAACTCATTTGTAACCTCCTGCATTGTGAAAGCTTCCTCTCCTGGTCCACATGCCACTTAAAAAAAAAACAAACAAACAAACAAACAAAAAAACCCCCACCAATTCAAAGGGCAGGAGTCCTACAAAGCCCCTTTTTGTTTACCTCTGGGGAGTCCCTTTATAAAGGGATGGAAAAATGTGTCCAGAATGAAGAGGAGAATCAAGCATACATGAGTCACTGATTCCCAGAGGACTGTCATTTTGGAGGCTTTATAGTAATCAGCTTCATTTTCCTACAACGCAGGCCCACTGGCACTAAGCTCAAGAGACAGCAGATTACGCTCCGCACCACTTAAATGTATTAATATTAGATCTGCTATTCAACATAACTTTAGAAGAAATTATGTATCTTAACATGAAATGCAACTAGATGGAAAGGAATACTGTAAGGAACTTGATATTGGCAATAGAAGACACTCTTATTTATAAGACACCAGTTCAGAAGATTTTCTTTGCACAAATGAATATGCCACACCATCACCCAGCCCTCAGAGAGACAAGCAATTTCCATTTTTTAGAGGTTACTCCACTGTTTTACGAAGTACAGGATTTCCTTTAGCTGTCATTTAAATATCAGGGTGAACCTGATCCTTAGCAATAGGGCAAAGGCATCCCATCCTGACCATGCAAGCCCATAAGGATTTGGGCTTGTGATCTGGGTAATTCTCTATATGAAAAAGTCTCTATGAAAAAAATGTCATTCTTACTTCATATTCTAGTTTTACCCCATAAATCTTGGATGTTAGATGGAAAACTCTGCTGAGACCTTGCTTTTGATTATATATATTTGTGAAGAAAAAAAGGAGGAAGGTTTTATTTCAGTCCACTGGGTCAGGCTGCCTTAATCTTTATGGACTCTTGTACTGCCCATTACCTGAATTACTTGCCTGTCACTGTATATATAAATTCTTAAACCTACCGGCAACAACTTTCTAAACCATAATTGTTTCAGTAATTGAAACTGCCTCAATTTTGACACTCAACAACCCATTGTTTGCAACTGGGTAATTAAACGGAAGGTTTAGCTCAAAATCTTTTCCTGTTATTTCCTGCAGCAATTTAGCTAAAAGTACCAACTTCTCTTCAGGGAGGTACATGGCTTTGATTTCAAGTTGGTCAAAACTCAGATATTACTAACCAATGTCTTTTGCACAAGTACAGGAGGGAAATAAAAAATAACTAGGGGCATATTTAATACATTCAGACGATTAAAAATGGAAATCGCTAACATTAGCATGTGAAAGAACAAGCAATCAGAGCCCCAAACAACCAGCAGCAATATTAAAAGGCAGCCCCCAGATCCAAGAAGCTGTTTGTGGATGCATTAGCTCTCTCTACCTTACTGAAATTTCGTGGCAAGCTGTTGCAGTCAGCCAGCTAGAAGGGAACAGAAGAACGTTACACATTTGGAAACTTAACAGGAAAAAGTTATTTTACCATCTTGGAAAAAACTCTGTCTTTACCACAGATGACCAAAACAAGCTGGTCTTACATGCAGCACTTGACAAGATAGTATTATTATTTGAACTCCAACCCCTTTTCCCATATTAATGAATAAAGTCTGGCAGAACCCATTATTATCTCCACAAACGTTAACATCTTACTATGCTGATTTAGAGCATGGTGACCCCACAAACAGCTGATAAAGCTTGATCACCTTACTCTTCTTCACAACTACAGATATTTTACCATACCCACAGAGATCAATGGCACTATCAGAACACACCACTCTGTAAGAACAACCTGACCCGATATATCCTTCCTAAGTCCAGCAGAGCAGCGATATTTTGCCAAGGTAAAGCAAAGCACAAACACATCTCAAATAACGTGAAGGAGGTGCTGCAAAGCACCTGCCTTGTGCAGCTCTCACACAGGCACCAGGGCAATGGCCCCAGTTTCTGGTGACCCCAGCACCACACGTGAGTGGCCCTTTCAGGCAGCCCTGTGCCCCAGCAAACATCCCCTACCACACGACCTTGCACAAAGATTTCCTCCTTATCTCATTAATCCGTGTTTTAGGGACTCATGCACCAGGAAGTTGAGGGATGGGCAATTTCACTGTGTGAAGCTAGCAAATAATTGAATTAAGGTTCAGTAATTGCAGTTATCACTACAAGACATATTCAAGCAAAAATAAGCTCAGCAAAGCACATATCTGACTTTAAGTATATGTGAAGAGTCCCATTAGCTTCAACAGCTTTTATCAGGCAAGCTGGAAATTACACACATGAGAGTGCAATAAAAAAATCAACGTATTTGATTTTGAAAGAACTCTGCAAATAAGAAAAAAAATTAAGGGATGAGATTAAAACTATTTAACATCTTCCATGTCATGTAATAATATGAGCTTTCTGTAACAGGAGAGATTAAATTCCTTTACACTGGTTCATATCCCTGTCGTACATGCGGCATATCCAGGGATCATTCCTTAGACTGGTGACAAAGGCTTTAGAGGATGATGGTCTGCCAAGACACCTACTCTGCCAATTCCCTCTCCAGTGTTCAGCCAGCAGGTCACAAGTGCAACCTCAGCCAGTTTCGTCAGTAAAGCCATTTTCAGTTGTTTATGTGGAATTGGAAATGGTATGACACCGAGAACAAGGTGCACAGCCCTTGTACAGCAGCACAAAAGGGAGCTGTAAGGATGTATTTGGATGTTGTGCCATGGCTGGATCTCAGCCATTCGAAAAACACAATGCAGGAACGAACATCCCCACTTCTGCCTATGCTCTGACTTCCCCCTCACATCACGAGCTGCATTCGTACAAGCTGGAGGGGCAAAGCAGCACATTTCATCTGGTTGCAATGGTGACAACTGGAATTTTCTATTGTCAGGGGAGCTAACACTTTGGGACAGGCTTAATAAATAGCAGGAGGCAGTCAGTAAGAGGCTTAGCAGATTTTGCCATGTAAAACCACTCTTGGAAAAATATTTTTATTAGTATCTCAGTGGGGCACAGGCAATAAAAGCAGTGCAAGTTTCAAACCCCTCCATTCTGTGTAGCAACTGAGGTAGGGAACTTTAGTACACTGTTAATATTCAAGAATGTATGCATTTTCTTCCTCTTGTTTTAGATCAGCAGAGAAAGATCAACCCCGTAACTCATGGGAGACTCAGATAATCAGCTCAAACCAAATTGCAGTATATAATTATAATCACACAACTGGCAGGCTTTACTCAAGAGAGAATATGAGCTGGCACAGCTGAGATTCAAGCATCGCAGCCTATAACCCAAACAGAAATGCAGCTCAATAGTTAACAAAGCCAAATGGAGCTATAAGCACTGACATTTGGTGTAGCCCCAGTCTGGTCTGCGTCTCCTATGCAATAAGTTTAGGAGTCTCAGACTAATGGAGCCCATCCATGGCTCATCAGCACCAAAATCAGTCTCTTCATTAGGGACATGAATGGAGAAGCTAAGGAATACTGCCCCAGTTCCACCAGGCAAGTGGATGGAGATGTGGATGTAGTATTAAGCACACGAATAAACTCACTGGACCATCCCCTGAAGTCACCTTTCATTTTCTTCTGTCAACTGGACTCCAGGCAGCAAGGCCAACGGGAACCACCGCACCTACCCCCAAAAGCTCAGCCACAGCAACGCTGCCCGAGCTGCTTTCAAGGCACTCCCTGCACCCCATAAAACGAGGGAGCTGGGAATGAGGAAGGCAAAGACCTGAATCCCCTTCTCATAAATCAGAACGGGTCCCTTGCAGGCTTTAACTAACGCTGGGACCAAGCTGGCTGAGGGCTCTGCTGGCCTCCTCTCTCTTCTTCTGAACAGTGCTCAGGGCAGGATGGATGCCCAAGCCCCTCTCTCCTGGAAGACTCAGATGTTCAAAGCTCTCTGCTGAACCAGGATTCAAATAGTCAGGAAGAATCAGTTACAACCAGTCTTAATTTTTATGAGATAGTCTGAATATTCTTTAAAAGCCTCCTATAAAGATTCAGATTTGCATTTCTGGCTTCATGAAAAGCAAAACAAAACTGAACATTTTGTCACAAAGCTACAGTTTTGGTTCAAAAGCAATGAATGATTAACATCCTTCCCATACTTCCCCAAGTTCTTTTCACTGAATTTTTCTTGAGCTGGTCTTGAATGTGGCATTGAACATATTGCAAAAATCTGGTTTTAAGCCTCTGCAGCTATTGCTTAGTTTCCCCTCGAAACAGTTTTCAGTCCTTCTCAGATGGACTGATCACTGAGAATCTGTGTACTTCGAACCTCTCTACATGTTACAAAGACACAAAACACTGCTTCATCATAGCCTGATCTAACTGCAATTAAGAGCTTTTTCCCTGACCCTGTCCTCATATACAGAAAAAAGTGGAATCTAGTGAAATTATTACAAAGCCGGTTAAGCACAGGATATGACTAAACCCACATTTCACAGCTGGAGGTTAAACTGAGCCTCATTAAACCCAATGTTCTTGCTTACCCGCAGCAGAAACAAATGGGGCATGGCAGAGATTTGTGTGTGCGCCTTTCTCACACTCACGCTCTTACATAGAAATTCAGCTCCAGTCCTTCAAAAATTTTGAGTTAAGTTGCAAGAAATTATATGATCGTCTCAAATTCCTATGATTCAATAAACACTGTGTTTCTGTCTATCTGCTATTTGACTTCTGGTTTCAGAACTTCTTGAATTATACTTCCTAGGTTTTTGGGGAACTCTGTTTGTATGTTCCAGGTGGCATTCTTGTAAACTCCCTTGATTCCACGGGTGACAACCCCCAGAACACACAGTGCACCGTCCAGCTTTCATTACAAGTTGCAAAAAGCTCATTTCTGTCATTGATCCTGCTTTTTAGACATGCTCCTACCTATGAATGGGAGGTGAATACCAAGAGGATATTTATTTTGGTAGGTAGCAGCCCAAGACCCTTATGTCCCCAGTCAACAGAAGGAATTCCATTGTCTTAAAGGGCTTGAAAGTATTTTGGATGCAAGTCTGAGACCTCTTTGCACTGCTCTTACAAAACTGTACATCTCTTATTTGCAGGTAAAAAACCATTTTATTTAATAAATACATATTGTTTACTTAAATGTCAGGTCCACTTATTTGATAGAAAATTGGTCAGATCAGTCGTGTCATTATAATTCATAAAAGAATGAGGTGAAATGAAACACACTTGGACATAGATTGGTTTTGCATGCTATGTTTTCTTGAAGCTTCTGCTGTCACAGCTAAGGAAGCTACATTTGGGGGATTCTGTTAACATTTCTTGCATTTACGCATGTAAGCAATGCAATGCAATTACAGGCCTAAATCAAAGTTTGGAGAGTGGTCTCAGGAAAGGTCTCATGAAAGGTCTCATCAGAGGAGGTCTCATAAAAATCTGGTTCTGCGTGAGCTGTACTGCAAAATGCATGGACTCCTGTAGAGAGTCTCACCATTGACTTGAAAGAAATATTTGGATGAGGCCCCAAATACGCATCTCCTTTTTGATTAGTTAAAATTAATATGCAGCTAAACATTTAAACAGCACATAAAAATGGTAATATAGTAACCTAGGGCATGTCCCCTTCAGTATTCTGAATTTAAATGGAGACCAAATGCACTGGAAAGCTTTCATGTCTGAATTGCTCTCTATTACAAAAAAATCCAATTTCCCTTGTGAGACCTTAAATTAAAGCAATTGCACCTATCCCCTTCACACACAAACAGTAGGTAGACTTTGGGGAAATAAGACAGGTTTGTAATTTTGTTCCACTCGTGGTGAGCATGGGCAATGCTCCTGGTGCAAGCCATGGCCTCACAAGAGAACTCCAGAGCCACAATGCAAGGAGAGGCCCAAACATTAAGACCCTATAGCAACTCTGAGAGTCGAGGGACAACTCCACAAGCAGGAACTGTTAATGGCACACTTGGCACAAAAGCGACTGATAATAAAACAAGAGGAAATTGCACTCCGACTCTCCTGGAGCCAGCCAGCACATTGTGGGCAATTTCTTTTTTTCCTCCATCCTCTGCTTTTCAGGAAGAGATCAAGATCTCCACTGAACGGCATTTACATCTTTGTTCTTTGCAGTACTAACAACTCTCAGGCTCTCTTCAATCCTGGGATCCAGTTTTTTCTCCCCTCATTTTCAGAACAATATGCTAGAAACTGCCTGCTGAGTGTATGTTTGTGCCAAATTCACATTTGGCTAAGAAGAATTGAGGCAGCCTGTAGATGTCCCTACCATGGAATCTCCTAGCTCAAAAACCTCAGCTCTGTTTTAATAGCAGTGTTTACAGGCATTATTCACTATCATTTTACTATCTGTACAGCTGCAGCCTTCTTTTAATTCAGGCCAAGCATGCAATTTCTTAAAAATAACACTAAGCACAGTTTTCAAGATCTTCCAGGGATGCTCTAAAGATCTTCCAAGGATACTCTAAATCCCAATCAGCTAGCTAGCAAATACTGAAATGCTGTGAAGTGCTGGTAATACTGAAGTCTACTGGCGACTTTAATTAAATACTCTGATGTTCCTCATAAATCCCAAGGGTTGTCCCCTCCCTAGAGAAGAATTTTTTGTATTTCTGCTCTGCACCATGGGATCTGAAATTTTCCCTGAAAGATGCACCAGGACCTCACTGTCAAACATCCAGTTACTCAAAGTCTTGCCTGCCCAACACATCTGCTCTGCTCAAAGCTGGGCTTTTTGAAACAAAGGTGTGCAACATGCCCTGGGCATCTTTGAGTAGGAAAATGCCTCTCGCATTCCTGTTCTGAAGGGAAAAGCCAGACACAGCTCAGCAGAGACTATAAACCAAAACTCCTGACAGCCAGCCTATGGTGCACAGGACTTACTTATGAGGAGAACAGGGTGATGAGCCCACAAAGCCTATAAAATTCAGTTTTAGTTAAATGTGCCCAATCCTTGTCATTGTACAGAATGAGCTGGAAAATGCAAAATAATGTGAAAGAATGGCCAGAAGTTTGTCACTGTTATTATCTCTAAAATGTATGCATTAGTTATAAAACTAACCAGAATTGACCTTTGGAGCTCCTGAAGATCATAAACATGGGTTTCTGTAATCTCGAAGGGAAAGGGTGTAATTACAAATTCATTTTTAGTTTAAGGGGCAGTGGCTTTAGGGGTCTATTTTCTGCTTGGATGCTTTCAGCTCAGAGGAACGGAAAGCAAATAGGGTCTCCCATCTCAGGGGTTATACCTTAGTAATATGGAAGGTACCATCATCTAGTCAACCAGGCACCACAAAAGAGAGGTTAACACCAGCTCTCCTGGGCACTCCCCACAATGGCACAGAGGAAAAACAGGACTTCTCCCACGTGATGTCGCATAGATTAATTGCATGCACACAGCAGAACTTAGTGCACTTCTTCCCCAGAGAATTTGAGACTATAAAAGTGACGCCTGTGAAGCTCTCCAAAGCCAACAACCAACATTCCTCAGAGCTTATGTTCATCTTTACACCTCGACTAAAACTTCCAGAAACCAGCTACGCTTGTGAGAAAGGCTGACACCATCAACCCCAGGACACTGAGGTCCCCACCTGCTCTGCGGGGACTTTGCCACTGTGGTTACAGCACAGACACCTACCAGCACCGGCGAGCAGGCATCGAGGGGCCTTTTCTGGTAGTGGCGTTCGCTAGAGCATCTCCCCTACCAATATAAACCAGGGCAACAAAAGCTGTGTGTTGTCAGAATTGCTGCCCGGGATTTTGCGAGCACAGCGATGCCATCCAAGAGGATGACTTTCTAGTTAACAAGGCCATGCCAGTAAAACATTACAGTGTAAACCTGAGTCAAAGAAAGGTATAAAACTGGAGCCGTTTCTCCTCAGAGAAGGGAGAATGGGAAGAGCAATGATTACTGATGGGTTAGCAATGTCAGAAGCAGCTCATTTCCTAACTGGAAATACCCATCGCCTTCCCCAGAAAGCAAAAGAAGTCAAAACAAAAAAATCCATATACATCTATCAGAAATTACATCCACTTCTCCACTTACTTTCCTCCCACTGCAAAGTGTGGCTCATGAGATGGTACTTCTTGATCTCCCAAGGGGAGAAAAAGCTCTCTCCATTAATCTGCTCAAATGAGTCACCAGAAGAAGAGACAGAAGTGTGAATCGCAGCACACCTGCGCTGCAGGTAACACGTGCAGTGCAGAGCGGCCGCCTCGGCACAGGCTGGGGAGCTCTCCCCTCTCCCACTGAGATTTTCTTCCAAAGTGCTTATGGAGAAAGATGTCGGGAAGCAGGAGAAAACGTGCAGGCTGGGGACGCCTGCGCCAACTTAAGTGTATGCCTGAAGGTGGTACAAAGACATCACCTCTCAGCACAGCTTCACACCCCAGACGTCGAAGAAGATAAAGCAACAAATCTTGCTCAGGATGCACCAGCTAGCAAAGGGGCATTGTGTCACCGGCCACTGTAATATAAATCCTCCCGTAAAGCTTGCAATATCATTTGCAGCACCGGCCTTCTTGGGTTTCTCTGGTTGAAGCACTATTTCAGCTCTATGTTTAGCACTTGGAGAGAAGCCAGGAAGACTTCCATAACCGCCACTGATTTGTTAATCCCTTAATGCACAGGCACTGTTTGTTACTTAGGACGTCAGGTTTCATCGCTCCTCAGCACGCCGGTGATACAACTTCTTGACACCACACTGCAAATATTATTGCAATGTCAATACTCCCAGGGAGAAAGCCAAGCCAAGTTAAAATGTGACTTTGGTGTTGACAAGCCAGTTTGGCATTGCAGAGTTCAAATGGCCAGGATCACCTGGCAACTTTAAAAACAGTAGAAAGTTTGCCAGGATCCTTTTTGACTAGAGTCTTATCCCAAGATCCGCATGGTAACAGCTAAACGCTTTCCAATCAGATGAAGCAAGTAAGAATACAGTAAGTGGATTACAGTTTTCTGGGAAAGTCCTGGGAGCAACGTGTACACATGCATGTGAGTTTGCGCCTATACAGATTTTCCTCATCTTTCTCTTTGAAAGAGAAAAAAATCCAAATCTAGGTTTGCAGCGTGACAGATTTGGAGGTGATGCGGCTCGGTATTGCCAGGGAGTCGGCCCAGACCATGGCAGCTTCAACACTTCTCCTGTTGCCCTAAGGAGAGCTGTCTCCCTGCTTAGGATAAAAAGAGGCATCTCCTGAGCGTGATCTAAAATAGGTCGGATCCTGATCTTTTTGGAGGGCCATTAAGACATCACACAGGGGCTGCACAGAACGTCACAGCCAGGCTGGCATCGGTGCCTGCTGCTGCCGGGGAGGCGGCTGGCCCTCTCCAGAGCACAGAGCTGTTTTAAGATCTTTTCCCTCCCTCCTGGATTCAAACATTTGTCGTGACACAGCCTGAAGGGTGAGGACACCTGAGGACAGTTGTGCGCGTGAAGGAAAAGGCACAGCCTTCCCACCCAGGACGGCACGAAGCTGAAGGGCTGATGCGTGGGGCTGCTTCAGCCTCACACGCCCCAACGCTAACGGGGCTTCACCCTCCCCACACAATAAGCCCGGGCAGCTATTCAGCCCCTATTAATTTACCACCCATTAATTACCAACCACTCTTTTTTGACCTCGTAAGGCAGATCCGACGGAGTAACGTACTCAGCTGTGGCAGGACAAAGCTGGGCCAAGGGCACATTGAGCCTGTCCCCGAATCCATGCGCATCCCAACTGCCCACGCACAGCCCATCTGCTTATCAATAGCTCCAATTAAATAGTCTCGGGGTTTCGACCGCCACCAGCTCACTCACGGGTTGGGAGAAAGACGGAGTTAAAATTAAATTAGCAATTGATTAATACATGAAGCCACTCAGTAGCTGTTAGGTTGAGCACTCTTTGGGGGTTTTAACCCTTCCATGCCCTGTGAGTTTTGTTTCATGGCTAGCAATGCCAATGAGTACACTGGAAATTTGGAGTAATCTGCAAAAAAAGCTCACCATCAGGACCAAATGTGTATTTCAGTAAAAATAAGAACTGACAAAATTATTTTATTGAAATTTCAGTAAGCATAGAGCCTTTTCTCTTTTTGGTTTTTTTTTTTTAACAGGGATGTTTTAGTCACATGTGGTCCTGGAGCAGTCTATTTTCAGACTTGGTGAAATGCAAAGAACAGCACAACATAAACTGGCAAAAAAGGTATTTAAAAAAAAAAAAAAAATTAGGAGGGTGTTTTTATTTCCAGTCCTTATAATTGGAAAGAATCTGGAACAAAATGACTATGAAACTCAGTGCTTGAAGTAAGAAGCAAAGTATAGAAAAAAGCCTTTAAAATGCCAGGGAGGTAGAACATACAACAGTGAAAAAGGATGCAAAGAACAAGAGAAAAAGGGTAACTCTTCCGATGGTTTAAATAGACAGTGCTTCACTGAATTCAGCAAAGTTGCCCCTGTTTACACCAAGTGCTGCATTTTACAGGGGATCCAGGGGACATATCAGACAGAATGACTGTTTTCTTCCTGCTGCTTGACATTGCTATATACAGATAGGTAAGCACCAGGAGTGATCAAAAGCTCAGTGGCACATGGAGTAGACTTTGAAGGGCAGATGCAAGCAAAAAGTGCCAGTTTAGAGAAGTCTGTTCGGTTTTAAGCAAGATCTCAAATAAAAGCTGGGAGCCAGCGCTGCACAAAACTATTCCCAAGGCTGTCCTTTGACTACAGCCTCCTCTTTTAACAAGATAAAAGTCAGTGTAAACGGGCAAGCAAGACAAAATCCTACAGCAAGGGCACAGGCAGCACCGGATCCTCGCAGCATCCCCGAGAGCAGCGGTGGATCAAGGTGTTCTGCAGGGAGGTGTTAATGCATTTCTGAAACACACACAGACACTAACAAAGGATTTACTTTTTTTTTTTTTTAACAGAAGGAAACCAAATTCTGTCAGTGGGGGGGGTGATATAAAAAGACCATTATGCTCTTCCCTGGTAGGATGTCCACCAAAAGCCCTTGTGCATTCAAGTGGGCAGTCAGACACAACTATACGGAAACAGAAGAACCAAGCCACATTAATATCTATTAGGCAATAAAAAAACCTACCTGGGAAAGAAGCTTGTTGTCATCCTCCAGCAGTTTCACTTTTGTTTCAAGTTGCCTGATATAGTTGGAAGATGAATCTTTAGGAAAAGAGAAAAAATACATTTAAGCTTCTTGTGTTACAGGCAAGTACCGTCAGACAGCAATATGTTTTCCCACTCTGTGGAAGGCAAGCTTGGGAAAGACCTAATGAATAAAACCCCAAGTGTACAGGGTGAGGAGGAGGTTCTGCCAAAACCTTTTTTCACTAAAAAGCTGAGATTCAGCAACAGCAGTATCTTCAGTGAATCCATACCAGTGCCACCAGGTCGGGGGGTGGGGGGTACAGCAGGAAAGTGAAGTTGAAATATTGTGTTTCATAATTTTATAAAAGTAATTTCCTAGCTTTAAAATAATTTCTCATTCACCTAAAATTCACCAAAATACTCAACAACAGAGCAAGATGTTTCCTTTTAGGGTTGAATAAACAAACCCTCCACACACATGCCTCTTTATTTCAAAAACAATCAAAAAACTCACAAAAATAAGCTGCTGGCACAGCTCTACAAAGAGGTCACTGCCACAACTCCCAGTGCTGTAAAAGGGGAAGAAGTGTATACAGCAAGACCAGAGAGCTGCAGTACACACACAGCCTGACATAGACTACAAGTGTCTACCCAGGACATCTGTTTTTTCTAGTGGAAGCACCCGACACTAACCAGAAAAAATACCAGGACAATAAAATACAGAATAACCTCACATAAAATGGTAATATTCAACCTGCAGGAATGTAATGGCCAGTCTACCGCTGCAGTAAGACAGCAACACCAGATAGGGTGACCTGGCGTAGAAGATAACTTGCTGGAGAGCTCTGTGGGTGGCTTAGCGCTCTCCAAAACATCTGGTTTTTGTTTTGAAACATGCTTTGAAGCAACACATTTGCGAATTTCACAGGGAAGAAAACGAAGGAACCTGGGAAAACCTTTTCTCCATTTTCATTGTAGCTTAGCAGTTTGCAAGAGCTCCTTCCATCCACCTGGATGCTTGCAAAATTTCTCCTCCACTAGTAATTTTGGTAGCAGAGGCTGTGAGTTGTTACAGCAGGAGGAAACATTTTGCAGCTTAAGCATATGAAAAAAGCCAAACATTTTCTGCACTGCTAAAAGGGCTCTGCAAAATGGAATTATCTTTTACCTCATTTCATGTATTACGGCACGACTGCAAAAGCCACTATTGAACCACAGGACTTCTCGCTGAGCGTGACTCGGCGAGGAACCAGGTGTTCATGCAACCCTGCTGATGCCGCTGCACCTTGCCGATTGCCAGCACCTTTCAGGATCAGCCCCACCATGGTTAGCAGGCTCCACTGGCTGCATCTCTGCACACACAAACACACGCCCACGCATACATGTAAGGTTTAGGCTGGTTCTGCACTAAACAGCTTATCTTTGCCTTTGCCAGTAGCTGCCGAACGCACTCGGCACAAGCCTGGATGCTGTTTCTTGGCCACTCTGGGGGCAGTTTAGCAGAAGAGCTAGCATGCAAGCTACAGCTAATCGCTGAGAGTGCTTTGACCATTCAAGAGAAAAATTGGAATATGCCTGAAAAAGTGCTGCCATAGACAAGTGCCAAACTGCACATAAAGGAACAGCAGGACGGATCGGAGTCAAGTGCCCATCTAAAGCACAAACACTCTCAGAGGAAACAGGCTCACTTTTTTGTTTGGATTGTGCTTTGTCCAAACCCAGGAAATCCAAACAAGTCCTCATGAAAAAGGTCAAGACGCCGTAGGAAGCTATGTAAGTTCAGTGAACAGTTTAAGTGGTGGTAAGGTTCACAGCAATATCACCTTCAGCTGCAGGGACCACAAACTCTCTGAGCCCAAAAACAACCCCAACGTGGGAGACGTCTCCAGGTCAGAGGAGAAGGGGGCAAACCAAGTAGGTTATAGGATCAATCTTCCCCGAGAAGGCCTCATGACAACAGTATTTTGAATTTAGTCATGCATATCAAAAGGTGGCGAGTATAAAGCTGCAGAAGATCGGTGCTTAAGTCAGCAAGATTTCAGCATCAGCTTGAAGAACTTGCTGAATTAGTAATGAACCTGTCCTCCAGTGGGGTGAGAGGGGAGTTTAAGATTCTTAAATACAAAACCAGGACGACCATGGACCCTTTGGTCTGACCTCCTCTGTGCCCCAGGCCATCACACTTTGTTAACTTACCCCTAAATTCAGCCCAGTAATACTCATTTGGCTAGACAGTTCCCAGAACAGCCTCCAGCTCTGTCTGAAGACAACCAGAGACTCCACCATTTCCACTCCTGTGCTGGGTACAACAGCCTCCATCGGTAGATCTGTTGAGATGAGGCGTCCTTCCCTGCCTGCCCTCCAGCTCCAGCGGTACCACCACGCTGCCGGGCTGGCAGCAGAGCCGAGTGTCTCTACACAATGAATGCAGTGATGCTGATACAGCAGGTCCTGATTTTTATCTCAAAGTATCAGGGCATTCAAAGCAGTTTCAAGGAAGGATTCAAAGCGGGGTCAAAGGAGAGGCTCAATCCACGCCTGCCTGGGAATCAGGGATATGCCTCTGGACCCAGCACAGTCTCTGCATGCATAAATTGTGCAGACAGCAACGCTTGCATAAACAACTGTAAAAGTGCTAGATAATGCTCAAGAAGGTCTCGATGTGATGCCGGTAACAGACACAGGCTCCACAAGAACCACAGCATTGACTAAGCCTGTTGCCCATTAGCAGTCCAAGCCTGTTTCCCAAGCCGCAGGGAGCCTGCCTCTATGCAGTACCCCCCTCACCTTTGTACTCTCTTATCACTACTAAGTGTTTTTATTGTGGACCACTACACCATGTAGTGTGCAAAGAACAACAACCAGGAAAAAAGCTTACGGGGACTATTTCTGATGCAAACAAGCCCTTTCTCACAGTTCTGTGCCCACGGAGGGTAGAGAAACTGCAGGAGGTCCTCTCCAGCAGCTCTTCGTTCAAACACAGTGGGAAGTTACCCAGGGTGGAGGCTGGCAACATGAACCTCATGAGCAACCTCTTCAACATGTGCTTGTGGTGGGTTCCAGCACTGCTAACAACTACAGGAAACTGAGCTTAAGCGGATGAATGGTGACACAGAAGCTGCTGTGTTCAGGCCCTGAATGCTACAAGGACTGACTGGCTGGTTGATGGACAGAATAGAGCATGGCTGCCAAAGGAAATGGAGAATTATTTCCTCACTTTGGTTTCGTATCCCTTGCCAAAAAAAGGGTACTCCTTGGGAAGGCAAGCCCTGCATCCCCAGGAGCCAGCGCACACCACAGCTCCCCCCAGTCTTGAAAGCCTGCTCTGAGATTTGCTAGAATTCTTCAAACACTGTTCAACCCAAACCCATGTCTGATGTCTGACCTCAGCCAGAAAACATCCCACAGCAACATAAAATACATGGAGAAAAAAAGCAAAAAAGAAAATCAGCTGTTTTGTCAGCGGAAGATGCTCCATCTCAGGCAAAGGCTGAGAAACAGTGCTCAGAGCTATCCCTGTTCTCGCTGTGCCCTCAGAGATGAATTGCCTCCATCTTCAGGACCTGCCTGTGCTGAGGTAGGTGCCAGATGAGCCATTTTCATCTTGATCTCAGGTTTAAAAAATCCCATAACTCTCACAACAGCAGGCAGTAACACTGCTGGGCTGAGCAGCGAAACCCCAGGCTGCGTCTCTCCCACGTTAGATCAAGAAACACATTCCCAGCATTTTTCTGCCTCTGACCTTCCTCTTATCAGTGAGCTTCCCTCCTCTCCCGCCTCCGCCAGAGCCATGGGGCAAGGACGGCCCCGCTGACCCACCCAGGAGAGGCAGCAGAGCTGGATCACCGACGGCTCGGACCCCCCCATCCCCTTCATCAGACATTAAACAAATGGTCCTCATTGCCTTGCCGAAGCCTGCCGCCAGCTGTGAGGAATGCTCCACGTTAACCAGCCCAAATGCACTCTCCCCGTCGGCACGAGCAGCTCCCACACCTGGGTGCTGGGGCATACGTACTCCCAGCACACCCGCCTGGCGACCACCTCGTGGCACCGACTCGGAGTCCACCCACGCCTGCTGGTGCCTTGCCGGTGACCTGACACCTCGTGCTACCCTGGCCGGACAACCACGCCGGTTGGCTCTACAGAAGTGAGGCACAGCCAAGGGGAGGTACAGTACCAGGGAAGCAGACAAGGGTGGTGGCCAAGGACACATAGCCAAGGATAAGCTTTTTGGGAGGATGCTCTGGGACTCGCTGCCGCCTGGGATGCCAGCGGGGCCAACGTCCTCCCCCAGTGACTCCTCAGGTCCGTGAGCACCAGCTACATGAGCAATGGGTGCCTTAGCGGACCAGATGGCACCAGAGGGAAGGAATTACCCATCAAAACATCTCACCTCCCACCCAACACCCTCCCTGACGCAGCCATCACACTTGGTGCAGAAGAGGAGGTCGGGGAGAGAGCCGGCGTTGTGCCCTGCCAGGCTGCTACCCGCAACAGCAAACCGGTTGAAAGCCATAGTCACCATCAGCCATCGCTCACTTGTACGATGTAAATGCTTCAAGCTAAATTGTTCACAGAGACGTAAAACCTGAAGTCCCGTTTCTTTACAAAGCCTTTGAAAAACTAATTGGATGTAGCTCCGCACATTATCTCCACGAGAGGTAGAAGAGTCACATTCCAGCCCAGGAAGGAGCACTACTGTTATTATCCACCCTCCTCAAGATTTACTGTCTTAAAAAATATACTCCATCTGGAACGGGGTGTAATTCAACTTGGATGTAATCTAGCTGAGTAACTTTTCTCCACATAGATAAACCACTTAACACTCATTACAGTTAAATGGAGGCAAGACAAATCACTCTACCTTGTTTTAACTCAATGGCCTCTGAGAGAGCACGGAACTGCCTGGCTCCTAAGGCTTTTTTAAAACATAAATTAGAAACTGTTTTAACAATCAAAACAATCTTTCACCCTGCAGAGCACAGAACAGTGTCATTTTAAAAGACACCTGGAGACACTGGAGCATTTCCGATTCTCATCTGAGATTTCAGAGGAATCTGTCAGAGGGGCAAATATGATGAATTATACATTTATTTTGACAGTAGTAAAAGAAATGGTTTTATTTCCTTGTATGTCGTTTCTCCAAACCACAAGCACGCAGAGCTGAGGTTTGCATGGTAGCTACATGGTTGGGATCGAAACACTTTTATTTAAGACCTTTTCATAATGAGGCCTTAGCACTTAAATGAATACAAGAAAAAAATGCAACCCCTTTACTTAGGGCGGTTCACAGCAGAGATGCAAGAAAATGTTAAGGTAGGCGTCCATGAGATGAGGAAGCCGTCAAGAGCCCTCCGATGGCACTCGCTCACAGCGGGACAGTCCCTACACCCAGCCTGGGCAATACGAAACAATCCGGCATGAGTAGATTTGAGCCAACAGAGGTGCCTTAGTCCTCTTCCACGGCATCCCACTGAGGTTTGATTTGTCTTTTCGATGTCTGCTACAAAGAGGGGGGTTACGCAGTATCTGGCTGGGGTGCTGGCTGGCAGGTCAGGACCGTGGTGCCCCACTCCAGCACCATCCCTGCGTCCACCATGGAGGTGCCCACACCCCCAGCAGCGAGGCTGGACACCTGCTGCCTCCCGCTTAATTTTCTCCCCAGGAGCTACTTTCACTAAGCATGATTTAAGACAGTAAAGCACAGCTATCTTTTGTCAGTGTCCTGCAAACAAGGCTCTTCCTCTCCTCATAAAAAGCAGCATCCTTAAAGGGATTCTCCCATATCCAAACCCAAGGAGGAAAGACACAGGAAGGAGTGATGCTCTGCCAGGTTTGCACCTTGTGGCCAGCTGCCGCCTTCTTCTTCGTGTGATGGGATGCTGACACTTTGGCTTCCTTCCCTCCCATCAAAGATCGTCTCATAAAAAGGCCTTCCCCTGTGCTCAATAAAACATTTCGCTGTTTGTCGGCAGTTTCGTTATCACACCTCTGCTCTTAGCACTATATTTCAGATTCATATTGCTCTTCTGGTTTTGCTTCTTGACACAGACAAGCAGGCTGAAAAATGGGCCAGCGGTTACATCTTGTAAAGAAGTTGATTTATTAAGGTAACAGCACTCTTTCAGAGCAGCTGGGAAGCAGATGAAACCCACATCTCTTTATATAATGTCATTAAATGAAATTACTGAGAGGTGGACAAACCCACCACCCTTGCTTTTTCCTAGGCAGCCCCCATCTTTCTGCTCCTACCAGCAAACCCCATTCCCAATGTCCTGTTTTGGACTGGTGCGCGAGGCAAGTTTTCACGTCAGGCTTAACTCAGCGGATGGCTCAAATGTGAGCAGGGACACCGCAAAGCCACTGCTGAGCTCCTTTAGTTTTGCAGGTGCTGCCCTCTGCTACGGCATCACCAGGGCTTTCGGGCTATGCTCCTCAGTTTGCCTTGGCATGCTCAGCTCTGCAGTGACTCTCACCCTGCCTCAGGGAGAAGCCACTTCTTCCAGCACCTGGAGGATGCTGCCGTTGTCCGAGGGACTTGGCCCCTGTCCCCACGTTAGCCCTTGTCCCCACTGAACAAAGGCAGCTCTCCAGCCCGCTAGCCAGGCTCCAACCCAGCTACTCCCTGCTGAAAATATCACTAAAAGCAGCTGTGAAATCACGTAGATGGGAGGGCAGGTCTGCAAATAAAAGGCAGGTAAAAGCCAAATGAAGTATTCCAGCAGTGAGGTGAAGAAGCTCACTGACCTAAACCTTCCTTCTCTTCTCTCAGGTCCAAAATACCATACTTTGCTAACCCCAATCCCCATGCCTCTCCAGCAGGAGCTTGGGCAAAATTTGGGCTCTCTCTTGGAACACGGTAAAAGAATATGCAATGACAAGGTCTATGGCAGCCAGAGGCTCCCAGCCTTTTGTAGCTTTGCAACATATTCTGCAAGCAAACCATACCAACCTGCTCTGCCTCTTGTCCCACCACCTCATTCACCATGGGCTGTGTAGGGAACAGTTTCCTCTGCACTCTGCCAGGCAGCACTAAAGAGGTGGCAGGAGGGCACTTACAGAAACAGAACTAAGGCCAAATCTTGATTATTTCCATAGCTGAGGTGCTGCAGCACACTTTTACTGAATAGAAACTGCTTTAGACTATGCTAAATAAATAAAAAACCTATATGTAGCATCCAAAGCCACCCATGATAACATCTGTCTGAGTAAGACTGGTAGGATCAGGCCTCATTTTCAAGGTGGAGGTGATAACTCAGGTATAGAACAGGTATTCAAACACTAGTCAAAACAACAGAGAGGTGTGTTGTCAGTCCAATCACAAATAACAAAGAAATCTGGTCTCAGGCTAATACACCTTTTTTTCTAACTCTCACAAGCCGGTGGTTGCGCACTGGCAACACGGCCGTGCTGCTGCAAAGTGCTGCTCCGACAGGATGAAACATATGCCACCGCAGCTATTTAATTAACATTTCATAGCAAGCCTGTAACTACGAGCTCTGAAGTTCTTCAAGACCGCACATTCCCGACTCAGTTCCAGTCCATTAGGCCTGTCTGGGAGCTTAGTGGCCTCAAGTCGGTCTGTAACAGTCTGATAAGGTCTCTCCTGACTTCAGCTTTTACAGCTCACTACTGCAACTTCCAGCCATGATATCATCTCCGCGGACAGCAAAACATCTGCCCGCGATGACTGTCAACAGGAGCTCAAGAGCTCCCGATATCTTATCGGGATTTCATTAGGAGGCGGCTGATAGGGAACGAGGAGCGTGTGCGCCCGTGTGCGCCCGTCTACTGCAGTGCAGCCGGGAGAGAGCTGTCTCGTCCCATCGGAAAGCGGCCACCGGTTTCTCCTTCCTCGCCCGGGTGACCTTCACATTACAATCTTCGTGGGGGCCGTCCTTCTATCGCATAGCAGAGCAGGAACCATTGGAGATAGCTTGCAGCTGAGGATGTCGGACCCACCCGACCCGTAAAACCTGCTTAACGGGAAGGTGGTAAAACACCTCCCAGTCTCCTAGTCTGACACCACACTTCTCCTCTCCTGAGGGGGACAACTGGTAGCTGCTCTTCTGCTGCTGGCAGTGGGCAAGGACAGACAGTGCTGCGGCAGCATTCCAGGGCTTTCCCCAGCTCTCCGTGTGAGCCTGCCTGTGGAGGAGAGGACGGCACCTTCACCAGGCTGCTCAGATGCGCTCCCCACATGACGTGCTGCCTGCAGGACAGCCCGGCTCAGCCCTGATTCTTAGTCACTACTGTTTGTCCAGGTTTCCTGGGGAAATCTTTCCTTATATCCCCCAGAGATTTTGAAGGTAAACAACCAAGGAAAAGACTGCGTTTGTTTTACAAGTTGTCTTTTAATACCTGGCTGGGCATCGCTCCGAGAACAATCCGTGTGAGTTTTTTGAGGTTCAGCCTCAGGCTGAGCTTGCAAGCAAGAGGGGACAGACTGTAATTAGATGCAATAAGCAAACACAGTGATAGAAATATTAATGTCCAAGACACGCACAGCCAGACAGTCTTGACTGGTGTACATGTAACAGAGAAAAGCTGATTTTAAATCCGCTGCAGCGCTCTTGCCCCCTGGCACCCAAAAGCCTGCACTGTCCGAGGGAGTAGGTGCTCTCTGGATCAGTTCCAGGTGCTGCAATACCTGCAACACCCACCACAGCCCAGTGACACCAGGCAGAATTCAGGTTTTCCTTGGCCTCTTTAAGAAGCTGTTTGCTGTCCAACCACGTAGATGTACTCAGCGAAGGACTGCCTGAATGCAAAAAGGACAATTCTAGAGAAAGTAGGACAACGTTCAAATTGCAGGTAGATCAGAGCGATCCTCCCTTCCAGACACTGTGGTATCAGCATTTCTCTATCAGTGCTTACGAGCTGATATGAAGGGAGACAACAAAAGATGCAGAAGCTGGCAGAAGGTCAGGGGAGGACCAGACTGACTACTGGATGTGATGCTGCGCTCATGGAAACTTGCAAGAGAGGAAAAGATGAGTAACACCAACAAACCGGAGGCTTTTTGACTGCCTCGTGCCTTAGTCAACGTAGCTCCATCCAAAAAGCTTTGCCTCCCACATCAGAGCTGCGCTGCAGCAGCGCAGGATCTTCCGCTGTCGCCAAGCCCAGCAGAGTAAAGCCATAGCCCATTGACCAGTGCCAAAGCAGTGAATTAGGAGATCATCATAATCTTCCTTATCCTGTACCTCTCTACTATTGCCACAGATGGGCCAGGGCTGATCTACCACAGTATGGCCTAAGCAGGACCTTCCATGAGAGTCTAATTTTAGATACGGAGAGATAAATCCTCCGCTCTTGATAGACCCCCACGGATTGCTTCTCGTTGGTGCGATGGACTCGCTGATGCATGGGAAGGAATGGCTGGACCCTCTCGTTGAAGTTCAGGCGCTACCAGCCAGTTGTGCCAGACTGTCCCTTGGGGGAAGGTGGAGGTGAACGAAAAGTTGTGTCACCAGCACTCATTCGGGGAGCAGAGCTGCAAGTCACTGCTAATGGGATTCTACAGCTTTAATGATTACGAAAAGGTTAAAATGACCTGCCAGGCACCCTCAGCTGTTTAAGCCTCTTTTCCTTCCTCGTGCTGCTTTAATCTTGGTAGCGCGGTCACGTGACCCGGTCAAAAAAAGCCCCGAAGCCGATTAGTGGCTTTCCACCAGCTACAAATGACTCAAAACATTTGGGATTGTGTGGGTGCTTTGCAAAGAGTAGCCCACTTTGCTCCACATCCTCTTTTTGGGGGCACCTCAAGGAACGGTGCAGCCCCTAGAAGTCGCCAAGAGGGTACTGTCCCAGGGGAAAATCCCTGAAACCAAGGGGACAGGCTGTACTCATTTTCACCTCTATCAATCCAGTTACTTCATTCCTCCCTCCCACATCCAAAACCCAGCCCTTCCCACCTGACTTACTTTGGCTATTGCTACGGTAAGTAGCTGCTGTCCCTGTCTCTACAACAGCAACCAAAGGCTAAGCCCATCCCATTGCCAGCCTGCTACGCTCAAAGCCTCTGCTGAGGTCGACCTAAACTTTTGTGGCAGCATCCTTCGATTCCTCATACACGGCAGTTCTGTGAAAAAGGATCTTGGGGGCTATTGCAGTTCGTAAACTGGGCATGAATCAGTGTCACGCTGGGGCAAAAGCAGTATGTGGGATCATATCGTGATGCAGAAACAAGAGCCCTGTATGTAAACAGAGGAAATAATCCTCCTTCATTGGTGCTATTAAAGATCCTGAATAGAGATCTGCATCCAGTTTTAGGCATCACGCTTCAAGACTCATGCGGACTAGTTGGAAGGAATTCAGGAGAGAAATAAGGAGGATCAGAGTGTGGAAAGCATAATCTAGCAGGAGAGCTTGAAGGAATCCAGATTGTTTAGCCTGGAGAAGAAAAGACCAAACATAGATGTAGTAACAGATTCAAATATGTAAATGATTTTAAAAAAAAGATGAAGTGAATAAATTGTTGTTTGTGTCCACCCAGGAAGAGCAAGCTCTCTAATAATAGGGATATTTAGGGGCTAGAAAAGATTGCCTTGGGAGGTGGTGGAATTGCCATTGATGACGGCTTTCATGAGCAGGTTAGACAAACATCTGTCAGGAGTAGTTTAGGTAGAGCTGAATCTGCCTTGGGGTGAAGGGATAGGTTAGATGACCCTGAGAGCCCATCAGTTCTGTTTTCCATGCCTACCCTGTACAAATATCACATGAGAAAATCTGTGGCTATTTCACTTAAATTCCAGAAAGCAAGCACCACTATTATTTGAAGGCAAAAAAGAAATCACTAAACAGCCTTTGATTGGCATGTCAGACTCAGTAATCTGAAACCATCCACGCATTTTGGTTTTCCATCACCTGCAGAAAGTCTCACCTAACTGCATGGCAGCTAGCAAAGAAGAAAGCAGAGCTGGCAGGAGTGTGTGGAGAGGAACAAGTGCTGGGGTAGGGCCCTCCGATACTAATGGGATGTTTGCAACGAAAAGGTTATAGTGGGAACAGCTGGCTGTTTTAAAATACAGCCAGGGATTTCGAGAGTTAGTACCCCCCCCAAAAATGAGAGTTCTTACCTTTAAGAATTATCGTTTCCAGCTTTTCCACAGAAATGCATGGTCCTAAATCACAGAAGGCCAACATGTACAAGGCTCGGTATGACTATAGTAACAACATATGGTCTCTAGCCAAGACCTTAAAAAAGCGGAGCTCGGTGAATGCAGACAAGCTGGTGAATGCCAGGAAAACATGTGGGTTAGGAAACAGCCCCAGCAGCACTAACAGTCCAACGGCAGTCAAGGCTCATAGGCACCATGACAGAGGAAGGGACAGGAGAAGGCTACAGAGACAGCCATGTCCATGTCTATGAGTCTTAGGGCAGCACAAGAGAAAGGTGCTAATTTGAAAACTGAGTACGTGAGGAACGGAGGCCAGGTTGTCCTAAGCTATTTTAATAATCCAGAAATTCCCATAATAAGCTGCTACCTTCCCCAAAACAACCACATGGTCTTTCAAGATAGGAAGGTAGCTATCAGAAGCCCAAAGACTCTTGAGTTTGCACTAGTGAAACCAAAAAGAGCTGCAAATGAAAGTCAAGTTGGGTTCAGAGCCCTTTGTCACTCAGTCACAGCCAGAAAGCTCTGGAAAACAGGCTGATCTGAAATGTTTGCACATCTAACTGCCCTGTTAGTTACCTCTTGCAAATCCACTGAAATGAGTGCAAGTGTATCTGAGAATCTGCTCCCTGGTTTCCATTTTGCACTGTTGCCGCTCCACCACTCCGCAAGAAGAAACCGTGAGCATCCACAACTGGTATTTTTCTCTTTGAACTCATCACGCTGACCAAAGCTGCGCAAGACATTTGCCCCGAGATCTGAACCCACTCAAACACATGCAGATTTGATCCCACCTTTGAAAGATTTGGGGGGGTTGTTGCAGTTGCAAAAACTTCACCATATTTGACAAGACCTTTGCTGAAGTTTTTCCATTTTTATGGCAAACTTCTAACCATCAACGGTTCAAAAGCCTGTGGGAAAGACATCAGGTTAATCCAAAGCCTTGTGAAACAGAACAGTTGTGAGTGAATTTTGCTTGGAAACTTTAGATTTGTTTGAATCCTTCAACATTTTCTCCTGGATAGATTAACATTACCTCCTAGGTAAGAAGCACTGCCAAGCTTCAGATGACTATTAATCTTACATTTGACATTGTACATACAAATGGGCTGGTAGATTTTATGCAGAAATTCCCATTGCCTTTGAAGGAATCCTGCTTAGAAACTGATAGCACAAAGCAGTCCAGCTGCAGAAGGGCTCTCTCTGAGTTTACAAAACTACTTCCTAAGCAACCTGTGGGGGGAAAGGCAGATTACCAGATTAACTGATGGGCAGTTTTTTGTTAAAAGGGTAAATAAGTAGATCTTAAATATTTGCAAAAGTCTCTCTTTGCAAACATCAAGTTGAAACTTTTGCAGGCTCTGAAAGTGCATTTCAGATTGTAAATCTGCTTCCCCCTTTTGCTTGGGAAGATTCTTCTGGACAATAAACGCAGCGAGCCCGGGAGAGGGCTGCATAATTATCCACTCCACACAATGGAAACCAGCCTTTCCAATGCAGTCCTCAACCGTCAGGAATCCAAGCTGCGTGATAATTAAATCTCAAAAATCCTCTTCCATCCAGAGAGAAATTAAACTTTAATTTCCACTCCTCAAACACCCCCACCACGTTCAGAAAGGCCCCTATTAAAAAAAAAAAAATCTCATAGATGGAAACGATGCCCTTCTGAGTACCAACAGGAAAAATTTAATTGGCAGCGAGAAAAAAATAATGATTAGGTTAATGAAAAATAGGCTTTATTGACTCGGGCCACTCGACCATTCCTGATGAGGGTAAACAGCCCCCCCTCCTTCTTCCCGCTCCCCTCGCCTTTGTCTGCCGCGCACGGCAAGGCTGAGAGCAGGAACGCATTCAAAAGCGATGCCTCAGTGGGAAAAGGCTGGAGTCAGATCAAAGTCCTTCCACGCAGGGGCCCACCGGAGCCCAACGCTCGCTGAACGGCCTCCGTGTGCCCAGGAATTCGTTATCCCCCCCGCCCCGCTCCAGGCTGCCCCACAGCCCACCCTTAGCCCCAGCGGTGGCTGCTCATATCTCTCCCCCTGAGCCTAAAAAAGTGCAAGGTAGCAAAGGTGTTAAAAATTGGTGATCTTTTTCCAGCGAAAAGTGTTTATCCATTTATGGCTGGCATTTACATACAGGGCAGGATGGTAACAAACTTCAGTTCCGCACCCAGGGCTGGCACGGGAGGGCTCTTGCCCTCGTGGCGAGCAAGATGCATGATTTCGTGGTGTCACCCACTCTTGCCACGCTACTTGGGATGAGGGCTGGTAGGAATTTTTAGGCAAAGCAGTTTTTCATAGGAAAATGCTGATTTATCAAGAGAGCATTTTTAACACAGGCATTCGATTTCATGCAATTTTTAGCTTAGGATGAAATTTCTGGTCAGACCCTCAGAGGGAGAAAGGGAGAAAGCCTAAAATAGCTGCAAGCCCGTGGCTTAAGGCAATCGCCAGGGAATGTCTAAATCCCTGCACGCTAAGCTCTTCTGGAGTTGGGGATTGTATGCGTCTGTGTCAAAGACACAAATTTCTATGGCCGAGGATATGGAGCCTTGCTAAACTGCAGGCAGAAACCCCACACCCAGCCCTATTTGCCAAAAATAACTGCAGTTGTAGAGCCAGTGGCTCCTACTAGCTAGGATGGGCACCTGTGCAGGTCCCAGCCTTCACCCATAGTTCAGTCCTGGATCTGTGTGTATTTTGCAATTAGCTGGTTTAATGTGCCGGTCTCTCCCAGCGCACCAGTGTTTTGGGAAGCGAAGCTCTGCTGCAGTCCAGAGCACCGAGGGGACCCCGTTCCCCGCCACCTGGTCCCCTCTGATTTGGGGTATTTTCTGAGGTGGTTATTCTCTTTTCCCCTGCCTGGTTCCTCCTTTCCAGCCAGCAGCAGAAAACCACTCAGCCTTGCACTCTCCTGCTGCAGATCCTAGTTAAACATTACGTGCTGCAATTGCCTAGTAATTTAACTCACTTTTGATAAACACATTCCAACAGCAGCGTGACCGTAGGAGGAAGGTGTGCTTCTTCCCAAACACCTTTAAGGACTCTGTACAGACAGGAATGACAGCCATGCATAAAAACGATAAAGTATGTACAGTTAATTCACTGTACTTCAGTGTCAAGCTGGAAGATGGCATGAATCCAACCCATGCCAGCTTTCACCTGAGATAAAATTCAACCAAAAAAAACCCAAAACTGGGTCACAGAGGAGCCCCTTCGTGCCATCGAATTACACAAATGGAGCAGAGACTGTTGCCTGTGTTCTCACGCGAGGGTGGAGGGAAATGCTCCTTTTGGAAGCAGCGATGCCCCACCTCTTACCTGCAGCCCTCTCCTGCCTGGACCCGCTGCCCTGCCGCAGGAGTTAGCGAAAGGAAATTAAACAGGAGAAGGGCTGTCGAGTGTAACGTGTTGGCTATACCAAACCAGCACGGGCTTTGTCGGGGCCAGCTGGGAACAGCAGTAGGCCAGCCAAAAATATGCTATAACCCAAAACTGAGCAGAACAGGGACTCCAGATACCTAAGCAAGCGACACGTGCTATGGCTTAAGAATCTGAATACAGTAAACGTGTAATTAATGCCTGGAAAGAAAGGCTAGACAATACCTAAGCATTCCCTAACTGCACAATGTCTAAAGGGAGTAGAAACAAGATGGAGGAGCAGATTACAATGTATCACTGGGCTGGATTGAAATAATGAGACATGAGGAAACAAAACCTGTTTTAAAATAAGTTAATAGTACAACGCTACTACAATAAAAATAGGAGAAATAATTTAGAAATAGCAAGTCAATCCTCAGATAAATCTCCCCGATAACTGTGACTCGCTCTCATCCACGCTACCACCCTCAGCCGGGAGTTTTAGGAAGCTCTCGACAAAGCCGGTCCTTGCCAGCGCTGGCCCTTCCCAGGGGATGCCGAGCAACCCCCGCTGCGAGGGAAGGTGGCTGGGGAGCATCCCGCAGGATGAGTCCCCTGGCGATTAGAGCAAAGCAAGGCACTGCGCCGTCACCTTGCCTGGGGCAGCCAAGGAGAGCCCAGGCATTCGGCCACTGGGGATAATAAAACCAATCCCACAACGACGCAGAGAGCAGGCGATCGGAGGAGACTTTCCCATTCTACAAGCCGAACGAGCGCTCGCTACGGCTTTGCAAAAGGGCTGTGCAAACCTCTACCATGTTTCCCTGAGGTTACATTCAGAAATTAAAACTATGCAACGCAGCCAGCTTTCCCTGTTATTTATTAACAGGTTTATTACCTCCCACTTAAGCCCTTTGGACTGGCGGCTGACCGCTCCCCACAAGGCGGGTTAACACGTGCTGCTCTGGGTCTCCGAAGCGGCCCCCACGGCTCGCTCTCGGCCTCGCTGCTCCAGCAGCACGCAGGTGTCCGCAGGATCCACCTCTGCACATTGGCCTTCAAATGCATATTGTTCTGTATTTTAGCCTTAAAGAGCGGGCTCTCAGCAGCAGGGACCCCTGCTCGCTCCGTAGCGTTACATTCGTCAGTTCTGGTTACACAAACCATGGCAGAGCTGGGGCAAAGGGAAGGGATACGGAAAGGGACCCGGACATGAGCATCTTCCTTCCCAATCACGAGTTGCTCCAGGCATCTCCTGTCTGCTCACTGCAGAGGGTCACCTGGGGCTCCTCTGCGTCCGCATTTCAGGACTCTCTGAGAACTAGCAGAGGGCAAGAAGGTGATCTTCTTATTTCCACAGGACAGCTCTTTGTTACACGCATAAAAAAAAAAGAACACTAAGCACAGGCCCCCTGAAGCCACTGATATCCCCCATCTCCTCCCCAAATAACCTAGTGGGCTTATTTTCTATGGGGGCACATTGCATAGAGATGGGAAACGAATCATTACACCCAAAGATAAAGGGGGTTGCTCTGGTTCAGGGACAAGGATGGGGAAGGAAGATACATGGACATTCAAGGTAACACCATTCATAAAAGCATAGAGATGTTTCAGGTCATCTAGCACAGAGGTGCCCAAACTATTTAGTGCGCCAGTTACTCCCACTCTTGAGAGATATGTCCTATGCCCTCCTTCTTACAAGCCAGGCAGTGTGTAGAAAGAGTATTCTGAAAGGCCAACAAATTCGGGGAGTGCTGTTTCAGGGTCTACCAGAACACCAGGACAAGTCCCTGCTGCCAGCTTACTGGTAATGTCTTGCTTTGATAGACAGCAGCCCCCAGCTCCTCTGAGTTCAAACCTCAGCTGAAGGTCCTGCCCTGTAGAGAGGCAAAGGTCCCACTCGCAGCCCCCTCCATCTCTCCCAGAACAGCACTGTTCCTGAGGGGGGGGCTCATGTCTCCCTGGAGCCCCCTGAAGCCACTGATAGCACCCATCTCCTCCCCAAAGCCAGATTTTTCTCATATTCTCATTTCAGCACGACCCAAGTAAGTAAGCGCCCATCGCTTCCCTTGAGAAACTGTGCCGCAGCCTAATAGCTTTCACCTTGAGGAAACAGTTCCTGACGACTTTCTCCTTCGTCTAATTTCATCCCATTAATCCTGGTTATACATGCTGGGTCCACCCCGCACCCCGCCTTCCCCACCCTGCAGACACAGGGGCTTGGTGAGCGCATCCCTGCCGAGGCCGCTTGCCTTCGCTTCCAGAAAAGCGGGGATCTGACCCTCACACTCGTTCGTCGCAGGCTCAGCCTCCACAGGCACGTGAGAAATGCCTGGAAAGTCACTTGCATGGAGGGATTTGTCCTTCCCCCACCCGCAAATGTCCCCTGAATGTGGTTTTAAATGACAGGTTGTCCCTGCCTTTCTCTAGGAAGTGCTTTGCAATGCCAATTTCCATCCCACGAACGCACAGCCTGTGCAGCACTATTTGTGTTGACCAACAGGAATTTAATCAACCAACAATAATAAACTGGGTAATACTCAATTGTATGAAGCCGCCAGTCAGATGAAAGGATTTACAAAGGCTGGATTGATCTCCGAGCCCTGGCAGCTTTCCCACGGTCCCCCTCTAATCTGCGGAGCCAGAGAGAATACGTGAAAACTCCAAAATCCGGGTTTTCCTGCGGGGTGTGTTAAGTTCAAATAAGTCTCTCGACTACAGATGTGTATTTTTTTTCACATCCCCCTGCTCCACGGCTGGCCCTTACCTAACCCTAAAGGAGCATCATGCCAGGGCAAAGCCCCCTCGGAGACAGCCAGCTTATGTAACCGCTAATGCCATAAGCACTACAATGTCTTTAGTGACAAAAAGGCTCAATGCAGGCTCAGACCAACAGCAGCCAATTCACTGCTGAGAATTAAAGAGAAGAAACTGATGTTACTTTAGGAAATCAATCAGCATGGCCACCATTGCTTTAGCAGACAGCATCTTTCCAGCAGGTATGGGAACATCTTCTGACATTGCAAAGCGTTCGCAGGACGGTGTTTGCTTACTTGGGGGAAGGAAAGCAAAGAAATGCTCCAGGCCACCTTACGGCTACAAACGCCCTTGGGGAACAGCAAACCCGAGGGTGTTCCTGAGGGTGGCTGCTCGCAGAGCCGCAGAAGGATCTCACCAAGGTATTTGCACGTGCCCCCTCTGGCTCTGCACCCTCACCTTCCTTCTGCAGAACCTGCCCGCGTTTCCAGCTGGGAGCCCTGGAAGCCAGGGCCAGAGGAGGGTGACTGGGGGCTGGTCACTGCGGTGGGAGCTGACCCATTTGGGGTGACGCTGCTCACTGCTGCGGGAGCCAACGTGAGAGAGGTACAAGAGGCTAATTCAGGCACGTGCCCCCCCCTGCACACGTGGGGCTCCACCAGTGCCATGGGTCTCCTCTTCCAGCACCTCAGCAGCTCCCCTGCAACACACAGCCACCGTCACACGGCTGAGTGGTCCCATCCCACGCGGCGGCTTTGGGAATGGCCTATTGCTCACACTATCCAGGCAGTCACAGTATTGCTGGTTTTAGAGCCATCTCCCTGCAAACCAGGCGAGTATCTGGGTTCAGGGCCTGAGCCGCAGGAATTGGAAGCAGCCGTGATGCCGCCGATGGTGGCTGCACAGGGACCACCAAACCAGAAGGTAACACTCCTGGCTTGGGAAGTCCTTGCAAATCGCTGGTGGCTGGGCAAGTATTGTAGGGAGACACATCATCGTATGTGATCGTCACATTGCCCTAGTTTTAATTCCCCTGGGCACTGCTGGAGACAGGACATCAGGCCAGGGGCATCTTCGGTCCGACCCAAAGCAGCTGCTGTCACAGTTTGAAGGCTGTTGTCACCTCTGCTCATCTCATGGCTCGGAAGCGCCGAACTGGAGGAGAGGACCAGAGCAGCAGCGCGTCCATTGCTCTGCCCCACATCTAGTCGGCTCGTAACCACGCTGACTGGCGCATCAGGGAGATGGGGGCAGAATTAAAAGGAAAAGAAAAATTCAACAAAAACAAAGCAGTACTCAAGCAAGGAGGGCAACACAGCAAAAAAGCCCAGCACCAACCAGCAGTACAAGCAGGCTGGCAGTCGCTGCTTTCCAAGGGTCAGCTGCAATACCTGATTCAGCCACAATCCAGCCACATCCCTGTCAACTGTCATAGCATAGCACCTAATGAAAGACACCTCAAAAGCCCAGCAGAGTAATAATTTTACTTGGAGTGGTTACTCAATCAACTGATGAAGAACGAGAAGGTCTGGGAGGGCCCTGCAAGCAGGGATGCCTCCCTTGGCTAGGACGCAGCTGCGTGAGCAAGTTGAGAGCCCACAATGTGGGCATCGGCTCTGCTTTATGGGCAGCCGTGGTTTGTGGTAGGAAGAAAACGGGCACAGAGATTTCCTGTAGTGGGAGGAGGTTTGGGCAGAGGTTTGGCAGCTTTCACCCCCCAAGCCGAGGTCGCCGTTTGGGAGATCACAGTCCTCTGTCCACAGAGGTATTCACCACAAACACGCATCAGAAAAACAAAAGAAGCTTCTCTACGCAGTTGTGAGTGATTCCCTCTCCATCCGCTGCTTCTTCAGGCCCGGGGAGAGACTGAGACGGCAAACCTGGGAGTCAGACCTCCATCCCACCCCGGCCAGCTCACACCACCACCACCGGCTGGCTCAAGTGGATAAACACACACATATCTACAGCACCTCACAGCATGGCAGGGCCCTCCCTCCCCTCCAATCTGCACTAATCTCCTCCAGCGTCTGTGCTGCAGAAGATAATTTAGAGACAATGGCATGCTCCCGAACACATTGCCTCTCTCACGCAGCAATTAAATGTACATCATCGTCTGGCTGTCCTGTATCCTTGGGGCAGGAGGGATTGTCATCATCTTAAAGTCATGATTTACAGAGGTAATAATCATGGCACCAGCCTCATTACATGCCAACTTTCGGGAAATTAGGTGATAGATATTATTCATTAAGTTGCCACACGATACCCATATCCATCCATCTGTTACAGCTGAGCTAACATTTTGGTTCGGAGCATGCCAACTAACGGCTTCTTTAGGAAGGAAGCAGGCACTGTCCTGAAAGGCGATGGGGAGAAAAGAGTAAGATTGCAATTGAGTAAATCATTTCCCAGAAAAAAAAAAAAAAAATTAAATTAAACAGAGACCTTTCAGACCTTGGAGGCTTCGTGAGTACCCAGCAGCAGGACACTCAGGCCAAAGCAGAGCAATACGCAAATCACAACGTGGTGCTCAAAAATGGCACATGTGAAGCAAAAGCATCGTTCCTGGTGAGCTCAGCCCAACCAGCTGCACATGCCACAGAGTGGATTAATTTTGGGGTGCTCCGTCAGGCTGATCCATCATACTGAGCCACTTGGGACCCTCCAAAGAGCTATTCGGACTTTGCCCAGCGCAGGGTGTCTGGGCTGTGGGTTGCTGCTCCCCTTGCAGCGACCGGGATGGGACTGCATGGGGGTACATTTGCAAAAGCCCAGCTGCCCTTCACACTGAGAGCCCAGGGATCCTCCAACCATCCTCGGCTGCCACCAGGAGCCAAGACGGACTTTTCACAGTCCCAGAATCATGGAGATACGTGTCCCTTGTCCCCTACGCCTTGTCCCTACACTAAGTGTAACCCTCCTGCCCACACACATAAGGGAGTGAAGGAGGAAGATGCTGGAGATCTGGCTGTCACCAAGTGCTGGGACAAAAGCCCCCCAAAAGCACAAAAGAGTGCACGTCCCAGAAGAGACAAGGGCCTCTAGCACTTCTCTGTTTCTCCCAAAATACTTATCACCCAGTTTTGCCTCAACAAACACTGACACTGGCATTTTTAGAGAACTCATTTTCAGGGTGATTCACTCCCAAACAGGGGGAGTGAAAAAGATTCCTGCAAAATATTTTTCATTTTTATCTTTTTAGGGAAGGCTGTGGTCTTAGGCACAGAGAACAGAGGGTAAGTGCTGGGACCTCAGACAGCCACAATACTACGTTGCACAGATATCCACTCTCAAGTATTATTCATCATTAGTTAAATAATACAAATGGTTTCCCAGCAATTTTTTTGCCAGAAGGAGGAGAAAAGCAAGTGCTGATGGTGCTCTGGTAGCTGGTGCCAGGCTTTGATATGATGGCTTTGCAAGTCTCTGACAGAGGCAGAGACAGAAAGAACTTCATGCCCATCAAGCTCCAGCATGCCCAGAGGCCCAAATTTATCTTCTCTAACCCTACTCAACCCTTTTAACAAACGCTTCCTCAAGCAAAATGCATTAAGAGGTATCACAAAAATAAAAGGGTTCCTACTCCCTCAACGCATAGAAGTGCTGTTTTCAGCCACCGAAGATACCAGAGCTGGCTAGGGATCTCAGATCTGGGAAATCCTGTCACAGAGATTGCAGGACAGCAAGGACCGGAGTTCGGGGGAGGCAGGGAGCCAAAGCCTGGGAGCTGGGAAATCTACGTTATACTTAACGCTGGGCGAGACCTAGGCTTTTGCGCCCACCCAACTGCAAGCAACTGCCGAAAGGGGCGATGCTACCCCACGGCATCATCCCACGACGACCCGGTGACGCAGAGCATCCCCAGCTGTGGCCGGCACGAGGCAGGAGGGGACGTGCAGCTGGGCATGGGGAGCCGGCACCGGCCCTTGGCAGCCGCCCAACGCGAGGTCAGTGGAAGCCGCTCAGGAAACCACATGCCCAGCGCTTCATCTCCGAACCGGAGCTAATAGCTCCCCGCCGGTTCTCCCCCTCCGTAGCGCAGGATACTCGGCTAAGCGGAATGAAAAGCGCAATGTGTTGTTATACGGCAGCAGTTCAGTCCAGGTAGCATCTCGACCACGCTGGGCAGCAACCCTGTTGTCTCTGCAGCATTAACAAATCTGGTACTGCCAGTACCCTACAGAGTACTTACAGAACTTCCCACACAACTTGATAAAGTTTGGGTACCAGGCTGGCACTGCCGGGCTCCACTGGTGACGTACAACCCCCACCCCACCACGAGCTCTGCCCTGGGCCTCCCCGTCAAGAGGAAAAATGTGAATAAACTACATCTCAATAAAGCTAAGCAAAGCTTCCCGCAGGGGTAAGGAAGTGTTATACCCTGGCTGAACAGCTCAGTAACCTGAGGAATGATAAAAAAACAGCGCCTGGAGTCAGTCATACATCCATACGCTTTGCTGGCTCAGAGCTGTGCGTCACAAGCCTTCAGCACAGCCACAAGCAAAGTCCTCCTCGCCTACCCCCAAGCCCCACGCTTCAGGCAGCAGGTTGTCTTCTCCCCGCCATTCCCCACCTGGCTGGCACGGCCAACAGGGCAGGGACATGTCCTGCTCGCTAGCACAGGCGAGGTGGAGGACGCACATCCCCAGCAAGACCCCACGCGCTCCTCAGCACCGATGTTCATCTTCACTCAAAACCGCTCAGGGAGGGCACCCCGGGTAAAAATGCTGAGCAGAGAGCTGCAAGGCACAGCAGCATGGTGCACGCCAGAGGAGTTACATGACCCTTTTTGTGAGCCAAGACTGCCTCAGATACGTTTCTCTGTAAATTTAACAATCAACTGGGAATTTTAAGGTGCCCTTGACTATGCTCCTATAGGTCTTCTTCCAGCATACTGCACTAGCACAGGTTCCCAGGTGGGAGCTGAAGGGTTAAGAGTCATTTTGCAGGGTTGCCTATGACATCGGTAGCATATATCATGAGATTAGATACTGTCATTAGGACGAAAGGGACACAATGATACCAGAACTCAGGATTCACACCAACAGATTTGTGTTCCTCCAGGACTCAGCAGCATTTGCCTTGGGCAACAAGATGGCAAGGAAAGCAAAATGTTCAGCAGCTGAAAGGGATGAAAATATGAACATAGACTAGACTTGAAGACGTTTAGGCTAGAAATTAGGAAAAGGAGGTATGATAGTCAGGAATGGCCTTGCAGTACAAGCAGCAGGGGCAAAAATTTCAGAAGGCAGGCAGCGTCAAGTGGGAGCACTCACTATGGCACAAGACCACATTCACCAACCCCAAAGGTCCCTTCTGATCTCCTGTGTCCTTTAATACTGGTGCATTTTGCATATATATATATATATATATACACACACACACACACACACACATACACCATCACCACATCACACACAACATCAATGTAACACTAGTCTAAGGATCTAAGGGGATGCCCATACTCACTGTGCTTGTTTTGGATATTAGAGCATTCCTCCCTTGTGATAGTAAATCTGGTATAATTAGGTAAGGCATAATCAAAAGTAGATTCCACCCAAATTAATTTGCAAACATAAAGATTCAGGAGCAAATTCAGTCCTGGTTTACTTCTACTGAAGTCACTGAAATGACCTCAGGGATGAATTTGGCCAACTTGAATACCCATGTCTCATTACTACCAGATGAGCTGTGTGCCTACAAAGGGGTAATGGGTGTTTCGGACAAATGCATTCACATGCAGAGATGGGCACGTCCAGGATGGAGGCAATGGATAAAAGTGCCTCTTGGCTTAGGATCCTCTAGCACTTCAACTGCTGGTTACATTGATGTTTTTGGTTAGGTAAAAAATTTAGTTTCAGCTTTTCTACAAAAATAACATAAGTAACACACTTTTCTTCAGGTCACTGCCACAGTATAGCAAGCGCTAGGTGGCCCTTGGGAATGTGAGCTTTCAGACAGATTAATACAGCTTGACTGAAGAAGGGAAGATGACAGACACTACTTAACAGACTCCAAGTTGGGCTTATCCTTGAGCTGAATTTTCTTCACAGTCTCACAAGCCCTCAATCGGAAAAGTCAGTCAGTCCCTAAATAATGAAGTGCAAATACTTTTGCTCTTGGTAATTACTTTTAATTCAGACAGTGGACAAAGGGTAAAGATGCATTCTTTGGGGTTTTTTGCTTTTACTGGCATTGTCTTCATTTTTTTAAGAGGATCTCAAATATTCAGATGCCAGAACCACAGTTTCAGTGACAATAACTGAAAAAACACCATATCAAAGTATTTTACAAATATTCTGATGTTTCCATGTAACGACTGGCAGCTTGTTAAGGTACTATATGCTTACCCAATGGACTTGCAATCACCAGAAGAGCCATGGGGCCTTCATTACACAGAGTCCTTGGAAAGTTTATCCTAGGGAGTTTACCACAGTTACTGGGTCATCCTTGACTTTTTAAACCCTTTTGTGAATCATAATTAATTATATTAAAGTGACGCACACATATTATGCTTGTCTGTGGTTTTGCCCATAAAGGACACCATCAAGGGCAAGAAAGCAGATACAAAACAGAAAACATAACTCTTCGTCCTCTTCCCCCTCGGCCCCCGGATCGCCCGTCAGCCCGCCGCACAAGAGCACAAGCTGCCTTATTTCCTTCAGACCATCGGTGCGGCGGGTGCCGCCGAGGCAGCGGAGCCCGGGGCGCGGGGCGAGGCAGCTGCGGGCAGCCCTGCCCGCAGCATCGCCGCAGCGGGGAGCCGGCGGCCCCACGGCGACGCACGCGCCGCCGTCGGCGTTCGGGGACCCACAACCCCGCCGCTCTAATTTTAGCACTAACAGCCTTGCTAGCATCTGGGGAAGACGTCTGGCGTGCAGACGCAGGCAGCCGGCAGCCAGTGGCAGAGCCCCAACAACAGCAACAGCAAACCCCCGGTGAGATCCGCGGAGGGCAACGGCACGAGGACGCAGCCAGGAGCCGCGTCTCTGCCGACGGCCGCGTGGAGAGCATGGGCGAGAGGAGAGCAACGCCGGCCCAGAAGCGCAGGCAGGCTCGCAGCTGGAGGGGGCAGCCAGCACCCAGGTCACCCCCGCGTCCCACCCCAGGTGCACGCAGAGCCCACCCCTCTTTCCCCTGGAGAACAGGGAACTGTTCAAAACCCTGCCCAAAAATAACGCACTCCCAAAACCTTGTCTGATTCACCCACCGCCTGTTCCCCGAAGAGCACAGCTCCAGCCGCGCCCTGAGGAAGGGACGTTACATTGTGCACCAAGCTATTGGAGAAAATCCCACTTTTATCTTAGCAAAACAACTTTCCCTTTCTACCGCCGGAAGAAAAAAGACCGACCCCACCTATCTGCATTGCATAATCCGGCTGCAGCATCTAAAGCAATGTTTACCTGGGAAAAAGATACTGGGCAAACGCTTCATGCCTGGTTCCCAGACTGCAATGGGATGCAGCGCTCGGAAACCGAGAAAACAACAACAGTGGCAGGTATCAGCCAGATCCGGGGATCACCAGTTTGGAGAAGCAGCCACCTGGGAAGACTATGCACGTTAGAGGGCCAGTCTGACATGAGTGCTGGGAAGACAGGCAGGACAACCCCGTCAGGCTTTTCTATCGCTGGTAGGTATGATCCCGCAGCAAGGTTTCTCCCCTGCCGTCACAGCCCCTGAGAGACACCAAACCTGCCCTCGCAGCACCCGTCTGCACATCGGCCCCGTGCCCCGCACCCCCCGCCCCTGCTGCCCTCCGCTCGCCCCTGGGGCGGCTCCTCACACCCTCCTGCATGGTCACCCAGGCTTTCATCTCCTCGGCATCAAGAAGTCAGTTCAAAGACATCGACATGAAAATCCCGGGAGCACTGAGCCCCAACAGGATGAATCCACCAGTCCTTGCTCAGGCAACGTGCCCACGTGACAACGGGAAAGTTCATGCTTTATGTTCCTAAGAGGAGGTATCTTAGCTAATACTGATGTTCATTAAAAAAAAAACAAAAAAAACCCCAACCAACCAAACCCAAAACTCTTTGCAAAGCTAGGAGAAAAAAAGAAGTCTTGCTGTCTTGGGAAATGTCTTTCCCACTGGCTTCTCCTTAAGGATTTGGTTTAGGCTTGTGGGAACTTAACACATTAGAAACTCGCCCGTAATTTGCATGCCCCAAACAGCAGGGAGATATCATGAGATCTGGTATTACTGAGATTTCTTTCCTTTGGCAAAACATATTCCAGAAGATTTACTTGGAGAAAAGTTCACACATCATTACAACTAAACTGTATGCGCCTAGTGAGTGAAGAAAGGGCACAAGATGACGCACTATCCTGTGGTTTTATTATATTGGCTTTGCTTCCTTACCTCATTTGCAAAATTAGGGTTGGTCATAATCCTTCCATCAGTCTTTCCTGAAAATTAGGAAGGGACCTAACCAGATTTTCCAATTAAAAAAATCTTCCCACAGTTTCAGAGATGTGAAAATGGATTTGCCAAGTATTACATCTGAAGGAGCTTTCTGAAGTACCAGCTCAGCATCTGAATGCTGAAATTTCTTTGCAAGTGATTTGGGAGATGCTCTGGAGAATATTCCCCAGGAACACACACAGCTGAAGTGATGCCCTCACACTTTGCCCATTCCTCTGCAAGGGAACGAGAGGGAATGTGGGCCAGAGGGTAGACAAAGTTAAAAATCTTAAAATATGTGCTTTAACAACAGCATTATTTGAGAATGACTCTTATTTTCCTGCAAATGCTCAGTGGTGATAAATAGGTGCAAACTGGAGCGAGGACACAGAAGCCTGCAAACCCCTCCGAGATGGGGACCACGATGCAGTCACCTCCAGCGCCTCCTACCAGCCCCTTTTCCCCCTGAGCTCGGCAAACTCAGCCCAAAGAGGTCCTCCAAGCGAGATGCTGAAAGCCCCTCCAGGCAGGTCTGAGCCACCCATTGCCATGCAGGACCCTAAACAGAATAAGCAGGTGCTTCTGCTTCTGCGGGGAGGAGAGAGGCTCTGCAAACCCAAAATGCAAACAACAAAGCTGCCGAGAGGTAAGCGAGCAGGGTCTCCTTCCACAGGACCAGGGAAGGAGAGAGGTCCCCTGTACCATGCCGAGTGCAGGCGAGCAGACACTTGGCACCTTAGCCCACTCAAAGTCACCATTGGGTGGCAAGCTTTAGGAAATGTGTCCTCCTGGCTCCTAAGGCAGCAATAAGTCTTTACTTCCAAAGCAGTGGTCTACCTGAGCATGTTGGCCTTGAGGCTGGGTGTGACACCAGCACCCGGACAACCCACAGCAGAGTCTGAAGCCCCATTTTGCAATGCCCATTTTGGAAAGCCACCGCTGCCCAAACGCAGCGAATGGAAGAAGCCTTGCTGTCCCAACGGGAACTGAGATACAGAGAAGCTAAGTGACTTGCCTAAGGTCACACAAGAAGTCTGCGGCCAATCCCAGTCCCACGCGGCCCAATCCAGTGCCTTAAACACACACCGGCTCCTCTCTTTCATGTGGTCACCGGTCTGAAGCTTAAGAGCTACTGACGTTTTGCAAGGCAAAGCCACATCCTCAAGCCCTTCCTTGGCAAGAACCCCGCCGCAGCCAGCAACGTTGAGAGCAGCGGTCAAGTCTCACGCAGCGACTGGAGCTCGTGGCCCGTATTCCCCCCCCATGAAAATCCAGCCCCTCGGCCCCAGCCCTCGCCCTGGCCAGCGCCGAGCTCTCCATCACCTCCTCTCCCTCACCTGCAGGCTGCACACCCAGAGCCAGCTGTTGCCATAACAGACTGTGTTGCCAAGGAAATACAACAACACGTTCATCAATAAAAAGCGTTGGGTGCGCACAGACAAACCAGCGACATTTGCCGGGGCTGGAGCCACTCCTCCTGTTCTCCAGCTCTCCTAACCCACCTGTGACCTTCTCCGCAGCTTTAGACATCACTGTGCGCAAAAGCAGAGACACAGAAAGACTTACTGCCCTGCGGAGCTTCCTCATCCCTTCAGTCCCGCATTGCAACAGGCTGCCCAGAGAGGCTGCGTGGTCTCCAGCCTTCGAGGTTTTCCAGACCCGACAGAACAACGCTCTGAGGAACCTCCTCTGATCTCCTGGCCAACCCTGCTTTGAGCAGCAGGTTGGGGTAGAGATTTCCTGAGGCCCCTTCCAGCCTGAATGACCCTCTCACTGTTCCTGGCCAGTGCTCCGACTCCCACTGCTCCTTCACTGCCACAAAATGCGCACCCCTGGCAGGCAGCAGCACTGGTGGGACGTGAGCACCTCAGCCCCATGGGGAGCAGCCCCTTCCGTCGCTGCAGCTCCACACACACGTGGGTGTCACTAAGAGAAATAAGCCTGAGTCATTCACAGACACGGAGCTGGGGGCAACTGGCCCAGACTCAGGGAACGAAGGCCAGAACCTCAATCTTAACACTGGAGTTAACCAAATCAGGCCCCTTGCGATCCACCATCCTAGAATTCCCAAACTGCAAACGAAGAGTATTCCCAAATCCACAGCAAATAGGAAATTCAAATATTGACTTGAAAAACTAAATTCAAATGTTTGAAGAAAAATTTTTAAAATATCTAAATACATGATATAATTGGGCCAGTAAAAATTTGAGGGCAGTGTTACAACTTCAAGAAAAAAATGCAAATAATTATTTGTAAAGCTCCTTTCCTGCTGTAGATACTCTCCGACACACTCTGATTCTCCAGTATTTGCCTGGAGCAGTGGGCAGCAAAGACTCCCACCAGCAGTGCCTACCATACACTAACTTCCCCACCTATCTTTTCTTTTAAGGCTTGGATGTTTTGAGAGACCTTACAGGAGACCTAGGGTTTTCCCCCATATTTTTGTTAAACAAAATTTTAAAACCAAGCTACCCGAGCGCTCACATTCTTCCAAACAAGTTCACACACACCTTCAAAATCAGGAAGAGGAAATAACCTAACTTGTGAAACAGGCTGAGATTTACTTTATTTTAATTATTAAAAATGACAGTGTTAATTTCAGGGCCTTCAATAATTCAGCTTAATTACCCAGGAGACAAAACTGTCAGACCGAACCCTGTAAAATATATATAAGCAAAACGTATCAGTAGCAGGCAGAATGACTGAATCTATTACCCTGTCCCCAAATAAAACACCACGCTGCCAAGCGCTGGCACGGCTGCAGGTAATAAAAGTGACGCCGAACGTTTTGGGAGGGAACAATGCTCCTGCGCGCAGTTAGAAGCAGGTGACAGCACCCTTTCTTCCATTCAGTTGGGGGTTTTTAAAGCCGTAGCCCCTCAGCCCCTCCGAATCCTTTTGTTCGGCAAACAAGGCGCCCTGCACAGATGGCACTGACTTGTGAGACAAACCGCTCTGATAATTGTTCGTCCTGGCCGCGAGCAGCAGGAGAGCGCGTGGAGCCAGGGACCGTGCAGCCGCAAACCACCCTGCGATGGGCATCTGCGCTTCCCCCGCCTCGCAGGTCTACGTACAGAGTGCGCAGGGGCGAGGAAAGGCTGCAAAAAAAAGAGAAGCATGCCCTGAAAAAAGCTTATGTACCAAAAAGAGTTGAATTAGTCTCGACAGCAACACACCCGGCATCTTCGCTCTGCCTTACATGGGAAACCTCTCAAGCACAAAGGAGTGCATCCTGCTATTTATACAAACCACCGCCTCCCTCAGCGCCAATCAGAGCCCCACGCTCACCCGCGTTTCCCAGCATGCTTCTCTTGTTGCCAGTGAAAATGGACCCCTCCATTTCATCTAATTAATTTATTTCTTCTCCCAAGCACATTCAGGGGGGAGGGGAAAGAGGTAGGAGTGCCCAGGGACAGGACCCCAAAGAAATCTGCGTCAGCTTCTTGTCACCGGACCATTCCCCAGAAAAACAAATGCCAAGTTAAATTCCATAAGCCACTGTAACCACCATAAATGCAGATTCCTGCAAACAGAAATACCATCAAAAAAAGGTCACATCAGTAGCAAGGGTGACCTGTGCTCGGAGCCAGGCAGAGCCCTGCCCTCCTGCTTTGCTGCTTCTGCTCCCACATCTGGGGGAGATGGACATCCGAGGCTGCACCTCCATTTAGAAAGAAACTGGGAAATCGATCCTTTTTCTTGAAGGTGGTGTTATGGAATTTGGTAAACGGATAACATGCTCAGTATCTACTAGCATGACTATAAACACAAAAAAGGAAAGGAAAAGCCCGCGGCAAGACTAATATTAATACCCAGCCATGTCACTCTCAATTAAGTTCATATCTAATGAGCACATTTTCTCCTTGCACTGTCCACTGATGCTGTAAGCAACGTCCAATGAAAAGCATAAAACGCTGCTTCTGGAAAGCAATGATCTGTACTGGTGAATTTTGAACCAACCAATTATGAACATTATTTTTAATGGAACGAGCAGGGTTTCTACTGACTATAGTCCCCAATGCCAGAAAATGTCTGTGTCCACAAAATGTCCAGACATGCTTCTCTCAGACTGCAACCACTATTGCTATTACTTCATTTGCTATCACTATTACCTCTGTAAATATATATATATATTTTATATATATATATATATATATATAACATAAATAAATCTCCTGTGCACCCTAACTGACAACCGCTCTCACTCAGCATTGCATTTGTATTGGGATCGCCTGTTTTTCCATGAACATCAACTGTTTTTCCAGATGACACAAGATCTGAAACTAAGTGGTCGAATCTATCCGAGCAGCATGCTTTATTATTAGGTAGGATGTAATTTCGCTTTGTTGCCCTAAAATCAGCGCTGTAGCATTCAAACATGGAAAAACTTACATCATCCCCCAAAAGTGCTTATCTGCTCCCTGCAGAAGGTGTGGCAGGGAGAACCAAGAGCAATGCCGGGCAGATCTCAAGCGAGTAGAGCAGGATAGCGCTGCGGCCAAGCGAACAAGTCCTGACGCACAACTTTCCCCGGAGGAGGTTATGTTACGCCCGGATCCACCGCTACAGCCTTCATTCCCACAGGCATCCATCCGTCCCTGGGTTGCGCTCCATGACAAGGTACAGGCACACCCTCCAAATCATTTTAATGGAAACTAGTTGCAGGGTTGTAGGAAGAAAGCTGACCCGTCTCCCCAGCCCAGTTTGCTTTGTAGCAAAAAAAATTTCATAAAATTAAGATTTGGATTGACTCTATTAATGTAATCCATGTTAGTCTGCATGGCTGGAGGCTCCTGGAGGCAACGTGGAGGGAGCTCTGAAGCCCGGTGAAGGACAGCTGCTTTGCTCCCGAGGGGAAGAGTCACCTCTCCTCTCCATGATGCCCTGATACGTTCCTCTCCCTTCTTCCTTTTTTTCCAGGAAGAGATCACTTAATCCCAAGGATGTTACCGCACGTGGCTGGCTGGTTCTCGTCCCCTCCCAGGGAGCTCTGGAGCATACAACCACGTCCAACAAGCTTTCTACATCTCTTCTGCTTTGAGGAGACCCAGGAATAAACAGGCCCAGCTTCCCACCATCATACAGATGTGGTGCCAGCCTACCCTTCTCAGCCAGGGAGAGCACACTAATAATGGGTCGTTAAACCCAAAATACATAACAAAAGCCATCCTAGCCAGTGACAGACCTACTCAGATAGGAGCAGCAACAACCTGAATGCGAGTTTTGAAGCCAGGTACAGGCCTGTCCTTTCCGGATACATCAACGGTTGTGCATACACTGCTGGCCAGGCTTGCTCCACAGCTTTGGTCTGCCTCCATCCAGCACTTCATCAATAACGTCCCATCTTCTGTCCAAAATCAACAAACAAACAATCATAGGCCAAAGCATTAATCCCAGCGGGGTATTGGAGAAAGTAGGAAGATCAGGTTGATCTTCCATCCTCCTTTCCTTCTACTGCCCAGCATTTTCTTACTGCTTTTTCCCTGTTTTAGGTACCAGGTGTTTCAAGGTGGGACAGTGAAGGAGCTGAGAAAGAAACACGCACTAAGGTACAGTCCATTTCTCAAATATTTTAACACACAGGCTGAATTCTCCGTGAGGATTCCCCCAAAACATTTAATAAGGAAAAAGAATTCTTTTTCTCAGGCTGGACCTGTACTTGCAACAAAATAAAATCTATCCCTTGGTGTGGGAGAAAGGGGAGAAGAAATGCTCCGAGTCAGTTCAAGCTCAAAGAAATAACGCTGTTGTTCTAAAATTACCCATCCTTCTGAAGTCAGCCAGTCAGAAGTGATCCCTTCCAAACCTATCTGCTTTGTTTTTCCTCGCTGCTTTAGCGAGCTTTTAAAGGAGAGGGAGGATGGAAAAAGAAAGTGAATATTTTTAGGAGGTATCTGAGCCCCACCTGACCCCCACACACACCCCCACATCCACACACTGCATTCCGATACAATCATTTTATTACAGCTTCAGCTCTGCTAAACCCAATTTATCCACCAGGCCATAAATCTTGCCATGTATTGGAGCAGAGCCTTGGTTTCAAGCTCCAAGAGATGCTTCACCCAAGTAATGAATGTCCCAGCTGGGTTATTGTTTAACCCGCGGTGTGGCAGGGGGAAACGAGCGGTGCAAACGGCAGAGTTTGCTTGTCGGCGTGTGCAGCTCGAAACGGCAAGTCAGCAGATGATCGAGACCCAAATGTTTAGCAAATACCAAGGAAGTAAAAAAAACATTTGTATTCAACAGCTCCACCGAGTCTGTACAAACACTCCAAGGTCGAATCCACACGTGGACTGTTCAATGATCAGTCATGTGTTACGAAATTCTCCCTCCAAACCCCTCAAGTTTTAAGACTACCTGGCAGAGACAAAAGACCTGGTAGGAAATCAGATCTATTTCACAGGGCAATTATCTTCCAGCCTTTAAAACTGTTGCCAGTACTGAAGAAACGGGAAATTAGGGTGATCGCCTCAAAACGCTGCAAGAAGGGCCCCGTGTCCTCTTGCGACATCCCTGCGCCTGGCAGCCCCGCGATGCCGAGCGCTTGCACAACTCCCGGGGCTGGCACGTGGCCCGCCAGTTCAGGGAGGGGAGAGCACGGAAGCGGCATCCGTCAACGAGCAGGGAGAAAAATGCACAGGGGCGTGATCCTGAGTGCTGGGAAAAAGGCTGGAGGGCTCCTTCAGTCATTCCTTTGCCACAGGTAATGCCAGCTGGGATCCGGGCTTGATGCCCGGCTTTGGGCAAGCGGCTTGGCTGAGAGCTACCTGTTGGCCGTGTTTTGGGAGCCTGCTTTGCTGAGGTGCCTCTACCATACGTGTGACTGTAGGAGGTGGCCTGACTTTGATGCTGGAATTCCTGGTCGTCGCAGAGGAGGACAAGGTAACTTACGGCAGATTGGTGGCGAGGAAGGAGAGGCTGGTGAGCAACCAGTTTTTCTGCTGAAGAAAACATGCTGGGTAGCTGGCCCCTCCCATGCAACCGCTTTCTGTGAGATCTATTTTGAGCCCAAGTGTAAACTGTGATTTCAAGGCAGAGGAGGTTCCTCAACCTGTGTCACTCTAGGACAATAAGGATGGTCCCTTGGTTTGGTTTCATTGCACAAGGTGCCCCCCACACCACACTCCAACAGTTTCTTATGAAATCTGCTGAAACACTAGGAGTAAAGAAAAAAAAATTAATTCCTAAAGCAATGGCAACCCGCCAAGTTTTTAAAGAGGCAAAGCTTGAGAGGCTCTCTGGAAACTCAGGTAACTCGCTGCACGAGCCAAGAGGAGAAACTAAGTACTCCGTTCCCTTCCCTCAGCCTCCTCTTTTTCATGTATTTCTGCTTGACAGAAAAGATAAAGGGAAGTCAGGACTACAAAAGGAAGGACCTGCTCACAGATACTTAAGGGACCCTGTAGCCCTGCCAACAAACTCAGACCAGGCTGGAAACTCCGCTAGAGCTCCGACAACCCGCTCGGACACGCGGGAACCTCAGAGGCACCAGCCCATGCACTGAGGAGGTTTCTCCTTCTCTGAGGCCAGGCCACGAAGCACGTGCGCCAGTTATGATGCCTTGCTGAAGGAGCTCGTTATTCACTGTAGAGACTGACACACTGAGCTCCTGGTGACCAGCAGACGGCCTGTGCTAACTCCTCCCTCTCTGCTTAGCATCGCTCTCACACAGCCAGCTGGTTTGGGGCATAACACTTCAAAAAAAGGAAGCAGATTGATTTGACAGTCCACTGGGGAACAAGACTTCTCTGCAGCCTAGAAAACATGACCTACAAAGAATGACTGAAGGAACTAGGTTGTTTAGTCTAGTGAAGACTGACGATAGACACAATAACTATCTCTAAAATACATGGCAAGTAGCTGGAACGAATAACCTGTTCTCCTTCCCCATGGCAAATCGGACAAGGTGAAACTAGACCTAAATTGCAACGATGAAGATTTAGGTTAGAGGTTAGGAAAAGCCTTCCAGTTGGGAATGACAGTGCCACACTGGAAGCCATTGCCTGGTGAGGTTATGGAATTGCCATCTGCAGAGCTTTTCAAGACCAGGCTATAGAAACATCTATTTAGATATGAGCTGGTCTTGCCTTAGGGCAGAGAGCTGGGCTAGATGACCCCTGGCAGACTCTTTCATGTCCTATTGCCGCTTACTCAATTAGTAACAGTTGTTCACAAGTCAATATCACAATTTTCAAAACAATTGGTTGCTTTGAGGCCTGTTCTTGACGTCCGCAATTCCACGCTAAGCCCAGTTCTCCCAGGACTACTGCTCTGTAGGAGGCTGGGCCCAAATTCCTGCCAACAAAACAGGAGACCACAAGAGCATATCTGCTTTGCACATTGGCTGCCACGTAGCAGAGGAGGCCCAGAGCAGCCAGACTTACTCACAAGAACAAGATTTCCAAATGATGGCAGAGCTGGGAGAGAATCACACAAAACTCTGTAGTGCAACCCTTGTTCTCCTGAACTGGGGTCCCTTGGTCAGCTTGTCACCAATGCAGCCCAACCTTGTACGCACAAATGGAGGGAAAATCTCCATGAACATTTTTGTTGCCAGCCACCTAAGTCTGCAAGCCAAGTGCTGTAATCACAAGCGGTGTATTCTGTCTCCTCGTATATGCGTACACTGCACAGATATCTAAGACACAAAACATGACAGTTAACCATCAGGGGAAAAAACCCCAGTGTCTAAGCAGACATCAAGAACTTGTCAAACTTTTGAACCCAACTCTCTTGAGACACGCATCTGCCTTAGATTAACCTCAGAGTAGACAGTTTCCAGTTCTAACTGATGCACAAGAGGAGACTCAAGCCTCTTCCACCTCCCCATGCTAAAGATCAGGCACAAACATGGAAGGTCCAACCAGGCTCCTGGTCAAAGACAACAGAGGTGGGCTAGGCTTCGCTTCCCACCACAGCGCAGGCGAGCCCCCAGTCAGCATTTCAGCTGAAATGTTGGCTTCTCTTCCAGCTCCCTCTCCCTGAGGGCATCATTTCTTCCTTCCAAGGCATGGCAATGGCCAGCTCACACTGGAGAATACTCATTTCTGGATCTAAGGTGCCCACCAAGCTGAACAACCTCCTCCTTAAAGCTCCCATTCAGAACCTGCATCGCAGCCCCAAACACATGACCATCGCGATGGCACAGAAACAAGTGTAAACAAGCCATTGGCTAAAATACACCATCAGAAATTAGGTACTGTGTAAACTAATAAAGGTCTGGCTTTAACAAGGGGGCATAAGGCGACATATTTAGCATCTTATTTTAATTCTTCTAAATTGTAAGCGGTTTTTCAACTATATTAATTCTTTGAAGCGAGCGGATCTCCCCTAATCATCCTGGTTTATATTTACATGATGAGGTGTAATGATGCATCTCAGGAATGTTATGGTATTAGTTAAATTAACTAAGACAACTCCGGCTGCAAACTGATGAATTTTAATGTGTCAATATCGAATACAAAAATGCAGTTGTGTGGGTCTCCGGATTCGCATGACCATATGGTTCGGAATTCTAATTAATGCCTTTGGATTTCATTTTACATAACTTACAGCTACATTAACTCAATTTTTTTTTCCCCCAGAATTTTGGAGAAACATGTATTTTGCCAAGCTGTGGGTTTTCAGAATAAGTGGGAGAAAAACCTTTTATTTCCCTTTTTCCTCACAACCTCATCTTACCTCCAGGTGGGCTGGCAGTCTTTCCAACCCAGCGGTCAGCTGGAGCTGATCCTCTGCCCCAATCAGTCTATAAAGACCCACTTTGCAAGAGCCATAAAGGTTTAGCACTAAAAACAAACTCGTTTTCAAATCGTTATGTGCTGTGAGCAATCAGAAAAACTCTCCAGGAGGAAATGTAATCCAGCCTTCTGAAACACAGTGGTTGTGACATGTAGGGATAGCACAGACCCCGAAGCCAGGCACTGCTATCAGCACTGCAGATCATCACAATCATATGAGCATTGACAGAAGATTTCCAGCTCCGTGGGGCGTTGCAGAGTGCACGGGTTTGCAAGTTCCAGTCTGGGGACAGTGGCATTTCTTCTTCATCTGACCCCATTTCTTAATGATCCACAGTCAAGATCTCCCTCTAGGCAGCAAACAACATTTACTTGTGCTTCTCATTAGTTAAACCAAATCTAAATAAAATGAAAGCACAACCCACATTCATTCCAGAACTCAAAGCAGATCTGGTCGGACATACGTGCCATCCACTGTTATTTTAGAAATAATATTTCAGCACAGAAACTAATAATCCTCAAGAACTACATGATGTGAATGGAGCAACTACAGCATCACTCTGTGGCTCTCTGAAACACGTGCAATGCTTTCAAAAGCCAGGTACATTAACAACAGCCCCCAGCAGCCTTGAAAGACCCCCACAAGTGACCATGGCAGGCACTGGTTCATGCCCAGTACGAGAGGGCTTCTTATCTGTAAGCACGTCTTGGCATGGATACATTCATATAGGATTTCTTCTGCTATTAAGAGTTACACACTTCTCACAGCAAGGCAGGGAAAGGATGGCCTTGAGAGGTTTAACGATTTAAGATGTTTCTCTTATTTTCCTTCGCAAGAGCTACATATAACTACAGGCACTATCAATTTAGGAGCTCAGCTCTGCAAGAACTAAACATGCTCAGCTTCCCATCCACAGTGCTCTGCGGGGCAAGGTTTTAAAGCGTCAGACAATGTTTGTTCCATTTTTGAAAGGGTCAAGAGGATCCAAGATTGGGATTGCCAGATCTGCAGTTTCCTGCGTCCCTTACTTCAGAGAATTGGTAGGGAAAGACTGATGGCAAAAAAACCAATGCAAGTGCAGAATTACTGGTTGCACTCCCCAAAGTGGTATTACAGAAACACGGGTAAGGGCCAGGCAATACAACATGTAGTGATGATGTGTTCCCAGTAGGTGCCGGTTGTCTTCAATCTCTAAATGGAAATGCTCTGGAGCCGGCACAATGTTTTTGCTGCCACAATGGTCAGTCCGTGCTTTACGTCTGAGACTCTGGACATTACTCAACTAATATAGCAAATAATGCACTAAAACACCAAAGCAATGGACGTCATTCTCGACGAGCATTTAGGTACTCAACTCAATGTTCCTTCAATGGGTATGAACCACTTAGACATCGCTGACAATTTGGGCTACAGACCTACTCTCCTGAAACCGGGTTATTTCCACATTCGCGCAAGAGGGGGTAAGAAAACATCAGACAGCAGCAAGGCAAAGGGCTACTGCAGCTAGAGCTGAGACACAACCAGAGTCCGGCAACTGTTGCTTTTCCCCTTCTCTCAAAGGGACTAAAACTGCATCAACACAAGTCACCAGCCTCCCCACTCCTCTCCCCAAGTGGGAGACACTCACCTCCGCCTAGCCTGGACCAAATCGTTAGCACCAGCTCCCCTTGGCCACCCTCTTCGGCAAAAGAAGGGGACAAGAGAAGAGAAGAGAGCCTTGTCCCACAGGGACCCAGCGCCTGAGGCTGGGGGACATGGCCAGGGGCTGCGAACACCGCCTGGTCCTTAGGCTCCTTCCTAGCCCCCTCCTCAAATCCAGTTCCAGATCTGACACCTTGCTTCTAGAGGGAGGCAGGTAGTCTGACTTCAGCAAAATAAACAAACAGATCTGCTGAATTTAAAAGGTTCAAACTCCCTCTTTCCACCCCAAAGTGTAGGAAACGACCTGGATGGTCATAAGCAAGGGCCAGCTTTTGGGCTTTCTAAAGCTCCAAATCACATTAAATGCCAGTCTTAGAGGGATAGAACAATGGTGGGAAACAAAATACCCAGGAGTACTGAATAGAACATTTCTGAAGTGAAACAGCTGCACAGTTTCATCTCACAAACCTCTATAAAAAGATGTTATTAACGCACAAGAATCCATCTCCATAAATGCTGTGTGACAAGCAGTCAGGTAGAGCCGATGAGCATTTACTTAACAACAAGACTCCAGGAAACACTGAAAAAAACCCCAGATTGCAATCCTAATCCTGCTACCAATCTTTTGCTTAAATATTATTATTATTATTATGGAGTTGTTATTTGCATTATAAGCCTAGTCACAGACAACAAGCCTCGTCTGAGCTGCTGTTCAGACACAGAAATAAAGACAAGTTTTTCATCCCCAAGTGACTGGAGACATCACAGCTAAAGCAGGGACACACAAGGAACTGTTGGGAGCCTTGCAAGGGCTGCCTCCCCATTTCTGCTCAGAGATTAATTGTGCCAAGCACAAGAGATCCTGCACTGATACCCACTGTGGTAGAGCATCCCCATCTCAGGCTGTGATTAACCATCCCACCTTCCCCACATACACAGCAGGGTTCTGCCTACATTCTCCTCGATTGGTGCATAACACCTAATTGCTATTTCTCCTGTGGAAGCGCCTAAAGACTCCTAAAGGGTTTACAGCCCCATTACCCCAGGCACTGTAAAAGCAGCGAGCCCAAGGTCAGTTCCCACCCACAGAGACAGGTGGGATTGCATACATTAACCATGGTGGTCTCCAAAGCCTCAGGTGGCCCCAGCAAACTTTTAACTCAGCCTGAGCACAGCGGCCAACAACTGACCCCGTGCAACTGAAGAAGAGAGGTTGATTTCTGCTGAAGCAAAAATAAAATCATTTCTTAAAAAAAAAAGGGGGGGGGGTGAAAGAAGGAAAAAAGTGATTCCCAAATCAAATTAAACCTTGTTCTAAATGGCTGTTAAGAAGGAAGGGTTCGCTTTGTGTTCCACAACTGTGTGAAAGCAATATAGTTTTATTACAAGAGATTTCTTTTTTAAGGCCCTGGGGCTTTTGTACTGGAGCTTCTCACCCCATGGCAGGACAGCGGCACCGAAGCAGAACGTCACAGACAAATAAGGATGTGATACGCTGAAACACTGCCCTCAGATGAGGGAGTTGGACAATCTTCAGTTCTGACAATTAAATATGTTTATTAAGGCTTGGAGAGCTGTTTCCTAAAAAAAATAAACTTTATTCAAATCCCAGAGCAATTCATAAGCCTGATGCTAGCAGCCACCCTCATATAAATCACTGACTACGTTTTGAGAGCAATTTCCTTAGCTATTGTATAAGGACCTCATGTACATATTGATGAGCACTGCGGATCACTCCCTACCATCCCACATCTTTTCAAATAGGTAGAATATGCAAAAAGAAATCTTCCGTAGCCTTTGAAAAGACCAAGACATTTCAGAAAAGGCTTCTCATCACCATTTTTCTCAAATGCGGGCCAAAAAAAAAAAAATATCCACTGAAGTCTCTACTCTTTAACTGAAGAGATGGCAGCTGTATTGCTGCTCTCTTTTCTAGTAGTCATCAAGCAGTCCTTTCTCAGACAAAATCCCTGCTGCTGCAAGGGGAGTTAGGAGGCCAGACCCTGCCCTGGGGAACCATCCGCTCCTTCCAAGGCAGCCAGATCCTGCAGTGCATCCTCACGCAGGGCTGCTGCAACTGCCTGTGAGAGAGGGTCTGCACACCCGCGCTCAAGGGGAGCTGTATCTGACCGTGCCTTTGCCTTGCACTTATTTTCTTTGATCCTGTCTACATTTTCCTATCTTCTACACCCGTTTGCTGATGTTCCTCCTCCACATCTTCATTGCTCACTGCTTCTCTGCCTTCTTTTGCTGCTGTTTTATGCTTTACTTTCACTTTGAATATATAGAATTAAACAAGCTAAATCACAATATACCCGTTCCTCCCCTTACACCAAAACACAGACTCTTGCCCCAGCAGTTTGATTGCTTGGCCCTGGTCAAGTCAGGCAAACAGTTCATCCAGGCAAGCTGGGAACACGGCTGGTTCTGCTTAATTAGGGACCTGCTCCATCAGTGAAGCCACTAACCAGCAAGGGCTGGTCCCACCCTGCCAAGAACCGCAACTTCTTCCACCAGGCCAGCCAGCTCCAAAGGTGCCACTTTTCTGCCCAAGGCTTCGTCTGAACACGCATAAGGAAATGGCCTCAAGTTGTGCCAGGGGAGGTTTAGATTGAATATTAGGAAAAATTCAAGCATTGGAACAGGCTGCCCAGGGAAGTGGCTGAGTCACCATCCCTAGAGGTATTTAAGACGTGTAGATGTGGCACTTAGGGACATGGTTTAGTGGTGGACTTGGCAGTGCCAGGTTAACGGTTGGACTTGATGATCTTAAAGGTCTTTTCCAACCTAAATGAATCTGTGATTCTAAGTCACATCACCGTAACACCACCAGCGCAGCCAAGGAAGAAACAGCCCCTTCCCTCTTGGACTTGATCTTAAAGGTCTTTTCCAACCTAAATGAATCTGTGATTCTAAGTCACATCACCGTAACACCACCAGCGCAGCCAAGGAAGAAACAGCCCCTTCCCTCTTTGCTCCGACGCCGTCACGCCAGCGTACACGTGCGTTCACCACCACCACGCTCTTCCCACCGAGAACAAGCTACAGTGATGCGTGGCATGTTCCTGCAGCTAAAGCTACACCTGAGCCAGGAGTAACGACAGGGGTTACGGCAAACAAACACGAGAGGCAGGCACCAAACCCACGGAGCTGGGTACATACGTACTGCTGCCCCGACACACCTTGGGAGGCTCCCCTTCCTCCGCTGCCCAGCCCTGGCGAGCATGTGAGAACAGAGCAGGTCTAGCACCCCGCGCTCCTCCTCCTTCCCAGCGCCGCACTCATGCCCAGCTCTCCTTTCAGAAAGGAACCCTTACAACCAGCCGCGGGGACGCGCCGCAAGAAGAAACCCAAAGGCATGAAATCAGCCACAGCTAAAGGCTGAGGGCTGGGGTCATTTTTGGGTTCAACCCTTTTGAGGAAATAATGACTTATTTTTAATTTAAAATAAACAAATAAATAAATGCACCCAATTTTTAATGAACCGCGTCAGCTCTGCACCGTGAGTTATATCTGTTTCAGCAGCGTGACCGGGCACTTAAAACCACTGCTGGTAACAGCCCCATTTCCCACCAGCAGCAGCAGATGATGCACTATTACAATGTGTCCAGACATTAAGCAGATTAGCAGCAGCAGCAGCCTGTTTGAACCCGTTTTGCTGGCTTGGCTCTGGGGGAAGGCTCGGGCTGCAAGAGCAGCTCCAGTTTGGCCCCGCAAGCGCAACTTCAGAGCCCGGCAGGAGCTAAAGTCCATCCGTCCATCCATCCTGGAGCAGGTCACGGGCACATTTCGGCGGCTCTGCGGGGCGATCAGCTCACAATCCCAGCTCACGGGCTGGAAATTCAGAGCTTGACAGCCACCCGATACACACCAACCTCTGCACGATGCAAACAGGACCATGTCCTAAATGCTAAATAAAATAAATGCTAAATATTTCAATGCAGCCATTGGAAACCCAACTGCGGATAACCCCCCGGGCTGACTTGCTACCTCCAAGCAAGGACTGTTTAAACACCTGCATCTGCACAATGGGGAACCCCTGTTATTTATTGCTGCCAGTGGGATCAGTCCTGCACGAAACCTGGAGGAAGACAGAGCACCCGACTCAAGCGGCTAACAAGCATACCGCTGTCTGAAACGGTGGCTTTGTACTTTTATGAAATACTTACGGCCTCCTGGAAAGCATGAGGAGGAATGGAGAAAATAAAAACATCCCTTATCACTCAGGATGCTTTAGCACAGATTAGATAAAAGTCAGAGGCGTTTCAAAGCAGGAACCGGAGCTGGCAGGGGAATCTGCCAGAGCATCTCTGACAAGCTTGGAGGTTATGGACAGTCCGGGGGGTCATCCTTCATTTCTTTCATTACAGGGGAGAAAAGTCTTGAATACTTTTTCTTCTATTGTCATGCAGGGCCAAGCTATAGGAAGGGATTAGAAACACTGGCTGAAATTCTTCTTTCCTGCTGAGCAGCCCAGGATGGAACCTTTGACTCAAATATCTGTTTTTCCAGCTTTGGTGTCTGCCTTGCAAGACCCTCAGTGCAGCAGAATTAAGGCTTTTTATTGCTCAAAGCAGAGATTGCCTAATCAAAGCACAGGTTAACTCTCCCCAAAGCCACATTGCTCAAGACAGCTCCAGAAGCAGCCCTAAACCCAGCAATAAAATAATCAGAGGCCTCTTCCCAGGTCCCAGCACCGAGCATCAGAGGAGGCAGAGGGCCAAGCAAGGGGGGGGGGGGATAGCCAGGTCCGTGTGGCAGTCTCCCCCAAACCAGTCTGTTTTGGGGAGAAGTTCTGCTCCAAAACAAGGGCCCCAGTCCCCTTATTCCTGGCAGCCTTCCTCCAACACCACGAACAGGGTCACAGCTTCGTTCATTGAATGGTGGGTGTGCTGGGCACACTTTAAACCCCAGGCAAAGTCCTCCACATGCTGCCGTTCCTCGCCTGCTCTCCCTCGCCCTGTCCCGGTCTTTTCCACAAACACTGAAATCAGAAATGGCTCCACTGTGGTGAAGAGGTGTAAATGGATACAAAAAGTTTTGAAGGAGAGGCCAAAATTTGGATCCTTTTTCCCTGTAGCATGCCTGGATGCAGAGCATCATTTCCAGCTTCCAACTCTGACAGCGCTTATTCAGTCCCTGCACCTCCAGCTCATCCAGCACAGCTTCAACAGCCCAGCCACGGAGGACATGCAAAGCTCAAAGACTCGGGCAAGAGTCAACTCAGCTCAGCTTGAAGCAATGAGGGGGTTTGTAGGTCTAACTGCTGCAGATCCAACTCCCTGGCTTGCTCTACAAATCAGCCTTTCTGTGTGGGACAGGCTTTGTAGCAGAGTGAGCTTGCTTCTCCTTTGGGTGCTTGCACAGTCCCATGAGCAAGCTTATGAGATGGAGATGGCTGCTCTGGGAGAAGTATAGCTCCAGGAGCGTTTTCATGAACCAGTCGTCTCATTGGCAGCAGCTGCAAGAAGCCTTAAAGCACAACTGGAAAGCAGCATTTTGGCACTTGCCTTGTGGCTTCCTAGAAAAACTTCCCTTTCCACCTCCTTTGCTGCAGGAAAACCTCATTTTCCACCCCTTAGAATAGCAGAAGCTGTGACTGAGGTATTCCTGAACAAAGAAAAACCAACACCCATTCCAGAAAAATAGCTTCAAGGATTGGTTATGCAAGGACTTTTCCAAGCATCCTCACTGAGGACTTTTCTGAGCATCCCCAACAAAGACTCTTCCAAACATCCTCACTGAGGACTCTTCCAAGTGTCCCCACCAGTGGTGAGGGGCTAGAGCAGTCTGGGCCACCAGGCAGCCTGCCCTGTCTGCTCTGCCCTTTGCACGATCCAACAACCCAGCAGCTGAAGGACCGTGTCCAGGCAACAAAAGTTCAAGCCAATACAGCCCTCGCAGGATCGAAACTGCTGCCACTTATTTCCATATAAGGGCTATTTAAATGCAAAGGCTGGTAACCATTTCTGTGCTGATCATTTTGCAATAGGATAATACACTGGTGAATACAAAGGGAAAGCGAACAGAAGGGCCATTTTTAAAGCGGCATATCTGGACTCGAGGCTCTTCACCTGGGAAGGACACCCACGCAGCAATGGTTTTGCCGCAGACTGTACAAACAAGGAAATTCGGAATGAAAAGCAAAAAAATCTGCCCTAACCTACAAACTCCAGCACTCAGGAAGGCCCCGTAGCACCACATGAATGCTTCAGAGCACTTCTCTCTCCTTTGAACACCATGCAGCAAGAAACTGCCTGCAATCAAGAATTTCTTCTAACTCTTGATGGCAAACAAACAATGCACACTCACTATTTTTAGTTATGACCTCGGATACTTCACGACTTCAAAACATACACTTAATTCACACATATGCAAGCAAGAAAAATTACTCACAGGCAATGAATAAAAAGTGTTTGACATTTAAATGTGACTTATTTGTAAGAGTAGTTAACATTTGTATTAATTAAGGCACACTCGATGCAAGATTGTTCAGCACCGTTCATCCTAATATATATGAAGATTGTTGTCTGTCTCAGAAAAAAAACGTGAAAATTATGTGTAATTACCTGCCTGCGCTTTCCACCTGGGTATCATTAAAGACAGCAGAATGCCATTGAATTTTAATTCAATATTCTTGCTGAAAACCTCATGGAAACATCAAGTCCTGGATGTCATCAAGATGATGGGGCTTGGTGCACAGAAGCAAAATATATCTACAAATCCTCTGGTGTCAATGGATCGACAGCGCTCTACCTCTTTGAAAAAAATTTATCAGCTTATCACATTTTCAGGAATGCCTGTGCATTTAAGCCCAGATCTAACTGGATAGCGCAGATATCTGGATTGGTCCTTTGACCTGCCTGGAGCAGAAACAGCGGTAGTAAGGCTGGGGCATAAATGGCAGAGGGTGTGCTTCAACCTGGGGTCTGTACCAGAAAAAGCAAATTAAATGAACCAATATTCCCTCACCAGGCAAGAGCATTTAGCGCTTAGGGACATGGTTTAGTGGACAACTTGGCACTGTTAAGTTTACAGTTGGACTTGATGATCTTAAGGGTCTTTTCCAACCTAAATGATTCCATGATTCTACGACAATTAATTGTGGTTTAACAACATTAGTTTTGGTTTTTTAGCTGCAAGATTATTACTGGAGCGAGCCCACCAAAGAAGATGGGACTGAGGCCCTCACAGAGCGAGCAATGCCATAAGTTATTCTTCAGAAAGGCAACCACGCTTCTCCAACACGCCCCTTTCAGAAACATAAGCTTTCCTAAAGAAAAGAGCTTCTACCAGCATAAGTAAATAAATAAAGTTGTGCCTGCAACCACCCCGGCTTTTAATTAAACGGCAACTGAATAAACAGCTTGGAAGCTGCCGCACCAGGATGGCCGTAACCCCGCTCCTGCCGCTGCCCTTTGGCTTTGCGCTCCCGGGGTCAGATTCTCGGCATAGCCTTCCCTGCAGCCCTGCCTGCTGTTTGAAGCAGCACACGCTCTAGTTTTGTTGGGGTTTCGGGGGTTTGTTTTTAACGTAAGGGCAAGCAGCACGCCTGCCACGCACCAGGCTGCTGGCGGGGATTTCCTTACCCTCCCCGGGACCGGAGAGGTGTTCGGTAGAAACAGCTTCCAGGAGCTCAGAAAAAAGGCAGAAAGCTTCAAAAAGATACTACATTAATCTCAAGAGTTGCTTCCTACCATCACTCATCACCTTCTAGGCGAGACCTTATATTTATAACATCTATAAAAGCATCTGTGGCCAGGTAGCGTGCATTCATCACAGGTGCAATTCCACCAGCAACGCATTTGTGCCCCCCTCCCGGCTCTGACTTTGTCGTGACCAAACACAGCTCTTGCCTCGAGGAAAGAAAAACCCACAAAGAAAAGCACCACACCTTTGTAGCCCTATCTTTTAATGCAACACAGTATGTTGGTTTATATTAACAGCTCAAGTTATCAAGGTTTTCCACCCTGGACTGCATTATCAGATCTCCCTCATCCCAGTACTGAGAAAAAAAACAAAACAGTGCTATTGAAATGCAAGTACTTTAGAGTGAATTTGCATTGTTCCAAGGAGAACAGGGACAGCTTTAAAAAAAAAACAAAACCAAAAACCCAACAACCCTAAGATACCAGGCATCATTTTCACTTCTTTATTAAGCCAAGGATCTGTTAAAGTGCAGATTTCCCCCCTGTGCCAATAACACCTGGCAGTACATAAGAAACTAAGCATTTTTACTGTGATGACATTTCCATTGAAACACACGCAGGCATTTGACTACATTTCCAGAGAGGTGGAATATTATTCAGTGAGGGAACACAGATACGCTGGGAGGTGAGAAGGGGTACAGGGAAAATTGCAGGCAATTAGTATTTTCTTGACATAACTGTAATTTGTGAATTTGCAAAAATCCTCTTCTAAAATGTTGGTTAATTTGATCCAAGAATAATTCAAACGTGTCTGTCGCATTCCTGCCCCCACAAACACAGACCAGCACGCCCACATGAGTCAAACCCCCAAGAAAAACAACGCCAGCCCCCTCTGCCCCGCGCATCCATCCCTGCGGTGGGCAACCCCCTCCCACGCCGCCTGGGGAACCGCGGGCTCCCCGCAATCTGATTGAGGGCTGATGCGCTCCGCAAAGGAACAAGGCAGGAGACTTCAAGCGAGTAACAACGGTCTTCAAAGAGAAAAAATGTTTTCCCATGGTTTAAAATTACCAGCTGAACTTTAGTAGAAAAGCGATAGCGCCGTAGCCAGAGGTACCGGATAGCATTACCTGGTCCCCCGCCGTACGGGAATGTATACTGCGGCCCCATCACAGGTAATCCACGTTCTCAAAATATACTGCTGACCTACGTGCCCAGGTGCCCCGTCACATAGGTGGTCTGCTTCTTTACAAGAATGCGACTGGGATTTCTTTGCTTTCACGTCTTCCCTGCTGGAGAGGCTTTGGGAGGGGATCCCACCGCATGCGTGAAATGGGGAGAGAGGGGCTGGGGCTCAGGGTGGGGGGGTTCAGGTGAAGCCTGAAGAAGGGGTAAGAAGTTTCTTTGACAAGATAAACAGTGATCGCTTCCTAACAGCTTAGACACAGGATACCGCTTCTCATGCGAATGTATTTACACTTAAATAATACATCTCTGTGACTAAAGGCAAGGAGTAATCAAAAGCTGACATTTCAGCTGTGCACTGCAAAAGTAAACCTCCCTCAAAAGTGCAATGCCAAAGGGAGGAAAGTGAGATACACGCTTTGATTTATAGGTTACTTTTAAAATTAGCGGTGGGGGAGTTCTCCCGGTAGCCCTCGAGAAGGTCTCTGTTTATTTGAGGAGCTCACAGGAGCACAGCCACAGCACAGCCTCCTGTTCAGCCCCATAGCCCAGATGGAGCCCAATCTACTCGATCAGTATTTATTTACACTTAAATACAAAAGGAAGGCTATCCAAACGAAAGTTGAGAGTGTCCAGCAGATAATTAAGTACACTAATGCACAAATCTATTCAGACAGGAACGAGTGTATTAGTACAATCAAAAGGCAGGTCACAGTTTATAGTCCGTTCCCGGTATAAACAAGCTCCAGCAGTGCCCCTCACGCCAAAATTGTATTTGGGGGTAACACCCTCTCCCTGCAAAATCCTGACAAGCGCGGGATTTTTGCAGTGCATCCGCAAGGACATTGTATTTGGGCTGCTGGATGCATGTGTTTGCCAACTCCCGGGCTTTGGCCCACTCCCCGTCGTGTCCTCCCGAGCACCCCCAGCCCCAGCCACCCATCCTCATCCTCACAGAGCTGCTGCTGCTGGCACCACGCAGGAGGGCACCAGCAGGCATCACAGAGCCCAAGCAACATTTTGCTGTAGGGGCTGGCTGAACTGCTTTAATGACATCACAGCTTATCTATTTTTATTGTTCTCTGTATACCTGCTCTGTTTTCCTGCACATAAATTATTCTTCACTTCCTTCCTAAAAGAGCTATTATTTAACAGCATAGCCGGCATTAACCATTGTATCACATCCTCCAGAGGTCCATTAGACCAGTGACAGAGTGCAACACCAACACAAAAACACATGCACAAGCACTCCTTGAACTAAACCCTTGCAACGTAGCCCTTTTGAACGGAAGAGGCAATATAAATAGAAGAGATCATCAGCCTAAGTCAGGACATGGTGCGGAGTGTGGACAGATTACTTCTTCCAGTTCACAAAATTAAAATACACGGGCTGTAATCACGGTTCTTCCTGTTTGGGACGTATCTAACCCTGAATGGTCAACGAGGGATGTTGCTGGGATTTCTTCACAGATATTGAGGGGTCAGGCAGGGCTTGCTTTGGATTCTCTCTCCCTCTTGAAAGCTGTCTTTATTTAATCTTAATTCAATAAATTATTTCAAGCAGCCCTCTCACCTAACCCAAAGAAATAACACTGGACTTGGGCTTGAAAACTGTCCTCCCTAGTATTTTAAGGCAGAGACATCTCTTCATCTATGGACACGTTTACACAGTTCTCTTGCTGCTGTTGCACAGAAAGTCAACTAAAAGAGTAATTCCACACCCTGGCCGATCTGAAGTAATACACCAGCTTTATAACACATTTTAAATAGTTGTTTTATCTTACAGACATCTTTTTTTAGATTCTGATCTCATTTCAGCCTCTGTCCCCAAAGCAGCTTTCAGTGGATGATTCCTCCACCCTGAGAAAGTGACACCGACTTCCAGTAATACCCACACAAAACCACTGGTCTCTAATTAGGAATTCAACTGAATTAGTATTATAATGAGCCCCAGAAAGCCGCCTATAGGCATGGATTTATTTAACTAAGGCCACGCTGTCTGGAGATTAGTGAACAAAGTATTCCCCGGCCCCGCGGCCACCCCAGGAGCCCCGGTCGCGGCGGGTGGGTCGGGGGCTGCGCCGCAGAGGACGGCAACGCTGCCGGCTCGGAGGAAGGAGATGCCGGCAGGCGGTGAGGAGCACGCTGCTCAGCAAGCCTCCTCCCCAGGCACGTACGCTCTCTCACAAGGCGAATACCAGTTCTCTCCAGTACCTACTGCTTGTGCTGTCCTTACCGCCAAGGAAGGGGGTGGGAAGAAGTCACACCACCGCCTTCCAAGACAACAGAGCAAACAAGGAGTTCCCCTCTTCTGCTGCAGAAGGCTTTAGGCTTCTCTTAAGGCTTTAGGTCCAGTTCTATTCTAATTAGCTCCAGCAGAACTGTATGGCATAGGAGGTGTCTACTTCAGCAGTAACATTGCTCTGGAGCAAAGCGTGCTCTGGCCGCATCAGGTGCAAGCGGAAAACGAAACCATCAGATGTGCAAAGCCAAAATTTGCATCAGTGCAGGAAACCTTCACACGCACCGTCCACCGCAGACAAGCAACGGAGGTGGGGGCAGAGCCAGCCCTCCCCACTTCAGCTCCTGCTTGCCCTCCTCCAAGCACCCCCAGAACCAAGTTTAATCCTACCCTGAAGGAAGGTGATGCATGAAACACAAGGTTGGTAGAATAATACTCATTTTACACCTGCAGGGAAGATGCCTCAATGGCTTTGGACATGCTACCTGGCACCAGACGTGCAGTTTGTATCATTGTTTGCTGTCCACAGATGTTGACCTCAACAACCCAGGCCCAGGCCCAGATTTCTTCAAAGCAACAGAATCTTCTTCTTCAGATTCACACCTCTGTAGCCAGAGGACTAGTTAATGCAGAGCTTCCTTGAACAGAAAGGGAAGTTAGTGGCTGCTCTCCAAAACTCTGGAGGCAAAAGACAGACAGACAACAAGCCCTGGCTGGGTGATAAAAGGGAAAACAATGCAAAGCTGCAGGGAAGCTGATACAGTAACCCAACGAGGTGCTCTCCCAGGGACGGGGGCCCTGACCTGGGACCTACCGAAGTCTCACCTACAGCTCGAGCTTGGCCAGGTCACTCCCCACTTCTGAACCAAGAGAATCAGAGAATTTAAGGTCTCCAAATTACCTCTTAACAAACTTGACAATTTAACATCACAAAGACAAGGTTTTGGTTTCTCCTAGGAAATTTCTGTTGCCTGCCACCTCTTGGGGGTAAATGTTATCCCCAAGATACTTCTTCTCTTACAGCAAATGAAGCTTCTCACCCCTTTTCACCCTCAAATACAGAGCCAGGTGTTCCAAAATACAAGTCACAACACAGTTACGAAGGGCTAAGAGAAAACTAGAGAAGCAGGAATCCCAAATGGGTTTTGCCTGGAGGCAAGGGGCAAAGGCAGTGAGATGCAGTAACTTTAACAACATCATTTTACAAGATTAAAAAAAAAAAAAAAAGGTCACCTTGTCACTACAGAGATCGGGTGGGATTAGTTTAATACCAGTTTGTCCAAATAAAGGTCAAAAAGAGCTCCTCTGATAGACAAAGTTAAGAGGGCACGGTTATTAGCAAGGTGGTTTCTTAGATCATATTTGTGTGGTGGTCTAGGTGGGTCTGACAACAAGGCAGATGCCACACAAGAGAGTCCAGGATAAGGAAGTCTGCAGTGGCTCTCAGAGGCAGATTTCCAAGCCATAGATTTAAAAGTTCGGGTTGCATGGGCTTGTCTGGATTTGCAGCGTGAATCTGCCAAACATTTCAATGCATATATTTGTAATGCAGACCAAGATTTGTACACAATCCAGCTGGAGGCTCCCACATTATGTTTAAAGGATGGCACCAAGCAGCAGGTCTCTGCAGCATGCTGTGAGGCCAAAGCTCCTCAAAGAGCAATCCTTGGAGGAAATCCAATAACAGAGCATACCACAGCATCATACTTGCTGTGCTGTCTTAACCCTTGGCCTATGGTGATTCATCTTTGCTTGCAACCTCTAACATTTTCCACCACCATTCACGCAGACACATTACTAGGATTCAGCCACAGCCTAAAACATCCAGCATGGATCAATCACCATGGGCCAAACCCACCTAAGCCTTTACCCTGTGCCAAAGGAAAGGGAACTCTGTCCAAAAGAAGATGAAAAGAACTCAGAATAGCTCCAGAGCACCCAGGAACAGCCTCAGATGGAAAAATGGAAATAGGGAAGAGTTTGTTTCCCCCTTAAATACTCCGCTTGACAAGTTGCTTTGGGCTGTAGTATTCACCTTATTTTTGTCGGGAAGGACCAATCCTTGCTCACTGCGAATACTCTTCTGATCAGCGGTCACAGAAGTTAAGCCGGGTTTGAAGAAAACGATTGCATGGCTCTCCCCAATTCCACACTTTCGGTGCCTGCCTCCCTGTCCCAGCACCCCCACAGCAGAGGCTGATCAGAATCTGCCCTGGACCCAGGTTATCCAGAAACTCCCTATCATATTGTCTGCAGTCGCTCCGGCTCACCGAGACTGAATGGGCACTGGGTCTGCATCAGCATCCCTGGCTTCAATGCCTGGAATTAGGCTCTGCAGATTAGGCAATGTGCTGAGGCTTATCTCTGTGTCTAATCACTAATAAAGTTGCAACCTGGTGCATTTGCACCATATTAGGTCTTGCTCAACAACATGGGCTTTAAAGGTCATCTGCCTCCTCCAATCACTGCCAGGTTTATTGCGGCGGGCATGCCTGCCCCGGCAGGTCCTGCTCCCACCGGCTGGCCATCGCCAGCAGAAATCCAATTACGGCCACAATGGTCCCAGCCTGCCAAGGCTCCCGGGCCCCTCCACGCTCCCGCCCCAGCGCCCCTCCACAATGGCTGCTTTTGTCTCAGCCTCCCTATTGTTTGGGATTCTCTCGCATCCCTGGACACGGGATAAAGGGCCGTGTTTGGAGAGATGTTTATGAATGAGGTCTCAGAGCACAAGGGTGCAGCAACACAGGGCTTGACTGTGGACAAAAAAGGTCACGGTTTCTAAAAGCCACGTCGAAATGAAATCATTAGAGATGTAATACACGCTAGCCAGGAACGAAAAGTTACAGGCAAACGGAAAGTAAGTAGTGAAATCCTAGACCCTCCAAAGCCAAGAGAAGTTTTGCCACAGACCTCAGTGCACCCAGGGTGTCTCCCAAAATATCTATACTAAGTAAAATACCTAGCAGATCCCATTGCTTTAAGCCACTGTTTTGCAAAGGTTTTACATCATATTGATTTCCAAAGGGGAAAAGAAACTATTTTAGTTTACTGAGAATCTTTTCTGATTAAAAATGTAGCAGAGAGCAGCAGTAAATACTAGAATCTGCGCCAAAGAAACTAGGTGAAAAATACCAGCTAATAAAAATATAGATCTTTCTCCTAGTGTCAGACAAAACACTCTATTCTGATCTTCAGCTGGTGTAATGAATACATTACACTAAATTCATCAAGAGAAAAGCCCACCCGTCCTCTAAGACCTGTAGGAGTTATGAGGATCTTCCCAACTAACAGCCTGTAAGACCAGGTCAGTTCTGCAGTGCAAAACTCTGTCAGAGCTCAGGCAGCTGGCAAAGTTAAGCTCCACTTCTAAAACACCTTCAGCATAACAGTACTACGAATTGCTAACAGTCAAAACCCAGCTTCCTTCACACAACCAGGCCTACCTGGGACAAAGCCACCTGCAAACACCATCCGTCACATTGGAAAGTGCCTCTTTGTGAAGCTCTGCTGAGCAGAAGAAGGTAGTGATACTATGAAAGCTTTCTAGACTTTAAAGAGTAGAGGCAGCCATATAATTGCATTCAATGAAACATCATATGATAATAAGCAGCAATGGAATAGCCAAGTATAAATCTCCCATTCAGTCGTGTCACATGTATAAATCTATTTATCAAGGATTACTCTGTGGCTCCTACCATAATAAATCATCAGGAAAATGCCTTGTGCACCGCTAGCAGAGCAGGGATTCAGAAAAGCAGGCAGGCTATTCTTCATAAGGAGGCATTGATAACTAGCCAACCCGAAAGTTTGTTACAAATATGATATTAATTGCACTCTGCTTATTTGGTATGCTTGCGTGGGTGCTTGGTGGGGCTGAAGCTGATTTTTTTTTTCTTTTCAAACTAAGATTTTCCTCTTTGGCACAAGAACACTGATAGACAGAGACTGTAGTACTAAGACAAAGTCCAGGAGTCCGAAAAGTCCACTAAGCCAAAGTCCACTAAGCCAAAGTCCAGGGTCCAAAGTCCATTCACTGAAGGAACTACAAAGGCTCTTATGACTTCAAAAGACTTTGGATCAGGTTGCAATTCATCATCACCATTTACAAAAGAATGGTATTCTGGCCTAGTTTCTGCTCAATGTAAATGTTTTATGTAGGCTAATCCCAGATAAATAGCTGTTTTCTTGCATTATCTAGATCTTTTACTACACATTATGGCCTGTATTAGAAAGATTAAGCACTGCAGTCAACTAAGAACCTCCTATAGGATGCTCCAGCTCCTGGCTCTGCAAGGGTGCCACGTCACATACTGAAATACCCTGTGTATCTGCATGACTTGCCAAAACCTCTTTGTTATTTGCAGCCATAAGCAAACAGCATTTCAGAAAAGCTTTTGTTCTGTGCTGCGCTAAGGCTAGGTTGCATTCCAGAAGTAGCCAGATAAGGAAAAAGGTCACATGCCAATATAGTATTTAATACACCAGAATCAGACTAAAAACACAGCCCAGTCACATGGAGCAGCCAATGCTTTAATGCCAGTTAATTCAGTGAGATGCACATCTGAAGTGCAGCAATACACTGAACACAATTTCAGCACCAGAATGCGTGGTGTAGTACAGCGCTCATAACTCTGGGTCTGTGGATGTCATGATGGAAGGGAATACTGATGTCCCAGAGGCTGTCTTCTCGAAATCACTCCGGCAATGTATATTACCACACACTTCAAATCTTGCCTTCCTTCTGCTTATGACCCCAGCTGCCATTCATATGTTTAGCATCAATTTGCTAGAAACCAAACAACGCTCTTCATGTTCACATGGTCATAACCCACACAGCAGAAGACCACAAGCCAAATTCACCCTTGTATAACTCAGCTAACTGGATGTAAAAAGCCTCAAAAAATGGTTGTCTTCTGTGAGGTAACATCACGAAATCTGAGATGAGTCTGATCTACATGTGGAAAGACAGAGAGTAAACAAAGCAGATGCCTCTGAAAAAAAGAAAATCTGTACCTTTTTTCAAGTGCCAACTAGCTTATTATTGCAGTTTCCATCGTGCCAACAAAATAATAATCAACCACATGTAAATCTTCCTAGGAAACTCCCCAAGTCTTTTCTAATAAAACTACTGTAGAAAACACAGGTATGTTCTCCTGTTTCCAATCCTCACCACCGAAATTCCACTACAGTCACCATCCCACCCAACTTGGAGCTCAAAAAACAGCTTCAGGAACCCCTTAGTCTCCTGGCTTGACCACCTTGGGCCAAGAGGGAATATTTGTGGATGAAAAGCTGGACATGAGCCAGCAATGTGCACTCACAGCCCACAAAGCCAACCGTGTCCTGGGCTGCATCAAAAGAAGCGTGGCCAGCAGGTCAAGGGAGGCAATTCTGCCCCTCTGCTCCGCTCTGGTGAGACTCCACCTGGAGTTCTGCGTTCAGCTCTGGAGTCCTCAGCACAGGAAAGACATGGACCTGCTGGAGCAGGTCCAGAGGAGGGACCCAAAAATGATCAGAGGGATGGAACATGTCTTCTGTGAAGAAAGGCTGAGAGAGTTGGGGTTGTTCAGCCTGGAGAAGAGAAGGCGCCAGGGAGACCTTATTGTGGCCTTTCAGTACTTAAGGAGGGCTTATAAGAAAGGTGGGGACAGACTTTTTAGCAGGGTCTGTTGTGATAGGACAAGGGGTAATGGTTTTAAACCAAAATAGGGTAGATTTAGACTAGATATAAGGAAGAAATTTTTTACGACAAGAGTGCTGAAACACTGGCACAGGTTGCCCGGAGAGGTGGTAGATGCCCCATCCCTGGAAACATTCAAGGTCAGGTTGGACGGGGTCTGAGCAACCTGATCTAGTTGAAGATGTCCCTGCTCATTGCAGGGGGGTTGGACTAGATGACCTTTAAAGGTCCCTTCCAACTCAAACTATTCTATGATACTATGATCTGAGACCACAAATGCTGCTCATTCTAACAACCCAGCCTGCTAGCAAATGCATGGCCACATCACAAAGATCACCACCTCCACATCTAGAACTTTCCAGACTCCTTGCTGGCATCCTTACTGGTCTCCGGTCCATGAAAAAGCACTGAGGTCTGGAAGCAGCTTTTCAAGTTAGGAATGTGAAAGCAGTATGTGAAATATCTGCTTGCATATGCTTATCCTACAGCTAAAAAGGGACTTCTCCCTCTAGAACTGTCTTCCTGGCAGTTGTCACCAAACACTGAATTCACACACAAAATATTTATAAAATTTATCTACAATGCACACAATGCTCATGTTGCAGAACATCCCACTACATAAATCTGTACAAATAACTAAGACATTCGGGGATGAACAACTGAAGAAGCTGCTAGAGAAAAATCTGTGTGTGCCCATTGCAGTGCCTGATCCCACCTACTTTGCAAGGCGTTTTTCACAGGCATCACTCTCACTGCCCTTTGACACAGGTAATTATCTGCTCCCCATCCCAGCTGACCTCACATTCCTTACCCACCTGCAACTCCCATGTAAAGATAACAGGAGTTTTCATTCACATTAGCTTAGCCTCTTTGTTCTGGGCAAGGAAACAATATATTCATAATGCCCAAACTGATTTCACTCCAGTTGAGGATTAGCTTCAATCTCTGCTGCTGTAGAACAAAAAGGCGAGCAAGAAATTACCGTCAAATAATTACAATGCTTTTTGCTTTACAAAGGATACCCAGAGGTTTGCAAAAAACAACCCTTTTGCTGGATTGAATCTGCAGTAAATTTCTGAGCACGCCCCAGACACACTTAGAAAGCCTACCGAGTCCTGCAGATAAGGCCCAGGACTGAGGATTGGAAGATGAAAGCTCTGTTCCCTGCTCTTTGCATACTTAGGCTAGTCAACATCCAAACCATAAAAAAGGGGAATAATACTACTTCTCAGGCTTATAAATATGCTATGAGGCCAAACTCATTAGCGTTTACAAAGCACTCCTAGACTCCTTGTCTGGAAGGAGTTATACAACCATAAAGTATTATTCATGCTGTTCTAAGGCAGAAAAGTACGTATTACTGCAAATCCAGCAGTAGCTTTTCATGCACCATTAAGGTTTACTACACTGTCTTAATCTAATCATAAGCACTTCAGAACCCAGATCTGTCATTCGAAACATACACATCCGACTCCATCATTGAATAACCAACTGGGTCAACCACATACAGCACAGGACACACATGCACTTTTTTCCCTCACTTATCCCACCCATCTACAACTGAACCATTTATATTTTCAAAACCCCATCATTATTGGGTTTCCTGCCATCTTGCATTCTGTCTACTCAGGATTTCAACAGGTTCAAAACCCAGGTACTAGATCTGTTTGCACATTTTTAAAAAGCTGAGATGGGAAGGAGTGCAAAGTTCAGGTCTACACCTCCTCCAGCATTTATTGAGGAAACTGGTTCCTTCTGGCAACTTTTTCTGCCCATTATTATTCTGGGATCTCCTTTGCTTGCAATTCTGAAAATGTATTCATAACTAGTGGTAGACTTGCTTTTGACTTGCTGATCAAAATACAATCTTTATAGCTCCAGGCACCATCATCAATGCTGTGCTGAAGGGAGTTCAATCCAGTTCAATGAAATCGGCAGTTAAAAATAACAGCTAGCTCCCAAACCACATCTTTGGACTCATTTACTCCATCTCGTCCTTCGGGCTGCTGCCACACCGCTTCGCAGTGGTCTCCAACTCCATCCTGAGCTAGGCAGGCAACTCTTGCTGCCCACCCCTCACCCACCGTGAGGACATCTCCCCCCGCAGCTCAGCACAGGGGCTGCTTGAGAGCTTCATCGGAGCTCGACAGAAGTTCTCCCCTCCACTGCCCTCTTACTCTCTACCCTCCTGCAGCAGGTCCAGGAGGTCGGCACCTCCGCAGCCCCCCAGGCCAGGCCACGCGCTCCATACCGCCCAGCCCTTCCCTCCGGCTCTACAGATGGTGGTTTTGATGGAACAACCCCGTCCCTTTGTGTTTGATACGGGGCTGGTTTAAATCCAGATATGAAATCTCTCATTTAAAAATAATAGGTCAAATTCAAATATTGCCATCCTTAAACATAACAGAGTCAGGGAGTTTTACCCTTTAGGTAACATTCCTTTTACAAGGCCAGTTCCAAGCCTTTCCCAAAAATATTGCATTTGCTTCACTTTGAACTGCCAAATAAAAAAAATAAAAAAAGGACAGCCCTCTCATTTTTATCCAAATAAGGCAGAATGAAAGGACAGGGCAGCAGATTTTCCATCGGAAACCTTCCCTGTCCAACCTGGCCAAGATGCTATAACGGGCTGAAAGGAAAAATAGAGGCCTTTCCAACAACTGCATCAGCTGCTGTTTACGTGATCCGTTCCTCATCTTGCAGGACTCCGAGCAGACTTGTCTGCACAGCTGTGGGATCAGAAAGCTTGTTGGACCTATGCTGTCACAGACGGAGGGCATTTACAGCTCTGCAGTGACGCTTGCTCAAGTACACAGCCCCATGGCCAAGAAAATTAGCTAGTCCCCTCAGACACTGCCAAGAGCAAAGGCGGAATCGTGTTCAGAATACTTAATACCCTGAAAATGCTGAGCACCTGTCCTTTGAACAGAAGACGCTGTTCAGGTATCTCAGGTGGATCCCCAACAACGGAGACGCTCCAGATCGTTTGCTGTTGTGCAAACTCTCGACCTCCCACTGCAGAGCCAAAGCAGGACGGACTGTGACCTGCACATGCCACCTCTACGTACTCACCCACCCTCAGGTCTCACTTGCATTGGCAGCAGATGCTATTGCGTTACAAAACGCTCCCTTTACTTACAGAAAAAAAAACCAACAAAACACACAGAAGTGGATAAACACATAGCTTTACATTTAAGCATGGATTAAACAACATTGCTGTTTAGAGGAATGTGTTTTTAAAGAACAAATTTCCAGAGGAACTTAATTACGCGCCTAGGCTTTACAAAAGGATTTGCGTGATCCAGTTTCTCTTCCTCACTACAATGCAAGTGATGGATGTGGCTGAATACAACAATCCACTTAGCCCCACAGGATCTACACCCATCATTTTAAATAATTAAATAGCATTCATTTGGGGTGATCCTTTCTCTCTCCCACCCCACTGCTTAGCTTTACATATAGAAAACATTTAGCATACAAGGCAAACAACAAACAGGAATATAATTAGTCCTTTCAAACCAAGATGTTGTTTAACTTAACTAACTGAAAAGAGAGAAAGCAAAAGCTCACACTGCGTGGCTAGCGGCGAAGTCATAAAATGTCACTTTTCTGAGGTTCATACTCCAGTAATTATCTTTTATACAAAGAACAGTGACTCATAAATCTGCTTTTTCATAAAAATCCTGCGCAAAAGAGTCTGCAATAAAAGCCCCCCCCCCCTTTTCTTGGTCAACTTGAGGTTGAAACAAGGTTTTTATGAGCTGTGGGAGTGGAAAGTCATTAGGGTTTCAATTCCAAATGAAAATTAAGGCTTTTAACTTCCCATACTACTCATACTGACAACCCTTCATACATAATTGCCTAGGAAGAGTTACTGTGGTCTTGTCATCCTCCTAATGATTCGGTGATACCCTGACAAATAGATCCTCCATACAAATTCCACTACACATATGGGAATAAAAACCAAAGGTGGTTAAGAAACATTGGGTTCACACCCAAGAGCGACTTTGATGACTTTTCAGCCAGGGCTTGTTAGGAGTTACCAAATTACCAGCATCAGAAATAGAGCTATCAAGCGATGAGGTAAGAATTTAATTGGAAAGAAGAAAGGTGTCTTCAGCAATTATGGCAAAGACACCGCTGCTTTGCAGTGACACGGGGAGCAACATGACAACAAGGACCTGTCCGCTTCACAGTTGTGGTTCTTCACCTCAGCTGAAACTGCACTACGTTGCCAGATAAACAGCATTTTAAATACACATCTATAATATGAGACTCATCTGGGCAGTGCAGATGGGATGAGCTGAAATAACAACAAATGCTGTCCCTACTCTCTGAAAGATAGCGAGGTAACCTGTTGCTGTGACAGCAGCAGCATCTTTCTGCACTTGTCTCTGGCTGTGGAGAGACAAACACTGCTCTTTATCTTACTTTGCTCCTTCTCTTCTCATTTGGGAGAGGAATTATTATTATTTGACAAATTTCTGGTTTTGACAGCTGGCTGGAGACTGTCCATACTTCATCATCCTGTGGTCCTGAGGAGTATATACAATACAGAAAGAAGCACCCCAACACGTACAGCGCTTTTATCCCAGGAAAGTTGAAACAGGATTTGAAGCAACTCCAAAACTGGGAATTAGAAATGTCTGGAGTTACTATAAAGGCTGCTCCTTCTTTGCTAGCTCATTATAACTCAAAACCTGTGTTGTTTGTTATCACTGGTATCATAGCAATGGTTAGAGGCCCCATCGGAGGTAGGGGTCTAATTGTGTTGAGCACTGTATGAGCATGTTATAAGATGACCCAATGAACCACAAAAAACTTGGAGAAAATGAAGGAAAACTATCATCCTGGTTGTATAAAAGGAGAATCACAGATCACATCACTTACCTAAGACTACATCAGAAAGTCATGTCACAGTGAGAAAGCCACCAAATCTGCGTCCCCATCCAGTGCTTTAAGTTGCAAAACCATCCATCCTTCGTTATTTTAAAGCTTACACCTAAAACAACAGTCTTAACGGACCTCGTAAAAAGAGGACCGTACTTTTACAAGAGGCCAGGAGACAAGCATGGGAGACTTCCCAATAAACTGCTCAGAATCCAGAAAGCAAATAGCTACACCAAAACCTCAAAAAGAACAACTTTCAGAACATGGTTGAATACAGTCACACAGGTGCAGCTACACCAACACAGCCTGGAGGACTGAGAGCTGCAGAAATCATCATTTTTCCGGAGATGGAACCTGCAGCCACTCCAGAAGAGAAGATCTCCACAAACAAGGTGTACATTATCGTGTTTCAAGACATCAAAGAGGAATAAATGCGCAGGCTTTAAAAACTGATACCCATCTTTTAAGAGGTCTAACAAGCAGTTAAGAAGATGAAAAGGGAAAACACCGCAAGTGTTATCAGAATTGGAAGACAGAAAGCCTGCTGCACTGGCTGAAGTACTCAACGGGTTTGTAGCTTCAAAAATAAACATCACAAAGAAATGAATGAATAACTGAAATAAAGCAAGCGAGTACATAGGTATACGTAACAGCAAAGGACAGGTGTATCAGCAGTCTGCACAGGAGCGAACGACTGACTTTTAGTCCCATACTGGGTTTGAGTTGCAATCAGGAAAACGAACAAGGGGACATTTTATCAGAGTTTTTCACAATATGCCATCTCTGTGCAATGCATGAGCCACTGGTGAAGATCATATAACCTATAACTATGTATCACATTCAACAGCAAACAAGCTTTTAACTCAGTGGAAAGGGATTAAAAGCTCCGCAGATCCAAAGCATAGATCAAAGTTATATTCAGCTGCTGGGAAATATATAAATATGAGACTGCAAATGCCAGTAAGGGAGATAAGAAAATGAAACCAGGAAGACAAAAGAATACTGTACATCACAAAAGTGCTTTAAGATTGTACATAAAAATAAGATTTTTTTTAACACCTTTGTTAGGAGCTGAAAAAGATTCAGCATCAACCAAAATGAGTTATTTTTTATTACTGATACTTTGCTAGCATCTGACAATGCTACTCTGGCATAAAGCAGTGGACTTTCATGTAGGTTGTCTTGGAGCCATCTCTAGTAGATCCTACTATAAACAAAAAATGGGGGGAAACCAGTGAAAACATCAACATGACAATGGTAAATAGCTGCACATATATATAATCAGGATAGTCCTCTGGCTACACAAAAATCAAGTGGACTATTACCTAAATAAGCCAGATTATGTCCATTGCTGGAGATTAAAGACATTATGGATTTCCTTTGAATAAAAGACTAAAGCAAGTGTAAAGAGTCCAAGTCTTAACTCCATTCAAGTCCATGCTGGTTTTGTCTGGGATAGAGTTAATTTTCTTCATAGTAGCTAGAATGGGGCTATGTTTTGGATTCTGCTGAAAACGGTGTTGATAATTCAGGGATGTTTTAGTTATTGCTGAGCAATGCTTACACAGAGTCAGGGCCTCCTCAGCCCACCCCACCAGCGAGGAGGCTGGGGGTGCACAAGGAGTTGGGAGGGGACACAGCCAGGACAGCTGACCCCGACTGACCAGAGGGATATTCCAGACCATATGGCATCATGCTCAGCATATAAAGCTGGGGGAAGAAGGAGGAACAGTGTCCCCACTGTAACTTCACTGGGCACTGAGATGGACCACACCACTGACGGTCCACGGCCTGATACAAAGTCACAGCCATCCTTCAAGGAGCATGGTGTCACAGGAGTGGCATTTATAGGACAAGGCATTATCAGTGTCAGAGAGTGAATGAAATGTACCTTAGCAAGTAAAAAACTGCAGATGAAAGATGGATGCCAACCCTCCAGAGACTGCTTAGCACTTAATGGAGAGTCGGAAACCACGAATGCAGGTTTTAACCTTGCATTTGTGATACACAGCAAACCTGTCTTCAGATGATCCAGGATGGAAGATGTGGGGAAGGACAAACATTTTTTAAATCTAGTCAACCCCATTGGATCAGAGACTGACAGCAAGCCTCCTGCTGCTTTGGTTTCCATAGAAATATTAAGCTTTGGGGACTGGAAATGCTGTAAGGCTTACTTTTTCTTCTTTTCTGAAATAATGGTTTGGTTTTACTGCTCTACTTTGAGTGGTCCTTTTGCCCGCTCCTTTCATCTCCACGGGTCTTCTGCAGCGACAAGACAGAGCAGCACCCTCTCCGCGCCAAAGCGGGGCTCTCAGCACCACGTGCCCTCGTTTCGTTGTCCCAGGAAGGCACGGGCAGGTCAGACACAGCCGCCAAACCCCAGGCATGGGCAGCCCTGAAGCATCCTACTGCCCAGGAGACGGTTTGAACAGCAGCAAAGTATCTCTTCTCGCGTCCCAGCCTGAGCCCTGCTCCATCCATTTGCTTTACACACTCCATCCTCCATCTCCCACAAACATTTAAATGCCGCTGACTCCCTGGCCTGCAAATGAAACCCCAGGAGCAGAGGAGTTTGGGGATGAAACGGGGGAAAGGCAGCAGCATGCAGTCCTGAGCGTCACTGCACGGAGCTGGCAGACGGCGCAACGTCTGAAGGGCTTTTCAGAGCGCTCCAGCTTTGATTGAACTAATTCTGCCAGCAAGCCGGGGCTGACACAACCACACAAGACAGCTAGCGTGTCACCCTGCGACTGCGGTTTACAGCTGGCCAAAGCCCTGATGCCATAAGCCCGGCACTCGCCGCCAGTGCTCCCTCCGCTACAGACACCACAGCCCTCTCCCACCACATCCACCCCAGGCAAACAGGAGACATCCTGCCCTACAAGCCTGCAGGAGAAGCCCATGCGGATGACGAGATAATTCACATCGGATTTAGGACCGCTTCAATCTCACCACAAGATCCCTGAAGTGGAGGGTCTACAGCCACTTGCTAAGCCAGGCGACACGGCCCCAATACTGACAGCGCTTAGCACAGTGCTTTGGAGTCCCCCAGTCTCAAATCCAACCGATAAATAGCCTGTAATCTACTTCACAAGGACTATCTTTCAGAAAGAACCTTTGCAGGAGAGTCCCTGAGCAAGGTGAACATTTGGCACCACCACTGCTTGGAGACGTAAGAAGTCAGCACAAGCAGTGAGCTTCCTGAGAGGGCCAAATACCAAGGCAAGAAGCAATTTAAGGGAAGGAAGAGTATACATATGCCTGCATGCATGGGGACCAAAGCAACCTGGCATAAACGGTCTCGGCCCAGACATGAGTCACGAGAAAAGTGTTCAAAATAACCTGTACAGCAGCGTTCAACTGCCATGGTGATAAATGTTTCCCAATGCCTAAGAGCAGCTGAGTCCTGAACTCCACACACCTCATTCACTAACAAAAGCAGTCATTATATTGAAAAAAAAAATCACAAATGAGTTGCGGCCATTTTAAGCCCTCCTCAGATCAAGGGCTGATTTACACACTCTCATTTCAATGGGGAGTATGGTGCTCACATTGCTGTTAATTCAGAAGATGGAGCTGGCTTGCTTTTTGCTTCACAATTCAGTAGGCAAGGGGAAGACAGATTCTCTGAGACAGTGTTACTTTTTCTGCCATGAGTTATCTATTTGCAGAAGTGGGTCAACTTTCTCTTGGTGGACATGTTAGTGTGCGAGTGCCTAGCAGCACTGCCTGCGAATTTCTGCCCGCTCCGCGTGTGGAGGAACCTCTGCACATAACTATTTATGGCAGCCAAGTGTTTCATGAATTGCAGCAAGTTAACCACAAGGGGATGATGACATTTGGCGACAGGGCAGGATGAATTCTGGCTGGCAGACAAAAAGTCAGGTTAAAAATACAGAACGCAAAAGCAAACCCAGCGAGTCGCTGCTAATTCGCAGGAAAACTGGAAGTGCAGCCCCCAAACCTTCCCTGTTCCAGGCAAGCAACGTCGTGTGTTTTGCAGTGGGATGCATTAAGGCCTGAGTAAGAGCATGAAAAGAACTTCAGCCTTCCTGGGGTCAAGCGTTTTCAGTGTATTTTAAATGGGCTTACAAATTTTTCCATTTGCCTCGCTCCACACCTTCGAATGTGGTATACCAGACATTTTTGCCAGTTTAAGCACCTCACCTCCATCTCGCTGCCCAGTGAGATCAGCCATTGCCCATCTCAGAGTCTCCAAAGGGGCAGCCCCAGTACAGAAGGATGCCACAAGGGCAGCCCGAGGGGACAACATCAGCAGACCCTGCCAAGGATATGTCTGTGTGAGATGCAAGCAAGGCCACAGCCATGCTGGGGCAGATAAAAAGCCCAGTGCCTCCCAGGTTGGGCCTCCAGTATCACCCAGGTTGCATGGATGTGCTCAGCCTTGTCCCCACAAAAGCATTAACCCTCGAGCTTTCAGATGTAACACTTCTGTTAGTGTTAGTGTTCATGTCCCTCATCTCCGCACACACCCACCGAGTGTAACACCTGCCAAGGCTGCATTTTGGGTTCCCATGCCTGCCACTTAATTAGATCACCACTTAATTTGATCCTCAGCTTTATTTGATGAAATGCCTCCAGAGGACCAAATCATTTACATGTAACCAACACAGTTTATTCCCCTTATTTTGATTGCTTTTGACAAGTGTAAGTGGATAATTCCATCAAAGGCCCATAGAAAATTGTCTTTTAATCAATACAAGTTTTTTCCTTCAACGGGACAGCTGAGAACAAGATACCTCTCTAGAAAATTGAAAGAGGAAAACAAAATTAGAAGACACTGCTATGGAGAATATATTTCTAGATATGGCCCAATTTTAGCACCTAGTTTAAGCATCTTGAGCCTTGTTTTCAGGGACACCAGCTACCCTGAAGTTTGGGAGCGTAGCAGCTGGCACACAGGCTGTGCCCCAGCACGAAGGCAGGAGCGCGCAATGACAAAGATGCCTCAAGTCCACTGAAGCCCCTCGGACAAGTGGCCAACAACTACTGGCTACAAGAAACTCAAGCCATACCCTTAGTGTCTGAGACCTCAGCATTGATAAGCCTATTAGCAGAACTCATTGAACTTACAGAAGAGATGGAAACAGGTTTTTCTACAGGTGTCTTACATATAGTGTACCAGCCCAGGGCAGGTTTCCTGGCTTAATCACGAGGAACCTGTACGTAGCAGCCTACAGCACCAAAAATACTGACAGGTTAAGTATGGCAGTATCAAAAAAAGAAAAGTTAAAGCAGTGTTCAGAGAATGAAAAGTGCCCTTGATATAAGAAAGACATTAGTTGGTCAAGTAGCCAAACCTCTGCTTAAGCACAGCAGGGACCACTGAGCTCTGACAGGTCTCCATCGCAGAGAAGAGGGCTTTCTCTGAGCCAGGCTGCTGTGCCCAGGCAGCCTGGGAACTGCAAGGGGTGACTTCTGACTGCTGCCGAGAAAGGTGATTTCCTCTCTTTCACCAGGGCTAGCACAGCTGCACTGGAAGAGTGGACAGTGGTCACCATAACACCTCAAATAGGACTGATCTCACCTGACTTTAGATGGCTGCATATAAACTAGCCATCCAGGCTGCCTTCCCATCAGCAGAAAGAGCACAATTAGCGTACAACTCTTCTCCCTCCAAAGCAGACATAGCTGCCATAAATCATGACACCAAAGTGCCTTTCTCCACATGACCGATAAAGGAAGCCCAAGGGGATGCAGACGTTAAAAGTCTATATTGGAGATATCTCAGATTAAATGGGATGAACCTCACCCTTTGCTTCTGCCCCTGCCTCTTCTCATCTCAAAGGCCTCATTAATACGTCACAGTAAATAATACGTATATTGATTACAAATAAGCTAATAAAAACAAAGGACTTTGGCCTAAAGGGTGTGTGAAGAAGATGAGAAATAAGTACAGGGTAGCTGCATGTCCGATCAATACCAACCCACAGGGAACAGCCATTTCTCTTTGCCACCATTTTAACTGCAATATATCGTACCCTCTAGGTAAATATGTGGACATTTACAAGTGGGAATCAATAGAAGCAGAGATCTTCCCACCCCCTCACCCAGAGAGACCATTCTTCTTCCACTGGAGCAGACAACAGCAAGAGGCCACGGATTAATGTCTCTGCTACTACAGGCTATCTGCCATATCCATGGCTTTCTCCTGGGCCTCTCTGACCACTTTTTAAGTGTTGACTTAAGTGTTTTAAAAATTAAAAAAACAACAACAACAAAACAAAACAACTGTTCACATTGATAAAGAACTGCATTAACATTTTACCCAACTGGAATAAAGCAAATGCCCATTTTGGGAACCCAGAGCAAACAGCTTCAGTAGAAGGTGAAGGAGAAGTTCTAACAACATTCAGTTGATGGGGGGGTGGACATTAAAGCCTGAAAGCTTTGCCTGCATGCACAGGATTTTGTCCCAGGCACATCACCACCTAGTGAGTCTGTATGCCTCCAGGCTTGCAGATGGATAAACAGTTGTCCCAGTCAGATCCAGATAAGGCTAAAACCAGTGGAAGCTGTTGCCCTGGCCTCAGGGAGCCTCAAGTCACTCCTCCCAATGTTCCCACATACCTCGCAGTCCAGGGACATATCCTATGGTACCTGAAGGCTTTTTCCTTTCCCCAGGTCCTGTTAATATCACCCAGTGTGGCTGTCTGTTTGGGTTTTTTTAATTCTTTTTTTTTTGGAAATTTTATTCTGGCAGGAACCAGGCAGTAGCAATAGCCATCGCCCCAATGGGGCTGCCTAAAGCTGGACAGGCAGAAAGACCACCTATGCACACAGAGAATCCTGCCGTGCATACAAAAGGAAGCCAAAGCACTCAAAAGCACAACACAGTGACTGTGCCTGGATTTCAGCCCTGGACCTGTGGGTAGATTTATGGGAACTGCAGCATGTCACTCAACATGGATGCAACTGGCCAGGTCCCGGCACATAGCTTGGAGATGCCCCTGTCCTGCAGCCCAGGTCCCAGCTCACACATGGAGACTGGAAACACCATTTACTTTCAGATTGAGCAGACTTCCTCTTGGCTCTCAGCGGAATATCCAGAGCTGTGTAAGATTACATGTGTGATCTAATATTAGCCATTTTCACATTATCAGCTGTATTTCTTACCTTATCTTCCACAAGCAGATAATTAATCATCAGGTTCCAGGTTATCAACTTCCAAAAAGCCAGTTTATAAAAGTAAACAGACTTCAGAGAAGTGAAGCGAAGGTGGATCGCAGGTTGGTTTGTTTTTTTGTTTTTTAAACTCGTACCATTTATACTTAATTCATGTTACAAAACTAGAGTTCATGACCTCACATTGGGGTGGGTCACTGAGGCCAATAAATCAAGTCCTGGTTTACCAACTCACTTCCAAAGGATTGCTTAAGAGAAAATGAGAAATACTTAATCCACCTTTGCTTGCTAAGTTTTCATTAAAAAGCTACCTCCCTAGGAGCGTCTAACAGTCGCCATACTCTTGACTCCTTTAGAAAAGCACTAAACAAGTGAAGCAGTCCTGCTTAGTACCTAGAAAAGCAGAGCACCACACAAAGCCCTGCTGACACCACTAGCAGGGGCAGCACATTTCAGGACTTTTCTGCTTTTCCATATGCAAAAGTGCTCTAGCAAACAGCTCACCGTGCCTTGCCTCCACCAGTTGTCCAAGGCTTCTGCTGTGTTCTTACCATAGATGCTAAATTCTGCCCTGCATGCATTTGAGATCCCGCTCCACCCTCTGTAAGAAAGTATATGAGGGCTGTTTATTGTCGTATTAGTTGAGCTGGCCAGCAGTTTCTGCTTTATCCACCGGTTAGTTATCCAGTGTTTTAAAGACATAGACAACAGCAAACCAGACTGAAGTTTGCAACATAAAACTGAAAGGCCACACTTTCTCCTCTTCCTCCCTTCCGTTTTATGCTGGGGGGCGGGAATCATCAGGAAAAGAGTATAAAAAGGCTGAGATCTAAGCTGTATGCACAGAAGGCAGAGATGGCACCAGGAGACATGGAAGGATGCTCACTGCCAGGGCAGCTCCCTGACAGCTCCACTGCCACTTGACTCTGCGTTCTCCTGGGTTTGTTTTTCACGTTCACCTGCCCTGCTCTTCCACATTGTCACAGGCTTAACAGAATTGCTGCTTGGTCCCAGGCAAGCCTCCTCCCAGACTTGTTGCTGTCAGTCAAAAAAGGGGCCTGATAAGCTTTGTATTTGCATATGTATTGAGAGGCATTTCCAAAGGCACAGGCAGGGAAATGGCCTTGCTGAATACCGATGCTATCTGAGAATGACAACTATTCAAGTCATTTTACAGCTTCACTACCTAAGTGGAGAGATCAGACTTGTTTGCACCTTTACAAGGATTATTAGCTTTAAAAGTGCTCCTCATATCTGTCCCACCCTCAGAATTGAATCCACGCAGGTTCCCAGCAAAGAGCTAGCTTCAGTGCTTCCCACAGAGACCATCTTCCACAGGCACCCCAAAACCAGCAGTCACTAAAACCTGAGGTCACATCTGAACTGCTTGAGCCCATCCTCCTCCTTTCTGTACAGGAGCAGGGGAAAGGGTGCAGAGGCACGCATGGAAACACAGACACGTGCAGATGCTTTATCACCCCTCCCTACGCTTACCCTACACAGGGCAGGACATGAGACTCGGCTCTCGGTCCCCTCGGAATGATGGTGCTGTGCACCGTCCCACACACAGTGTTTGAGGACGGCAGTGAGGACTGAGCTCTGCAAGCAGACTTTCCTCTTCATGCAGACAGGGGTGACCTGAATCCCACGCGAAGAATCCCACGGTGCCTCACACGGGATTTAAGGGACAGTTCTGAGGCCGTGGTGGTGTCCCATTTGCACAAGAGCCCTGGCTTAACAGGAATGAATTCAACTGGCTTTGTCCTAGTCAGCTATAGAGACCTAAAAGGGACTGGTCTAAGGTTCACAAACCAGAACTGCAAACCCCTTCTGTCCCAAAACAGCAACAGCACATTCAATATCTGCCAAGTGCTCTCCGGGCCTCTGTGCAGAGCAATCAATGCTTTATGAAAACAAAGTCAAGTCACATCAGGAGCAGAAGCTATGTGCAGATTTACAAACCAGATACTTCTGATTTACGCAGCACTAGGGGGGAGAGAGAGAGAGAGAAAAAACAACAAACATTTAAAGATGTTTGCTGTACCCTGCAACATCTGGTGACTGGATCACCCTTGAAACCAGCAATCCCTGTCTACTGGGTGAGGTGGCCCAAACACCTCCAGCTGTGAGTGGAGACACACAGCTGCAACAACAGGACCGCGCATGGCAAATTCATGAACTTGAGAACTGGGCTGATCGGTGCTGCGTGCCCTCAGATCTCTTGGGGCATAAGGACTTGCCACAAACCACTGGAAAAAGGACCAGCACTCCCTGGTCCCACCAGGGCCACCAAAGCTCTGGGAGCTGAAGGCACGGTTGTCTGGTAAACACATCCACTGCTGACAGCAGTCAGAGCCAACCTCTGGGGCTCCAGCCCCATCTCTGTGCTTGCAGGAGGGGAAGGGGTACCCCCACCGGAAAACAGCCCTCTCCAGTTGGAAAACAGGATTAAGAACGTTAAAAGGACTCTTACATACCACAACTAATTAGATCGGTGCCTGGTTTGATTCCTGTTGAACCCTCTTGGCCAAACCACTCCTTCTAGAAGTCAAGTATTTGGTCTTTTTGGTCTCAAAAGAGAAAAAAAATCTCCATCTTAAAGATATTCCAGTATTACTATTTTAATGCCTGATCACTATTAGACAACAGGAGAAACTTTGCTTGAATACAAACTGTCAGAGGAGGCTTGGCACGATTTCACAGTGGAGCTCGTTTCTAACTTTAATGACTAGGCTGAACAAAATTGTGAGTACAGCGTCTCTTTGAGAGCAATCTCTTCTCTACAAACAAACCTTCAGTTTCTGAAGTGGAGCGGGGGAATGATGGGGAAGACGAGTTGCACCTCTCCTAGACTGCTGAGCGTGCCAGAGCCAGCCTGCCCGGAGAGCCCATGGAGCTAACAGGTGATGCTCTGTGGGGCAGACCTGCACTTTCATCGGATGCTTCCACAGTCTCATCCAGGCTCTTTATCAATCTTAGCAAACAAGCAAGCCAAAGGTAAATCAAAGTATTTGAAGGGGGAGAGAGAGGGAGGAGGAAGAGATGGGAAAACCAGTGTTCGTTTAACCCTCAAGACTCAGGCTAGTTTTTGTCAAAAAAAACCCCAACCAAAACAAACCAAACCAACCAACCAAAACCCCAACCCTCCAGATAAAAAAGGCTCCAGCCCTCAGCCCTCAGCCCCAGACGTCGCTACCACAGTCGAGGAGCACCACCGCCCCCGCCCACGGGTGCCCTCCCCGGTCCCCGGGGCTGCTCTCCCGAAGGGGCCACCGAGGACGGGTGGCGAGGTCTCCCCTCCCCTGGCATCCCTCACCCCGCAGCCAAGGGGCACCGGACGGGCCAAGGGGAGGCGGCACGGGGCGAGGCTAGGAGGGGGAGAGGCTCACCGTTGAGGCCGTTGGGGATGCTCCGGTGGTGCAGGGGCGCGGACAGGTCATCCATAGACCTCCGCATGGCCCCGGCCTTGCTGTCGCCGGCCTTGTGGTGGTGGAGGTGGTGGTGATGGTGGTCGGGGCTGCCCGCGCTGCCCGTGCTGGAGGTGCTGCTCCCGTCCCCCACGTCCCTGGTGGCCGAGCCGCCGTTGAGGTTGGTCAGGCTGGCCTGGCTGTCGATGGAGCTCCGCGAGCCGGCCCCGCTCCGCTCCTCGTCCAGCATGAGCACCATCTCCTTCAGCTCCACGTTCTCCCGCAGGAGGGTCTCCTGCCTGGCCTCCAGGTCCTTCAGCTTCTGCTGGTACATGCCCACCTCCTTCCACATCACGCTGGCCGTGTGCCTCCCGAAGCGCTGCCATTCCCTCGACAGCTTCTTGCCTTTCTGCCGGTCGTCGTCCAAGAAGCAGCAGAGCTCCCTCAGCTCCTGGTTGTCGTCCTGCAACTTCTGGTTCACCTCCTTCAGCCCGCGGATCTCGTGCAGGTGGAGCTGCAGCCGCCGGTTCACGTCCTTCATTAAGTTGCCGTGTTCCACCATTAAGTTCATCTTTTCGTTCTCCACTTTCCTCAGTCTTTTCACCAGCTCTTCCTTGCTCCACCTCAGCATCTCCTCTTCAGAAATTTTGCTCAGGTCTTCTTTAGACCCTTCCAGGGAATTTTTTGCCATCATCTGTGCCTAGGCAGCGTTTGCTCTCACACGGTAACAAATGGTTCGGGTTACTCGGGTTATTTTGTTCGCCTGATTTCCTGGGACTAAAATTCACTGCAGCATCTCGGCGAAGAAATATTATAGTTCTCCGCAGAGCGTTGGACGACGACGAAGAGCAACGCTGGACTGGAAGATCTGCTCCCCCACAGACCCCATAATAATAATAATAAAAAAAAAACAACCCGGGGGGGGGGAAGGGGGGGGAGGCGCCCCCCCAAGGGGGCTGGGGCCGGCGGGGAGCCGGGAGCCAAGCGCTGCCCCCCCCAGGCGAAGCCTCCGCGGGGGATCGGCCAACTTACCCCGGGCAAAAGAACTACGCGGCGGCCGGGCACCCCCCGCCCCGCTGCCGGGCGCTCCGTCCACTTGTCCTCCCGCCGCCCGCCGCTCCCCGCCGCGGGAGACCGGGCACCGCGCACCCGCCGCCGCGGCCGCTGCCCCGCTCCGCCGCAGCTCGCCCGCAGCTCCGCGGCGACGTTGGGGCCGAGCCCGGCGCGGCGGCGGCCGATGCCGGTGCGGCGCTGCCGAGGAGCGGTGGGGGAGCCGGCGCCTTCCCGGAATGGCTCAGCCCTCGGGAGGGAGGGAGGGAGGGACGGAGGAGGCGGGCGGCAGCGCCGGGGCTGGTCCCACCTCCTGCCGAGCAGGGAGGCGCGGCCCTGCCCCAGCCGAGCCGAGCGGCGGAGAAGGAGAGCCGGCTGCTGGCGGCGGAGCGGAGGGGCGCCGCGCCGCGCCGAGCCCCGCCGAGCCCAGCCCAGCCCAGCGCCGCCCTCCCCCGCTGGCTGCCGGGCTAGGCGCTGGCCGGGCCCCGGTGCGCCGCGCCGCGCCGCGCCGCGCCCCGCCGCCGGCTCGGGTTACCGGAGCCGCGGCCGCCGCAGCCAATGCGGGGCCGCCTGGCGCCTTCAAACGGCAGGTACAAAGGGACGGGGCCGCTCCCCCCCGCCCTCCCGCCGCAGCCGGGGCCGGCTCACCGCTGCGCCCCCGGGTCCTCCACCCCCCCCTCTTTGCCTTTCTCTTTTTGTTGGTTTTTCCTCTTTTTTAAAGAAAAACTACCGGAGGGAGCACCAGCCCGGGGAAGGGTGGGGTCGGACAGGCAGGAAAACGCGCCCGCCGGGCAGGCGGCCGGGGGAAGCGGCGCCGGAGCGGCCCCGGCCCCACTCTCGCCAGGCGCCGGGGAGGGGGACACGGAGCCGCGGCCGGCCGGCTCGGGCCGGGAGCGGAGCGGGCTTTCCCCGGGCATCTCCGCTGCTGCCCCCCCTCCCGCCGCGGGCTTTGTCACCGGGGCCCGGGGCCGCTCCGCTCTGCCCGGCTGCCCGCCCTCCCCCTGGGGCGGCCGCCTTTGTCCGCGGGTGCCTCCTGCCTCGGCCAGAGCCTGCAGGGTGAAGGAGCCGGCTCCAGCATCCCCGCCGCCTCTGGCTCCCGGGGCCGGCATGTTCCTTCACACCTCAGAGGTGCGGGAGGAAACTGCCCTGAAGATGCAGATACCGCTTATTCCTCGGTAAAATCTGCCCAGGTCCCGGTGGTCCTTCCCGTCGGGAGCAGGCGTGCCAGCATCACGTCTGCACACGTCGGACAGAACCCAGTCAAGGGTACAGAAAGTTCATAAAGTGGATTTCCTAGGCAATATGTCGGCAGATTTCCTATATCTTTGCATCATATCCCCTGACTTTTCGGCTAACACGCTTTTCCTTGGGCTATGCTATCTCTCTGTAGGCTGCTTTTGGCCAGTATCGCATTGTAAAAATGAAAGATGCACCAGGACAGAGCAGTGCTGCCAGCTATTTCCGGCATAAGTATCCTTGGAAAGCCCCAGGGAATCGCCAGCTTTGTGTTCCTGAGGAACCTTGGTAAATGACTTGACTCCAGGGTTAACCCGGAGCAACCTCAGGTTTCTGACCACACTGGAAAGCTGGTCAAGACACCTTCTAGCTATAAGGAAACATCAAATCTTGTGCCAGAGCGTGGGATGCAGAGCAGATGGCCTATGCATGGAGGGAACATCAGAATGGAGAGGGATGGAGGATTGCAACTTCTGCCGTTTGGTGTTATCTTCCTAAGTCTCAGTCAGTAAAGCTGCAGTTCCTTGGATGTTTTTCTGCACGAGTCTGTGCTCCTGGGTTTCTGAGCCCCGATACACCTTTGGCAAATTAAGACAACTGCTTGTTCCCTGCTGAGGCAGAACACCAGGACTTCCCTGCTCCTGGGGGGAGTTCATCCCCTCCGTGGGTGCTGTTGGCCCTTCTCTTCTCCCAAATCCCTTTATTATCGAAAGGGTAAGAGGAGCTTAGGACAGAGCATGGACACTAGTTCACTTCATGTGGGATTTGCAGGTGATGGATCCCTGGTAACATGCCCTACAGACATGAAGATGTGAAGAGGACAATTCTTCCCTAGCACATACCCACCCCAGCGTGGTTCCCTAAAGAGGAGGGAATCACGTAGCACAAGCCAGCGGTGAGGCCTGTTTATTCCCTTCAGGGGGGATCGCTCCGAGGAGGTAAAGAAGGGGCTACCCGGGACCAGCTGTGCTGTGACCCGGGTGCCCACCTTGGTGGCAGCTCTCCAGAAGGTGCAGTCCCGGCCATGGCCGGTCAGCCCCTCCTGAGGCTGCCAGCTCAGCAGCAGAGTCAGCCCTTCGGACGGGGAAACCAGCAGGTGTCTGTGCCGAGAGGTCACTGCCTCTGGGGTCTGCGACCCCTCTGAAGGCCACGGCCAGCGTGGGGTGTGATCAGGCTGTGCCCCGTCTCCTGCTTCTCGCCACCCTGAGCCAGCCACCAGAAGGTAGCACCCTCTGTAACGGGGCACGCTGCCGCCGCTCGTGGCTGCAACGTGTCTTGAAGGCACCCAGGCGTTTTCTGAGCCAAGCCTTTTATTTACAAGGCTTTAATCACATCCTTCCCCGCAGGAAGCGGAAAGTGCTTCTCCCAGACCCTCCCAAGCGCTGATCTGACTAGCAGATCCCCGGCCGGTGGCTGGGGGAAGGAGGAGCAGAGCAGGGGGACCCTGCAGAGCAATTGTTCATCGCTGGCAGAAGTCAACAGGGGAGGAGAAGCCTCCGGCGGCTGCACCACAGACACAGGTGCAGCTACGCCGTGGCAGTGCCTGGCCCAGGCAGTGTATTGCTGGGCCTGCCTGATGTTTGCTTCATCCTTTTCCCAAGAAAAGCTGTTTTTTCTAGGTGAAACCTTTCAAAGTTTGAGCTTTATTGATGCTTCTGCAGAGACCGCCCCGCAAATGGGGGGGCTCCTCAGAGGAAGCGAGGAGATTATTAATATCCACAGAGGAAGTCCCTGTGATGATGAAGACTTGCTTTCAGTACTCGGTGGGCATGTCTGTGCTTTCAGAAGTGTTAAGGGCACAGATCCACCCTGCCACTATCCGCAAGGGGTTCACTGTCATTCTGGTGCCCAGGTGGCCGTTGAAGCATGGTGACCTGCTGTGCTTGGGCATCCGGAGGGCTGTATGCTCTGGAGGTGGCATTGAAGCTGCCGGGTGTCCAGATGGTGTCTGGTCCTGATGAGTACCTGGTGAAAGACTCCTCCACTAGCAACAGAGAGAGCAGGACAGGGTCAGTGGGTTTGAGTGAGCAAGACCTGAATCGAGTGGACACCATGCACCGTTGCCTGTTCTGCTCCCTCGTCTTCCCTTCACGGCGGACCTTGCGTTGCAGTAGAGGAAAATCCCTTCATCTTGGAAAGGCAAGGCAGCAGTGCTAGAGCAGAGGGGCAAGGCTTGGAGGTGCCGGAAAGTGACTGTGGCCCAGATGATCTATGGGCACAGTGGAACCGAGGGCTGGGATGAGGTAGATTTTTAAGTGCTTTGATACCTTGGGGGGAAAGGACTAGGTCAGTGCACAGTTTTATGATCAATAGCAAACCCAGTGTTGCAAGCAGATTTTTAATCAACACGAATAATACATAACATCGGAGTATTTTTGATGGGTTTGTGATTTTAGTGTTAGCGAACAAACCCCATTTCCCGGTGGTGTTCAGAAGGCGTTATGATTTCCCCATGCCGATTTAAGATGAAGCGTAGGAGAAGTTGGTAAACAACACGCTACAGATTCCCTTTTGTTACATCTGGCCATGGGGCCTTCTGCAAGCTGCCAGTGAAAAGCACTTTTAATATGCATGTCATCTTAAGCTATTGATGCCCATGTAAGGCAGCATCAAAGCCAATCCCTTGCATTGAATCAAATGGACACTTCCACCCTCTTCAGTCAAGGATGAAATTTTAAAGCGAATTATGGCATGATAAGAATTTTAGAAAAAAACCCACAACCTACTGGGTAAAATTGCTCTTGATGTTAACTCCTGAACTCGGCAGGTGACACAAAGAATGAATTTGGTCCCTGATACAGCACAGCGATACACAGCCTCGTTGAAGTCTTACCAAAACATTCCCTCTACAGGTCTACATTAGTATTACAGAAGATGCCACCACGGCTCAGGTCTATGCTACTGCTTCCCCCCCCACACACACACCAAGGGTAGTGGCTCTCCCAAAGCCCGCTCATCAGGTGTGGGAGTGGGCAGAGGGGCAGGAGGAATCCCAGTGGGATTCTCCCAGGACCTTGGTTTTTCAAGGCAGCCTAGAATGTACACACCGCTGAGTGTGCATCAAGGCCATGCTCCAGTTTACACGTGCTGAGGACCCATCTTGTAAAACATGTACGCCATGAATCATTTACATGGGTTATAAATCCTCTGTGGCATTGGTATTTTCTCATAAATCAGCACCAAGGACTAATCCTTGATTAATGTTTTGAAATACACCATCCAGATTGCAACAGTGGGAGCTCTGTTTTGTGCAACAAAGCTGTGCGATAACAAAAAATGTGCAATGCTCCTAATCTCTGCTATCAAGATAGGTACCTCACTTCTAGCCTGATTAAGCAGTATTTTCAGCCAGAACATTCTTCCAGGTAGCAGCTACCTGAAGAACTGCTATGTGTCATTCTTTCTTCTTTTCCCAGATCAGCTGAACCTTCCTGTGAAAAGCCTTCATCCCTCTATTTCCCCATCTGGCTGAGCTATGAGGAAAAAGCAGTTTCTTAGATTATGCAGCACTCCTTAATGCTGGCTTCCGGCAATATAACTGGGCCATCCAGTTCATTCACTCTCCTTATGAAAGTAGTATGTTTTAGTGGAAGGTTTCATCTTGTGTCCACAAAGCCTTTTTATTTTGTGCCCTGAAACTGCTAGTAAAATTCTGAAATGCACCAACTTGTTTGAAAGCCTTCAGGATATTCAGAGAAGAATTATGGTTGTGACCAGCAAACTCTTTGCCATGCCAGAAAAACAGGTCCTCCAAAAGGCATAAGCAGTAGCCTCTAAACACTGCTACAAAAAAAAGCATCCAACTGGACACCAGGGGAGGTGGAGAGCTGGTCATTGAAGGAAGGCATGGGACATGTGTGTGCTCAAGGTGTGCCTTAAACTATAACTATTTTCCAGTCCCATTTCAAAGTGTCCTGCATTCACCCAAGAGCTCCACATTCACATGTTGGGTCCAGGTCTGCTCCATGCAAGCACCCTTACAGGGCTGTTGGAGCACTACCAAGTTGGATCTTTTGTCTTAGTGGCAGCTACAGGGTAGGCATACGTGGCATGTTTGAGTCAAGTGAAAAAAAAAAAACATAAAAATCCCCTCACCCACAGCGTTCACCAAAACTTCATTTTCACAGAAGTTTCTAACCATTTCTTACGACACAATGGAGTAGTTTTCCCTCATCCCTAATCTGTGTGTTAGTAAAGGACTGGAAGCTAAATCCTAAGAAGCAATAGGCATATGCTGCTCCTAGCTGGGAGCTGCAGGTGATTGACACTTCCCAAACTCATACATAATAGCTAGAGCAAAAATTTCACTGCTAGTTTAGTGTGCGATGGGGATCCAACTTCATTGTGCAGTCAGAAGGCTGCGTACAATATCAGAGCGATTTTTTTCAAGTAATAAGAAAAATCCCCGAACTCCTCTTACAATGTTTGAATCACCAGGATCGCTACGTGCCTATGAGCTGAGGCCACGTGCTGGTGAGCTGAGTTACCTCCTCCGCCGTCACCTACCCAAAGAGGAGTGCCACTGAGACCCTGAATCCAAGTGTGTGTCAAGAAATAAAAAATTGACAAAGATTCTTCTGAATAGGCAAGAAATCAGCCAGTAGCAGGAATAGGGAGGCATGCAGATTGGATCAGAGCACTGGCCCCTGTATTGTCTCTGCCAGTGGCAAATACCAGATGCTTATGAGAATACTGTGAAAAACCTGCCCATAGGGTGAGTTTCCTCCTCTCTGCCATCTGGTACCGCTTGGCTTCTTCCCAGAAGCATTAAGGTTTACATCCCTTCCAAAAATATTTACCATCCTATCTAACATGGGAAGAAGGCCAGAGGTAGCTTGATACATCTTTGCCTTTTGTAAATACTCCATTGTAAACACAGGTGATCCAACAAATAGGTGGGAGAAATGGAAGGTAAAGTTTTACGTCTGTCTTGGCATCACTGAACTGCACCCTTCAGTTACCCTGACATCAGAGTACATCACTGAAGACAAATTCTGCCCTGAGTTACATGGAGACCTCACAGGAGGGGACTCCATGTATCTGGGGGCAGAACTTGGTTTCCACAGCCTGGAGGTACTTGCAGGAGGTTGTTCCGCAAGACAAAAACACTCCCAGGTTTTAGTTTCGTCTTTCCTGGGTGTGCAGCGCCCAGCAGCTGCACAAGGCCCAGGAAGCTCCGGGGATTTAGACCTGCATCATTTAAGCCACTGGTGATTTAAACACTGGCTTTGCCAGGAGTGTATTCATATTACGTGCGTATTTTTTTTCTCTCGCTGCCTCTGTGCTTTCCTTAAGACTCTAACAACCCCTCGCAGATGTTTTGGGTGAGGCAGAGTGAGTGCTGTTGCGTCTGTGACAGTGAATTTAGACCAGTTTCAACCAAATTATCTTCGTCATCACTGGTTTAAAACCAGAAGAAAAATCAACATAAAGATGGAAAAATATTAGTGCTGCTCCCAGGGAGCATTCAGTTTCATGGCGAGCGGTTGCAGCCTGATCAACCTCCGAGCTTGGCAGGTTGCCCCCGAGCAGCCCGTGCCCTGGGGGATGCAGCAGCCCCCCGGGCTCTTCGGGGCTCCCCTGCTGCCGCTCCACTCCACGTACATCCTCCTTTTCCCTGGCACAGCTCTGTGCTTGGGCTTGGCACTGGTGGCTACAGAACAGACACCTCGCTATTCAAGCAGACGAGGCCATTGGTATTAGCAGCATGAGGTTGATGAATCCTGAGCAGTTCTGCAACAGAGAAAATAGACGATGTTACACTATCCCCTGTCCTCGTTACACTCTTCTTTCTCATTTCCAAATGAACAAATGACCTCTTAAATGTATTGATGCACCAGGGACATACAGGTTTTATACTATAAGCCCGGCCAGTTGGTACCCTTCACTCAGTAGTAAAGCGTATTTTCTGCTTGCAAAACAGCAATGCTGCTGAGGACCTGATTTTGCCTTTTATAGCTCACTGAAGCCACTGGGATTTTATAGCACATGAGAAAGGAGAGTCATGCCCTAAAATGCTGACACCACTTCTATATATCATAGAGATATCTGAATAATTCATAGTGTCAAGCAGCGCAAGTTAAAGGAACAGTGGCATAAGTGACAACATCCACTTTTAGTACATCCTACACAAAAATAAAAACTCCACAAATTTCTTTCTTATGCAAAAAACCATCATCAGTCTTTCCAAGGAAGAACCACAATAGTGTTACAAGATGTGGGGTGATACACCAAACACAGGGATTTCCTTGCGATCGGGCACATCGCCTTTAACCTTTGCCTTGTGTAGTATTTGAAACAAAATTAAATTGGACCCAGACCGGAAAAAGGGACAACGTGTCTTTCCCCCGCACTCATTCTAACACAGAGAGGTTGCAGAAGACCCCGGGTTGCTGTCACAGGTCTTCAGGCTACGGCTCACTTTCTGTTCTGATAATGACTGCCTTTCAAAACAATTAAGTCCAAAGCAAAGGCTGGACATAAGCTGTTTACGGTGCTGGTGCATCAGAGATCCCTGGATTCTGAGGATGTTTTGGATCGAAGCCAGACTCACGTTCTTCCAAAGGGCCCTCACCGTCACACCGAAGTGACATGGAAAGCCCTCCGGGAAATCACGCTTGCAATTCAGGTATAAATGTAGCACGTCCAGCTCATCTCTTCTTGCATACGTGAAAATAAGAAATCCCCTGGAGTTTGCAGATCTGTTTTCTACTCTACGCTTCCCACTCCTTAGTTTGGACCAGTGACCCTCGCTAGCTCTGATATTTCAGGCTGGGTGCTGGGGAAGGGACGCCTTGTGAACGCCGACACCTGGCCAGCTGTGCGGGATGGGGCTGAGGACTGTGTGATGTCCATCTGCAAACTAGAACCGAGCGGGAAGGTGGTGTCATTTTAGACCTCCTAACCAGCGCTCCTCTCAGTCAATACACCAGCTGGCTCGGCTGAAATCCTCTCCCTGGCCTGGGTGACCACAGCAGGTCCTGGCACCAGGTGACTGCCGCCCCTCTGCATTCTGCCACGTCCGCCGCCACTGCCGGACAGGGACCCGTTACCAACGGGGATGCCGCCTGAATACAAAGCGGAGGCAGGACACCACGCTCGCCCCGCCGGAGCCCAGGGGAAGCCCGGGTGGCAGAGGGGTAATCGGATTGCCGTGGCGAGGCTCTGCGCCTTCCGCAGCATGGCACTGCCTGTCATTAAATTTCCCGCGCCGCTGTCGCCAGCGTGATGCCGCTTGGCGTTGCCTTCCCCCCCAGCTCGGTGGGTCACAGCAGCGCTGGCCTGGCTTGGGCTTTTCCCTCCAGTCAACAGGTTGCCGTGCCTTCGTACTTGCCACTCATTCTCCGCCGGGAGGTTGTCTACCTCCGCTCTGAACCCTCCCCTCTCACTGACCCACGTTATTGTCCGTGGCAATCCTCATTGCCGCAGAAGTAAAACTCTGAAAGTGAGGAATTAATTGCCTTAGGGCTTTGATCATTTTTAACAGTGCGGAGATAATCTGTCAGACCCAGGAACCACTCTAGTGCCGAGAAGCCGGAGCAGCAAAGATGCCCATCTTTATGATCTTATTTTCAGTCTCTTCCCTTCATTTCCAGAGCAGGGAAACTTGAGGATTCACATTTTGGGTACAACTTGAGTTTTGCTCTGCAGATACTACTTTAAACCATGATGTACATAGATTTTGATAGCATGCAGAATGTACCAGGCTTAATTGATCAGTTCTGCTTGCACATTTGAGCTTATTTGCCATACTCCCTGCTTTGCCTTCATTAGAAGTGAATGTAACGCTCGGGAAAGTTTCCAGAATTAACAACTCCGGAAACCAAAGTTCCAGCTGAACAGAGCGAATCAAAGCAAATTTATTATGCCCATGTGCTCCCTGAGGTTTAACTCCATGTCCTTTAGGTCAGCCTTATTGCTGGGATCACCACCAGCACTGCCCATGAGGACCAGCCCTACAGATCAGGTTGCTCTGGTCTGGTCACCTGCCCGTTAAAATGTGCAGTGGCTTGAATAGCCCTCCTGGTGCTTCCAGCTGGGCCCTGTGGACCTCTGCTCTCTGCTGACTGATGTAACTGGTCTGCTACTCAGCTGGGCTGGCTTTCAATCGGTGGCTCAGGATCAGAAAATGTGGCAGGATGGTGGCAAATGCTGCAGTGCCAACAAGGGAGTAGCACACATTGCCACCGGCAAGATTGGATCCAGTTTGTCCACAAAGCTTTCAAAACTTTATCTTAACAGTGTTTATTTTAATAAGTCTAGCTTTGGATATTTGATTACAGAAACAGTCCCAAACAATGAATTTCCCTGTGTCAAAAAAAAGTAATTACCGCTGTACATGGTACTTCTGGTTTTTTGCAGCTGAGGGACCTGCAGAGGACAGTGAAGGAGAGAGGCTGTGGCAAAGGCAGTTTTCATGCTACCTGGACTGGGAGGCACATTTTCATGCAAACCCTGTGTAAGTAATGAAAAGAGAGAGGGATGGGGAAAAAAAGAGGGGTAAGTTCACCCAGCAGGCAGTTTAGGGGAGGGGTCTAGGTTAGGTCTAACTCCATCACAGGGAGCCAGGAAAATATCCCCCAGGAGACAGCCCAGTGCCTGGGGAGCAAAGAGAAGTGATCAGAGCCTCTCCTGATCCTCCTGTGCATGGGACAGCCCCTTCAGCCACTTGCTGTTTGCTCATCCCCTTGAGCCTGGCTGCGGCTGGCTGCTCCCAGAGCCAGGTCTGTGCAATATCTGTGATGGCACAAGAGCTGCACATCCCTTTCCTACCCCCTTGATGGCTGAGCACATTAATGTCTTGCACAGTTTACTGTACAGAAGGATTGCTGTTGCTGCTCTTGCGCAGATAATCAAGAGCAAATAGTTCCTAGATGCAAGTCTGGTGTCCTTGAGAGAACTGCTGATCAGGGGAGGAAGCCTTTCTGCAGTCAGTGCTATTACCCTGCATGGGCTGGAGTCTGCAACTGGGGACCACAGAAGCGACTGCCATACAAATTATAATAATAATAATAATAGTAATAATAATAATATGGAGAAGCTTTCAGAGACATGCCAACTCCTCTTCTCACTTACACCTCATCACTGACATCAGCAGCATTTCCTTAGATTTAACCCCTGAGCAAAGGTCTCTCCTTACTGCTGGGTGCCAGGGCAAAGGCAAGGTGGGCTGCGGGAGTCTCAGGTCACTGCTGCCGCCCCTTCCCCTTCCCACACACAGTCGTGCTTTTGTTCTTTGCTTCAGTTACCTGACCTGACAGACTGGAAATGCTGCCGTGGGGCCTGGGAGGGGATCCTGCCCGCCATCCAGCACCAGCCCTGCTGGAAGCAGCATCCCTACCAGGGCAGGAGCTGTTCCTTTCCATAGGCAGAGCTCAGCATCGCCAGGTTGAAAGCTGGGGGAAGGGAGAGAGGAAGCTGCAAGGGCTATTTTTACATGTAATTTCTCCAAGTAATGGTTTATTGCCATTTCTATCCCAGGAGGAGGCTGTTTTCGGCCTTGTAAATACAGCCCGGCTAGTGCTTGCTGCTGAATACTAGCTGGATCAGACTCCTGATAAATTGAAGCCAAAACCAAAGTGCGTTCGGCTGCTGCTATTTTCATGTATCTTCTTAGAGGCAGATTATTTTGCAGTCCTTGTACTTATCAGATATGTTGGACAGGTAAGACTGTCATTTTAGTTTCACTGAGTAAGCTGAATCCTCTCTCGGGATAAGTGGGAGCAGCTGGGCTAACTTGAATGGACTTTATACTTGCCTATGGTTTGGTCCCCCTGCCTCTGTCCCCCAGCTATTTTAAAAGGCCACACATAGTGGTCTTAATAAGAATATAATAAAGACTTAAAGCCCCTTTCCCGTTTGGAAGCACACTGGGTACTGGGATGCAAAGGGATGTGGGAGCACAGGAGCCCGCGCAGGGGATAGAGCCTGCAGTACGTCCCTGTCACCCGGCACTCTGCCCCAGCACTTTTTGGGTGCAGGACAGTGCTTTTAGGTGCTGGATAGATGTGTCTTTACAAACTTCTTCCAGTGCAGGTTTTCAGACACATGATTACCTCTTTTTGACACTAATGCAATAGACATCTGCTGCGAGGGAATCGGGTGGCTCAAGGGACCAGCAATAATGAGATAGGAGCCCTTTGTCTCTGGGTTACTGGTTCAAACCCAGGCGAGACAGGCAGTGACTGGGAGTCATTACTGCCCGACAGCTGCTAAATAGCTGGTGTCAATTGGGTCGGTGTCCTTGGTCAACTTTCTCATTAACGGTGTCCGCATCTCAACACCACAAAGAGAACCCAATTATCAGTCTCATCCCCGACAGTGATTTAGTAGATATAGGGAGACATGAATTACTTAGTCACCAGGATGAGCTTGGAAGTATGGTCCAAGCCAGGAGTGGGGTGTGCTGATGGACGAAAAATGGTTTATGCTAAACTGTCCCTTCCCTTCGCTACCCCTGGGATAAACAGAAGGGTTAAGCCTGGGGAGGTACCAAGCCTACACTTTTCAACAACTTCACACACTTGTTATTGCTCCTGCTCTTTACTGTGATACTGCTAAAAGACTCTAAAAGTCAAATGTTTTAATCTCAGGGAAACTGTCCCTGCCCACCAAGAGTCTTCTGTATAAGGCAAGAGGTAGCAGATCTGTATCTACAGCAGCCAGACAAAGAGAACACAAACTAAGGAGGCTTTTTTGATCAATCATTAAAGTGCTTTAAATATAGGCTAATAGTTTTATTTTTAAAAAAAAAAGCTAGAGGTTTAAAAATCTCAGAACTGCAAAGGTTTAAAAATCTCAGAACTGCAACTTTTATGTATTTGCATTTGACAACTGAAATGCAAAAGGCTTGGTACAGCAAGAAATGCAATTTAGGCTTAAGCGCACTGCAAATATTCCTTTGGACAAGTAAGAATAGGTCTTGCTTTCACTCACAGCATGATCAGTATTAAATGAATCTTAAATTCATAGGTGGGAAAAGGTGAAATTAGTTTGCAGTTGATAAATGAGATCAGATCTTTTTAATGAAAAACTTTATGTTAACCGGTTACATCATCATATAATACTAAAATTATGATGAGAGGGCAACCTGGTGCCTAAGAGAGCTTAATATTTCCCCTTCTCAGACCCTGTCTTACAATCCTGCATAACTTTGACTATGAACCCAACACATAGCAGTTACCGCAGGAAAAAACTGGACAACTAATGAAAGCTGTTGCCTATCCACATGTTACTTCATTAGCAGAATTCATCAAATGAGATCCAGGCTTCAGATCAGTCATCGTCTTTCACCTACCACGTATGAGTGGTAAAACCTTGCTGAAGAATTGCAGGAAAGTGTCTCACTGGCAACAGGCATGATTGATGGGTGATATTTAAAAGCCCACTGCCCCTGAGCTGGGCAAAAGCAGTCCATCATATAGGGGCAGCCTAGGTGGACTGGATGATTGTTGTAGGTCCCTTCCAAATGAAATATTCTGTTCTATCACATTTTGCACATACCTGTAGCAGAGGTAGCTTGTGTCCATGCAGAAATAATGTTGAACTGCTCAAAAGCACTTTTAAAATAAACTTCTTCTAGAAAACTAGGGGAAACGTTATTTCTGTTATAGAAAAATTAAGGAGTGAAAGTAGAACGACCATTTGTATGTAATTTGTACGGCCCCCCTTTTTTTTGCCTTGTTAGTGGAAGCTAAGAGCAGTACTCTTGTTTTTAAGTTGCTTAATCACTTAATCACTGCTAAGGAGAACGACTTCCCCACAACTGGCGTGGCCAAAGGAAAGCTGATTTCTCTGCAAAAATGTGGGCGAAAAGGAAAATAGAGCAGGATGAGAGGAGAGGGTCTGTGTTACCCGAGGCATGAGGACAAGAGGCACAGTGAAGCTCACTTTGCAAAACAGGCTCTGAAAAAAAAAAATCCTAAAGAACAGGCCAGCATGTGGTGCTGGCAGCACGAGGCCCCTGCACCACCATCCCCCTCATCCTCGTTCTCCTCACCACCCCGGCTGCACCCGCAGCCAAGTTTGGGGAACAAGACCCTCACCTGCAGCTGGGGACTAATGGGAAAGTTTCCAGTTTGGATTTCTTTTACACACTACTGACGGTATTACTTCAAGCAAATTGTCATTTTCTGCAGCCTTGGCAACACTGTATTTAGAGTGATCATAATACGATTATTACTGTATGAGAACAGGAAATCAGCCATGAACCTGATGAGGTTGTTATCAGTGTCCAAGCTGATTACGTTATAACAACGGCACAGATAGGGAAAAATATACTTGGCTTTTTTCAAAGTGATTTATTTGGTATGATTTAAATTCTCTTTTTTGTAGTCTTAAAAGAAAGGCAAGATTTTTGTAGCTACAATTTTTGTCTTCAGTAGTGCATAAAATAATCCCTAATAAATTCCTTATTCTTCACAAACCCCCCATACTGCTAATTGGATGATCAGATAAAATTCTTACTCACCTACACCAAAACAACTATAAAAACAATTTATTTACAACTGCAATGATGTTAAAATTAAACTCAAGCGTGAGAGCTGCTTCTTTCTGAAGGTCTCTAAATGTCCTTCAAGTTTATAAGTAATAAGTTCTCATGGGACACATGAATTCATGCCCTTAATCCATTCTGACTTTAAAAGTCCAGCTTCTTTTATGGAATGTCTCATTATACAAGCTCTTGCTTCAGCAAATGCACTTCCATCACTTTTCTCTGAAGTCTGTTTAATATAACATCTTCTGAATTATTTAATGAGCAAACATATGGATTAAATAAAGCAAACACATCTACCAGAGCTTCTATATGCCTAACAAACTTTTGACCAAAACTTTCCAAACATTCTACAACTCACATACAAAATCCCTAAGCCTCAGACCTGGGCAGCATCACGGTCCCTGTGCCACGGCACAACCCTCCCTAAAGCTGTGGCGACAGGTCCTTAGCGATCCCTTCCCACTCCTGCAAGAGGGGCAAATTCCAGAAAAGGACCAAGTCAGGGGTCAGACTGAGGGAAACTGTCCTGAGGCTAACGATGGCATCAATTAGAGCAGCTTTCAGATTGCCCCAGTGTGTGATACAGATTGGCCGAGTACACTCAGAGTTCATGTCCACCCGTTTTCCCTGCCCCATTGCTCCCCAGTAGCCGCTGTCTGGTTTTCACCTTCAATCACAGCTTTTTTTTCACTAGTTTACATTTTGTTCACCACTCTGAAACTCGGTTCTAGGTTATATTTCCGCATTTGGGAGTGATATATAGCCCACGGTGAATATTTACCCATGTAAGTGTAAGCCAGCCTGGAGTCTGTCTCTGATTAATTTGAATTTAAATCTGCATTTCATTTCTCCTGACCTTTGAAATCTCCCTCATGACTACTCATCAGAAAACCTTGATATGATAAATTAGAAATTCTTTTAGATCTTGGATCAGATTGGAATAATAATCACCCTGCTTCCCAAATACCCATCTGAGGCTTTGTTAGTTTGTTTCCAGAAACCGTGGATAGTCTAAGTCACAAGAGTGGCAGAAATTAAACTGGGAACATTTCTACATGTGAATTTAAGTGTTTAAGTGTAGCAAAAATTAGCCTCCCCCTCCCATGGCTCTCTCAGACATTTCTTTAAAATCCAGACATTTCAACCACAGTTTTAGATTATTAGTGACCCTTTTCTGAACTGTTCTGACACCGTGGCTTCTTTACATGCTTTGATTAGTTTTATTCGTAGCTGAAACTGTGAAGTAAATGCAGCAGCTGGATGCGTCTGTTAAAGCTGAGAAATTGAACCGATGTTTTATTATTCATAGCAATTTAGGTGCAAACCAACCAAACTCAAATAAAAAACATCCCCAGAGTAATTGCTGTCTGAGCCAATTATCAGATTTATTTGTTGGTGTTGAGAAAAAAAACTAGCTCAAAGTTTGACAAGGTATAAACTAAAACCAGGCTCCAGCCAGAAGGTGTTGGAGCCTGAGCAAGGTGGGCACAAAGCGGCCAAGAGGCTTGGGAACCTCTGGCAGCGGAAGAGCTGATATTTATCTTAAGGTTGAGGGGAGCGGACAGGTATCTAGGAGGCACGTGAGCGGTATATGCCTTTTAAATGATGTCTTTTCCTAGTAATGGGATGTACTGTTTAGGAAGAAGTCTTAGAGCCTGTAGCTGATTACCACTAGCCATGTTGTTAATGCTAGGTTGCAAAATGGGCAGGGATACCAGGAAAAAAAAAAGACTTGCACAAGTTTAAGGTCTCATTAACTCCATTAACTGGAATAATTTGGATTCCCATTCATAAATAGCCCGTTAATGACAGAAGCATCTCAGTGTCCCAAACCTGGGGAGCTATAATCTCGTCAGTGACACTTCCCCCAGGTGCCAGCCCCTCCCAGCACCTTCAGCCTGCGAATTCACGAAGGAGAGGTCAGGCTGTCTGCTGGCACTAGCAGCACCTCAGTGCTTTGCTCTATGTCCTCTGCAGCCAGATCTTCAGTGTCCGGGCTCGTGCGGGGCTGGGATACCACGGAAAAGGGAGAAAGATGAGTAACGCAGTGCTGCCGAGCACAGCGCGGATCCCCGAGTCTCTGCTGAAGCAAGCCTGCCTCTGGCCTAGCTAATGGCGAGCTAGAGCGAGCAAATCTAGCCAGACCTGAGCCTGAGATACCCAAAGTCTCCAGCACCATGGTCCCAGCAAAGTGCAAGGGGCCAGCTGCAGCCCAGCTGGCAGAACCAGTGCACGGAGGAGCCTGGGGCTGCGGGCTGAGCCTCTCTGCCCCCTTCGGCACCCACGGGATGGCGGCAGCCGAGGAGGGATGTGCCATGTGGTCATGCGGGACCTGCATCTCGACCCTCTTTGTTGAATTAATGCTTTTTCCTCTGTTCGTGCTGATTACTTTTAAAAAGCCATTATCTTCCTCAGTGCTCCCTTCTGCAAACTCTGCCTGAACGCTCTGGGAAGGGTTATTTCCCACTCCTCCCAGTGTCTGCTGACCCAGGGACAAGCAAGAATACTTCTGAATCCCATCTCTGATAGCTTAATCAGCAGAGCTGCTGGTCAGGGCGGCGAGGCAGCTCTGGGCTTGCTTGCACCACCAACCTGCAGCACCTACAGCACTTTCTCCTGAGCCCACGGGCCCCCCACCTGCGTGAACTGCTGGTGTTCCTGTAATGTTTTCTAGGGGTATATCAGCCCTACCGTTCATTTCATTTAAATGCTGCTCATCACTGCACATACATTGTAAAAACTCTTCCTAAACCCCAGTTTATGCCTGCTTTAATATTCTCTTTCATAACCTCCTTTCCGTCCGCCACAATTATGTTTAATATTTGGAGGCATTGCAGTAGCACCTGGGCTCCATCCCTGGGAACTGGGGCCAGCTGTGCTGGGTGCGGAACAAGCATCCAACAAATGGCTTTGGGTCCCAAGGAGCACAGCGCCCAAATGACTGCGCTGTGTTTTGGAGATAGGAGCTTTGGCTTATGAGCTGTCTGTAGTATACAGCTGTACAATCCATTTGAGTGATGCACCCTGGCTGCATTATCCATGGTCTTTTCCTTTCTTAGTGTGTTATTTTAAACTTTCTCACATGCAAGCTCAGAGGACAAAATATCCTGGCTGAAATTCTGGCCCAAATGAAGTTGGGGGCTGTGCTGCCATTGACTTACATGGGTGAAGATTGTGTCTCCATGCTCAACAGAAAACGGGTCTGAGTTCTCACTGTATTTATTTTGGATTTCTTTTCTTGTTCGGTGTCAAAATAATGGAATTACACCTGTGTTAAACAAGATGTTGGCAGTCCTTCATGTGGGTATACAGAAGACAGAAAATCATTTTCCCTCTAAGCGCCATGAAACAAATTTTCATAAATATATTTCACAAGGCACTCAGTTTAGTTTCAGCAAGTGTTCACGGACCACTTTGCTAATGAACTGTGCTATACAATTAAATTTTATCATGTAGAAGACCAGGTCAGCTCCAAAGTTTCACCTGTTAATACTAAGTACACACAATGAGCTCCTTAGAAATTCAGCATTCTTTGCCTGATTTGCCAACTAACTTTGCATCTCTACAAAGGCGACTATGAGTCCAACATCCTGGAATAATGCAAATAATAAGAACAATTTAATTTGGAAGCTATTAAAAAAGTAACCTCAGTTGATTTGCATCTGTGCTTGCAGCTAAGACATTTCCCATTGCTTTTGCAGCAGACGGTTGCTCCTTTCTCACACACAATTTAATATTTTACTTTAATGTTTTAACAGTCATTTATTTGACTTGGGCAATTCCAGTCCCACAAAATACAGTGAAAAGGCAGGTTTGAAAGCCACGTTTGCATCTTTGAGCTCAGTAGGAGTTTTGCAATAAATGTCATGGATTGGCAGTGGAGCCTTCAAGGAAAGACAGTATAACAATGTATTGTATTTACACTGCAAAATTAGCCAATTACTCAAAAAGGTAACTTCAAGCATTTTAATATATTCTTTTATTTTTTCTATTTTCTATTCTATTCTACCCTATCCTATTCTATCCTATCCTAAGCATTTTTTATCTTTCAGTGATACAGTGGATTCCTGTACCTTGTTAAGATCTAGTCTCCTGGACATGACAAATTTTTGACCGGGGTCGAGCAGACTGGGAGCCTGACTTGCATTTTATGCCAAGGTCCTAACCCTGGAGATTTCTGGTCAGCAATTATAAATGTTATAGAAATATTATGGAATTACTGACTGCATCAGAATTGTATCCACCACGTGGTTTAAATTCAATCCATGGGGCTACAAAGTCTTTGAAATGGCCCTAGGTGATCTAAAAGCTTGACTCTGCCAAGGTGGCAGAGCTCGTGTGACCCAGTTTCAAAGGCTTGGCGCTGTGACAGGGCGGGAGGAGACTGGCGGAGCCTCCTTTCACCCAAGCCCAGAAGAATTCCCTTTGCACGGGAGGAGTTTCTCACTTATAAAGGATGGCTCAGACATATAAACAAGAAGGATGTGAAATTAATAGGGGGAAATAGGATGACAGGAAGGGAGCGTGTGCTCATGTGCATGCGTGCCCACGCGCAGGAAGGAGCGTGCTGGCTTCATCTGCAATTTTGAAGCATTGCTCTAATAGCAACAGACAAATAATCCAAGCATATATTACTGCTCCTCTGCTGTGTTGCTCATTGTGCAGACAATGTGGTGATAAGCACGGAAAAATGCCCAGGGAGAGAAATGCAGCAAAAACCCAGTGTCCTTTCCTACATTCACATCTATTCGGCAGTATTAGCCAAAGCAGACAGATGCCCAGACATCATCCTGTGTCAGCCCATCCAGTGATCTCAGAGCAGCGCTAACAACACAAGAGTAATTGTAAGGCACGAGGATGTTTTGTTTTGCATGGAGCGTATCTCCATTTGATAGTAACCATTTTAAAGTCTGGAAGAATTTTGCACTCACTAAGCTGATTTTACAAGCAAAGAGAAGTGCTTGTCAGCAAAGGTTAATGTAGCTGTCCCTGCAGGAGAGCCCTGTGGGTAGAAAGAGTCTCATCTGGCTGTTTTTTAAAGGGCAAGAGTCATCACTGTGAAGGAGGAATTTTTCTGTTTCTAGGAGCTTTTCACATCATTGTAGTGAACTGCTGCATAAGTTACCACTTCTCTATAGCTTCTCTATTTTCATGATTATCAATATTTGTTTCTATTACTTGTATTTTAAAGTCTTATAAGATGTTGTCCAAAATGAATAAAATCTTTATTTGAAAAGATGAAAAGAGAACTGGGTGTTTTTATGGCTTGCGCCGGTACAATATTAGAGTGCTGTGAAGTAGGCAAGGACCATCTCCCCTTTTTACAGGTGGGAACAGGGGCAAGGAGAGACTAAATGCTGAAATTAGACTATGTACTCCAAGTTCCTGCCTTGCTTGTCACAAGCACCATTAATACATGGCGGTCTCATTATGAGGGAGTTGAATCCAAATCTTCATCATCCAGGCTACCTCTTCACCATTGACCAGACTCAACCTTCCTTAAAGCATCAAAGGTGAGATCTATGCAGGTATGGGGTAAATACCCCTAATTGGTGTACAGCAGTTGTAACAGAGAGAGGTTTGGCCACGTCAGGCTGGCCTGGCTAAGGGAGGGTCTCACACTGGAGGCATCCAAGTGCTGTGGTGAGCTCCCATTTACATCCCCGGGATGTCACCAGCATGGCCAGGGGACACACGCGTTCCGTGTAACAGGGAAAGCCCAAGTGTGATCCTGAGACTTCCAAATAGCAGCTGGCTTTATTTACCCCTGGTTGCCAGGAGATGGAGTCATGCAACATGAAGTATAGATGCAGACAATATTTTGCTTCATAGACAGGCTCTTTAGTTGAGATATTCAGGAAATCTTCTCTCAGAGCTTCCAGAGAAGAAAGCTGGCAATGGTGCACACTTGGATGGAAGGGAGTAGGCTAACCATGGGCTCTCTCTCTCTAGTGAGGACGGTGCTGTGGATAAGCCAGTTTCCCATCTGCAGCAAGCTAGAATAAAGGCTAATCAAGATACCATTGGATACAGCTCACATGGCAGCTCTTTGTATGGTAACAGCTCTTGGGTGTTACTGAACTAGATTTGAGGCAAAGACTCCAAGGTGAAACCTGGAGTTTGATCCACCAGAGACCAAAACACTGTACACATGTTGCATAAAGAACAGGAAAAAAGCACTAATACTTGACCCAGATCCATCCCTTTAGCTCTGCCACATCAGATACAGAAAATATTCGTATGGTAGCAGGCTATGCATTTTTGGGCATCTCCACAACCTGCCTGAGACTCTGCTGACAGAGGGGGTTGTATGCTGATGGAGCTTCATGCATGAAAGCTCAGCATGGCTACAAGATTTGCATTATCCCAACAGGTCAACCATGTCCTCTAGTGGCGTCCATAGACAACCCATCTTGGAGCACCTCAAGGCCTGCCTTGGGCTTGAAGTGACCCTGCAAGGCCACTTTCTCTGCTCCTCAACAAGAGCATCTAGGAGTAGTAAAGAACTGAGGGCCCCTGAGAAGCTGTTCTCAGCCAAGGGATAAATAGTGGCTGTTTCATGGACCATTGCCTGGGTTGCATAAAACAGGGTCAGCGTTTAGAAATGGCACTGGATCCTCCGCAGCTGATGAATAGCCAAAGCACCAGGAGCAGAGATGCTTTTTTCACTGCTGATGCTTGCTCAGAGGGGATTTCCTTCTGCTCCTGACCCAGATGTTGGTACAGTGAACTAGGCTCTGCTCAATGTAGCTTGGATTACTGCAGCGTGCCCCAAGGGCATCCAGAAATAGCAATGCTGTGTGATCTCTAGTGACCTCCCAGTTATCTCTGTGTGTAATTCAGGCTGTTAATTTTGACATATATTTATTAGCTGTAGTTAGTTCAAGACCTCCTTACCTGACCTCCCCCTTGCTTGGCTGTTGGGGCTGTTGGAGGTGACCAGACCATCAGTTCCCAGCTATGACCTGTTCAGGGCTTGTGGCAGGTCGCTGCTGGGGAAAATCCCTTCGCTCCTGAGCTTTGCTCCTTCCTGCCTGCAACGGCCAAAGCTGCCAACCCCTGACACCCGTCAGGCCCCCGCTGAAAATGCTGCAGCCAAGGGGAGGCCAGGGAAGACCCAAGGGTAGGAACTACTTTAAACACACATACTGCTACAGCAACAGATACTATTGCTTATGAATTAAACAGCAAATAAATATAGCTCTTATTTTTTAGTTATTTCTAAGAGGTCTTAGAAAACTCTGCAAAAATAAAAATTCTGTACAACACCTAGAGTTTGTACCTGAGCCTTGGAGTGTTGTAGTCATGCCTTTTTGGCTTTCCCTGCTATGTTGTTGCATTGCTTGTAAGTGCCACATCTCTTTTAGCATTTTGAGCTACATCAGGTTGACTTATAAATTGTAACTGATATACAGAATATGAGACTTTTTGATTATGGTAAAATAACTTTAATTGTCTAAAAATGCCATTTTAAAAAAACTTAGGGTTTAATCCTATGATTTAAGTCAATAAGAGTTTAGAGCTGGATTTGCAAAAGTCTGGAGGCACGTACAGCCAGTAGGAACGCCAAAGATGCTGAAGCATGTCAAACACTGAGCCCGCGTGGAGACCAATGGAACGCAGGCACCTAACCCACTTGAGACTCTTCATAAGAGGCTTTTAGTGATGAACTTATACCAGAGTTAGGCTACGAGAGAATTTAACAGTCTACAGTACTGTTGCAGCCCCTTCTGCGGGGCAAAGCAGCCAACAAAAAGGGAAGCGATCTGAACCTGTTCAGAACTTCCCTCGAGTTGCCATTTACTGCACCTAGAGCAGGTTTTGTGTGAGGCTACGAGCCCCTCTGAAGCCAGTCAGCCCAGCTCTGCAATGTCCCCAGACCACTGTGGTACTTGCTGCTACCAGGATTGATGCTTGATGATACCCTACGGTGGCAGATAGCAGGTCTGGGGTCAAAGCCCTCCTCAGCTTTGGGGAGGGAAATGATCACACGTGTTTCTTCTTGAATTTTCCCAGAGAATGTGAAAGAAAAGGCACCAAATCAGTGCGTGGAGGAGCATGATCCCCTTGGCCTTCTTTAAATGCCAAACTTCTCTAAATAAACAGAAAATTTGCATATTCTCTTAGCAGAAAATGTCATTCCTCGCATATTTCATGAAGACACTGGATTTGATTGGCAGCCAGTGGCGGTGTGGTTACCAGCTGCCTGCTAGTACTGGGACAGTTATGTGAGGGACAGAACTACCCCAGAGCTGCCAGTTTGGGTCAGGAATCTCCGGGGGTCCTACGCTATGCATAGTCTGCACTCACGTGGTCCCTGTCCCTCCAGAAGAGAGCCCGCTAGGTTGTCCACATGGACTTGTGTCACTTCTGCTTCTTTCCTTCCTCATTTGTCCTTCCTGAAAGATTGGTTGGTCCTTGGATATGTCTTTTATGAAACACATGTCTGAGGGCGTGGTAGAGCTGACAACGTTACGCACCTCACTGCTCAGTTGGAAAGATTTCAGAAATACTAAATTTGCAATCTCTGTTTCTAGACCAGCATCTGTTCTCTTTTGCGGCAAGAACTGATTACTTTGGGGAAGAATTTTTCAAGTTACAGCTTGCTTTTATTGGCTATAACTTCTGTTTTCAGCTATTAGAAGACATCCGAACAACCTGTTTATTAGCTCCTTGTCCTTCGATAGGGGTGGAGTAATGACAGCATTGGCTGCTGCTAGCTTTGTTCCATAAAAGCGACATTTTTGTGGTTGTTAATCAAAAAAACCCCTTATTCTCTCCAAACTAGAGATGGGACTGAATGATCCTGGGACAAAGGCATGGATCCAAACTGGATTTTTCCTTTACAGTATGAGCTCAATCTACCATTAATCACCTTTTCTTTCAGTGGAATATACTTGCTTCTGTAAGTGAGCTTTTTCACCTCTCAGAGGGAACTAAAAAAGCAGGGTATTTTATTATGCCTTGAATCACTGATGAGGAAAGGCTCATTTGTACAACTCAGTGAGCAAGCCTTTTGGTCTGTTTCTTGTTACAGACAAATTATATGGTTATATGTAATCTACAACAGAAAGCATTCAGATGTTACATAAAATCAATACAACACTTTCTGAAAAGGAACATACATTTTAATGCCTTTATTATTTCTTTTGTGACCAAAAAGAGGAAAAGATCCATGAGCTGTAAAATAGACAGAAGCCATTCAAGGGTTGTTACTTATTGTTCTATTGCTGTTACTGCAGGGAAAATAGTTGTAATTTTTAAAAATCATTTCTGCATGATCTGCTGTTGTGTGAGCTGATAAGAAAATATGTTCTTTCTGTACGTGTGACACATAAGGAATGTTTACTGCCCATATGGTCTCTTTAGGGCCCTTGCGATAGAATTTCTAGGGTAGCAAGTTATGAAGCAAAAGAAGTGAGGGAGTTATCTGATTGCGGTAAAACTGTGATGTTTACACCCTGCCTGTGTATAAAATGAGCATAAGAAGGACAGGAAAAGCATTTAGCAGAGTGCCACTTCTATGGGAATCCTGGATATCATATGCTACGGTTGAGCTCTGCTGATTTACACTGTCTGCGGGGCTGCCCCAGTGTTTTGTACAAACATTTGCTGTGACATATGACACAAAGCCCAGGAATGTGCACGAGAGGGTATTGCTAAAGCAGGAGGAGGTGCTTCATCACAACAGGATTAAAGGATATGAGGGACTCGTGTGGTTCCATTACGAGGAGAAATTAGGGCTTCAGTGCTGCAGTGGTACGTTTCATTCCGCATCTGAGTCATCCCAGCATGTCCAGAGGCAGCGGGATTTCCGCTTATCAAATCCTCTGACAGCATTCTCGATTTAGCACGTGATATTGCCTGCACTGGGCTGGCTCCTTGCGTTTCTTGCATTAAATGCTTCTTCAATATCAAAATGTGTCGGTAGGCCTATCGCAGCCAGCATGACTTCAGCTACTGCTCAGCACATACTTTTGTTCCTTCACAAATCACCTCAAATGAGAAGATGCCCCTTTGGTTTTGAGTATGCTGTAAAACTATTCTTCTTGCATCTTTCCAAAGGCTTAATATATTGTTTTCTATTGTTCTTGTAGAATACTAAAAGCTGTGTGAATGAGCATTCTCCATGCCAGCGGATCACTTCCACACTGCCTAGCATGGATTCTGTTCTCTGAAAGGCAGGCATTACCTTGCTCACATCTGTGGGTGTATGTGCTGTGTACATGCTCACACACATCTTCTTGCTTTTGTTCTCATAATATAGTCTGTTCTCAGCATCTCCGCCAGTAAGGAAAACAAAAAACTTAGAAGACAAATGGGGAACAGAAGGGTTTTACGATCAGATGCATAATGAGAAAGCAAAGCCTAATTTCCTCTACCAAGAGTTATAGCTCTGTATTTAATTCCTGACTGTTATGTTTTTAGGGATGATGTTCACACTTGGCTTGGGTAGGAGCAGTACATCCTTTGGCTATTAAAGCTTAGAGCATTAAACTCCTCGCTGTTGACCCAAACTGCACTTGAGGATGGAGTTCCAGATACTGGGCCAAACATTGGTCACTTGAACTAATGCAATTTGATCACAATCCTAAGCAATGTGCCCACATTCCCTCTGTCCCACGAATGCTAACAAATTCTAATGTATGCAGAAAGCGTGAAAAAATCTGGATGTTGCGCATTCAGGGAGCTCATCTTGAGGGATATAAGACTGTCTTTTTGAGCTGCAGAGTATCTACAACTATCAGTTGCTTTAATTGTCTTAAGAATTTCAGGTTTGGTACCCCAAATCAACTGACATTTTTTAAATGTAGGCTTCTTCTGCCTTAATGTTGTGTTGTTTGCAAGCAAATACTGCATTTTCACACCCGGCTTCTTCAATTTCATCCATCAATGCAAACGCTGATTTTGAGAATTAATTGAAGTTAACTGGTAAAATTCCTACGGACTTTGGCGGGAACAGGAGCAACCCAAGATCTTAACAAAAAAAACCCCAAAACCAAAAAGACATGTTTCAATAGCTGATATACAGCACAAAATATTCAATTGATTGATTCAGGTTATTAAGCACAAGGACGAGTGTTCAAATTATCCATATTAAAAATGGATCATTTTAACACAAAACCTCCTGTGTGTCAAGTTCTCAAACTACCATGTGATCTTGGTGAACACCGCCTACTTCAGACCCCATCCCCATTCTGTAACGGCTCCACAGATGCATGTTATTGCCCCCAGGTAGCAACAAGAGCAACTTTAATTTTAGCACTTCAGGTCGAGGGCAACAGTTCCCCTCCTAAGCTTAGCCTCTAGCGATGGCTTGGCAGAGAACTCATAAAGAATAACAAAACAGCGATAAAAAATACCGATAAACTATACCTTGAAAGATTGCCGTGGGGTGGGTGAACATGGACTATTTTCATTTTACAAATGGGAGGATACAGGCAGAGAGATAGGAACTTGGGAATGATCCCACAGCAAGTCTCCAGGCAGGACTGGAAAGAAAAGCCAGAGCTGTGTGCTCCTATCCACCGCAGCACAGATCCCTCACACGGCCCATGAGCTCCTACCTGTGGCCTGGGAAGCCTCGAAATACAGCTCACAACAAGATGTAAAATACGCCATCCTTGACAGAACTAGCTCATTATTGGGGCCGACGCAGCTACGGTCTCTGTTTCAGCACTGTCTTGCCCATTAATTGCTGTGCAGTCCCCAGCCTGAGGGGTAACCAAAAAATTGCCCTGCCTGAATGAACAAAACACTGGGAGTTCTGGCATGGGGGCATGTATGTTGTAAATGCACGCAGAGGACTTCCCAGAGGGATTTTTATGCCATTTTGCAGCGACGAGCAGATCAAATCTGTAGTTCCTGTTCTACAACTCAGTGCTAAATATGCGGAGCATTTAATTTTCCTTTCATTTCTGAAATGTTGCATGGATGCCAAACTAATCAGGAGCTGTAATAGCAAATCAGGAAGCTATAGGATAAATCCATTATCACATAATATATTTGGTTACTGCGATCCATTCTTTGTATATCAAGCATTGTTGCGATGTTAATTAACAATGGCTAAAAATCATTACAAAAGCTGAGACAACAGCCAGTGTTAACCATAGGAATAAAAGATTAACTGAGGTGAAGAGGGAGATGCCTTTACATCAGTTGTTTTTACACAAATATGGGATTGCATAACTGCGTACTCATTTTTTTGCGTGGCACGCAAAGTTTTCAGGGGCAGCGGCTAGATCATGTGCTTTCCAACATGCTTATGAAGGTCATCCATGAAAAAGTGGTTTTAAATGACCAAAAGTAAAAGGGCAGAGAATTCTCAAGTGAGATCATCAGGTATTTTGGTTGCCTGCACATATGCAAAGTTTTTAGTGACCTTAACAGCAGTTACATAAGCATATGGAGAGAAAAACAAACTCGTATTAAATGCTGTAACCCATATGGTCTCCTGACAGGGTATTCCAAGCCATGCACTGATTTTACAGTCCATATGCACTGTGCAGCAGTTCTTTGGTCTCAAAGCAGGAGTCAAAAATAGCGTATCAGCATGAACTCCACATTCTTTGTCTTTTATATGGGCAGTCTCTGCGTTAATACCGAAAGACCTAATACACTGTGGCTAGCTGCGTTTAACAGCAAAAAAATGCCATCTACATGGGACTTGATCTTACTAGCTGACGAGGTCACATATACGATATGATACACGATATGCAAAAACCCCAGCATTTGGAGTAAGTATTCTTCCGGGGTATGCCATGAAGCACTTTAAGGTAAGGAAAGTATCGTCAGCAGTTTTATTTTGTCTGGGCAGGGAGTGCCTGGACAGCACGGAGGGAGCACCATTCTCGATGGGAGAAGCATCTTCCTGAAGGGGAGCGTGTCGCCTGGGCTATCCAGGGCCACACGGCGTGGAGTCCCCACGCGCCCTCTCCCTTCCAGCCTCAAAGCTGAATCTAACCAGAATCTCAGCCCGGGATGAGATTGCTAAGGGATGGCCAAAGGACGTAGCAGCACAAGCGGTACCGACGCTGAGTTTTCTTGTTTGAAGACGCGCCCGTCAGCCGTATAGGCTCAGAGCGCTATTCTCCCCCGCGTTTTGCCCCTAGCAAAGCCCGACCGGCAGAGCCGAGCCCAGCGGCCAACACCCGAGGAGCCGGTCGAAGGAGCCTGTCTCCGGCATGACCCGTTCTGCCCTTAACGCCCTCCGCTGTGAGCCACCCCCGCTGCCGATGGCCCAGCCAGGGGCCCGCCAGCCGGCGGCCCGGGTGGAACGGAACCCGAACCGCCTTTCCACCTCCACCACCGGGCCGCCACCGCGCTCGTTGTGACCGACGCGGCGTCCCCCGCGGCCCGGCGCTGACCTCGGGGCGGGCGCGGCGGGGCGGCCGCTCTCCGCGCCCCTTCTGCCGCGGGGCGGCGGGGCCGCCCGAGCCTCCGCCCGGCAGCCCCCCCCGCTCCGCCGCCGCCGCCGGCTCTCCCGGGGAGCAGCGCCGCGCGGTGCCGCCGCCCCCCTCCGCGCCCGCGGAGCGGCCATGGGGGCGCTGCGCGGGGCGCGGGCGGCGCTGGCGCTGCTGCTGGCGGCGGCGCTGGCCCCGGGGCCGGCGCGGCCGCACCCGCAGTGCCTGGACTTCAAGCCGCCGTTCCGGCCGCCGCGGGGCCTCGCCTTCTGCCGCCGCTACGCCGCCTTCGGCTGCTGCGACCCGCGCCGCGACCGCGCCCTGCTCCAGCGCTTCTACCGCCTCAGCGCCCGCCTCGACGGGCCCACCTACGCCGCCTGCGCCGGCCACCTGCAGGACCTGCTCTGCCAGGTGAGGCGGCGCGGCACGGCACGGCCCGGCACGGCCCGGCCCGGTATGGCACGGCCCGGTATGGCCCGGCACGGCCCGGCCCGGCCCGGCACGGCACGGCATAGCACGGCACGGCCCGCCTACCGCACGGGGCTCCCGCTGCGCCGGGGGCTTCCGCCGCACAGGGGGATTCAGCCCCTGCACCGTGCTTTGGTCACGCAGGGTGCTCTGGCCCAGGCGTGGGCGCTTCAGCCCCGTCACGGCGCTTTGGCCCAGGCGTGGGTGCACCCACCCATGCAGGGCTGCATCAAGCCCAGGTATGGGTGCCGCAGCCCAGGCACGGGTGCGTTGGTCCAGGGGGGCTGCACTGGTCCAGGCACAGGTACTTTGGACCTCACAGGGCTGCGTGAGCCAGGACGTGGGCACGGCAGCCCGGGAACGCCTGCATCCACCCGTGCAGGGCTGCATCAGCACAGGCACGGGTGCTTTGCACAACCCAGGGGTGCGCGAGCCGTGGCAGCAGTGCCCTGCCCAGACGGGGGTACGGGGACCACCCCACGGGTGCGCCAGCCGTGGCATTAGTGCCTGCGCCCAGGCACGGGTGCTTTGGCCCACGTACGGCTGCACCAGGGATCAGTGCAGCAGCCTAGGCAAGTGCTCCCAGGCACCGCCAGGAGCGACTGTCCGACATCAGGTGTCCCAGCGGACTTCTTGTCCTTCGGCAGGTGTCTGAAAGAGAAGTAGGGATGTTGCTCTGCTTTCATTTGTGAGGTGGGTATGCGGGCAGTTAAAATTTGCAGACTGCCCTCACCCTCCCAGGGTTAGATCGCTGGACCTGGTGAAGACCCCCAGGAGGGGACCTGCCTGAGCAAAACATGCTCCTTGTTATGCCCAGCTCCTGGGATCAGGTGTTTTTCTGTACCGGGTTACAGCATCCTGAGATGCTTTTAGCGTGTGCCAGGTGCTAACAGTCCTGATGATGGGTGCCGAGTAACGCCCGAGGATGTGGCCTAGAAACCTCCGTGGTGGCCATCCTGCACGGGGGAAATTTCCACTCAGGTTTGATGTTCTGTGGCCAGATATGATAACAGGATGATCACGGTCTGTGCAGAGCAAAGCATCTGACCCTATCATCAGCGGTGGCCTCGTATGTATGAAAATGCCCCTGAGACACAGCAGTGGCAGCTCTGTGCTGTGCAAGTGTAAATCTTAAATTAATTCAGACAGTGGAGTCTCGTCTGCTGTGCTCAGATGGGATCAAAGTGGCTTTTCAGAAATCCTGCTCTTAGCATTTTGCAGGGTACCTCTTGTGTTCCTGAAAGCGTGAAGAGAAAGACAACCCTTTTCCACATCAGCTTCTAGAGATTTGACTTTTATTTCCTCTCACATTGTACTGGAAGCAAAAAACCTTTGAATATATTCCTGAAACAAGTGGTGTCCAAAAGTCCATTTGCAGATAGGAAACCAGTTAGCAGCGCCTGCTAAGCCCTTCTTCTGCCTCTGGAAGCGACTAAGTAAGTCTCCTGCATACATCAGAAACCCAACCGTTGAAAATTTGTTCAGAAGCAGTGAAATATTTCAATGTGGGAAAAATGATTCACTGAAATGTTCTGATGAGCTCAGTGCATCACCAGCCCAGATGCGGCTACAAACCACCACCTCTGGCCTCACAAGCACGAAATGGAAGTTCAGGCTTTGCAAACACTCCAGAACACTCTGCTTCCATTCGTTCATTTCATATACAATTTATATCTTAGACCTGAATTAATTAGTGGGTTTCCGTGACTTATTCAGCACACTTCTGTCTCTTTCTGCTCACAATTTGTGATTTCTCTCAAATGTGATAAAATTATTTTGACAAGTGTCTCAACTTGTTCTTGCGGTGAGGATCCCTACCTTCTCTTAAATTGTGATTTGCTACGCGGTGCTGTTTCTGTGGCTTGTGGAGGGGCAAGTGGAAGAGCAGAAACATCCTCCCCTCAGTGCTGCCCATGATCCCCCAGCCCCAAAACAGGGTCTCCCCCCACCCAGAAGCAGGCTGAGAGGACGCCTGTGGCCGTGGGGGAGAGGAGGGCTGTGGCGGGCCATCGCCCTGCCTGCCCCACAGCCTCAACACCCAGGGGGAATTCGACGGGGGCAGGAGATCTCAGGGGACGTGTGTGGGTGTGGATTATTGTGCGGTGGGATACAGGACTCAGACTGCGGGAGAGCAGATGCCTCGTTCTGCCTCTCGGGGAACAGCTTGCTTAAAGGCTTGAGTTTCCAGATGGAGGTGGACAGGGAATGTCAGGGATTACGTGAAAGTTAGATGGTTTCCTGAAGAATCCTGTTGCTTCCTCCTGATAGCAGCAGTAAATAAGCCGTTGTTTGATGTGGGTGTTCGTCCACATTCAGACTGTTGCAATTCCTCAGATAAGTAGCTGCCACTGAATTCCGGGAACAGATGGGATAGATTTGGCTAACTTGTCTTAATGTTACTTGGTTTATTTTCTGATGGGTTTTTTTCATGGTGCGAGCTTGTTCCAGCCCTACTGAAGTCACTGATCGCCTGCCCGTTAGTTTCCTTGGTCTTGGGACCACGTCACAGTTTAAAATGAAGGAACAGACCATGTCATTTGGAAATGAGAATTTAGATCTATTAGTGATACTGGGCTGTAACCAAGTGTCGAGTTTCATGGTGTTTTGACTTAGTGAATGTGACAAGACAATGCGAAGGGTGAAGGACCACAGCATTTGATTCAGAAGCAGATAAATTCAGGATCAGGCATCAGGCTCCATCTCTTGTGGAATAAAAGTTGGAAAATATTCCACATGTGTCTGGAAAATACCCTAGACACATGCTCGGGTACTGTCTGGCTAGTGCTAGATCTCTGTACATGATCGCCAGTGTGATGCCATCTGTGAGTGAAGGGGCCATCCACAGCTGCTGTTCAGACACACCTGAGGCCGGGGTGAGCAGCCCGCAGCGGCAAAGGGACAGGGAAACCATACCTCTGTGCTATTTTTAATTCCGATGCTGAGGCCAGGACGTTGCTTTATAATGCATAAGATCACTGCTTGCTTTGAAAGAGGCTTTCAGAGAAGCAGACACAGCCTGGTACTCAGGTGGTGGGCCTCCCCTCTCTGAATGTGAAACCTCCGCAGGCAGCGACAGACTGAGCTCCCATCCAGCCCTGCCTTCAAATTCCCTTTCTGTCTCATTTCAGTTTGTCTTCTAAGGCCAAATTTTCAGTCATAACAACTGCATCGGCAAACACTCTGGCTCTTTCTGTCCCTGGCGCACCTCGTGTAACCGAGTGCCTTACCCAGTCTGCCCGTGTAATTTCAGTGTTTTGTGTCACGCGCAATCTCCTTTTTATCACATTAATTGCTACTCATTTGAAGGCATAATAACCTTCATTTTGCAATGAATGGCTTGACATTCCAGGAGGAAAGCTTATTGTACGCTAATGATCTGTTTTATGGCCTCTCAGTTTATTATGGTATGTAATGGAAAATAAAATAAAAATTAAATATTGTGTGTACTTATCAGCTAATTTAAATACTTCAGTATCTCAGATGTTATATCTTTTCAGCTATTGAATACTGCTGTAATCTGCATTAAGAAATAGCTCCCTATAGACCTAGAAACAGCTCCCTGTATTTTTGTTTTAACTAACCTGGTTTTGCTTGGAAGAAATGCCATCTAGGAATTAAAAAATGCAGAATTTATTCAAGAAGGATAGTTTCTCTTTCTACCTTTCTTGCCTCAGTTATTTATCTGCCCTGTGAAAATAACTGAGCCTCCACTGACTCACGTTACGTTATTTGGAGAGCACTTTTGAGATGCTTGTCGGAAAGATGCATTACAACTGGAAAACATTTTGTGTTTATTTCAAGGAAAAGCCACTGCAAAGCAGAACTGAGCCACTTTGGTCAGTTTGTAATTTACAGACAGTTTTACTGGATTGCAGTGGCTTTTTACATAAGGAAAACGTGCCTGTCAGAGTTCTCGTAGTGCAGAATACAATGAACTATGTGAACTTGATTCAGTCTTTAGGTAGATTTCCGAGGCTGCACCTTCCAGAAACGAGGGTTGTGCTGCAGCCACTCCCAGTGGACCTTGCCTGGATTATGGCCGTTTGGTGCTCACTGTCTGAAATCCTGTAGCCTGAGCATCCTCCGCAGAACTTGGTGACCAGTGTCATGATCATGAGATAGGTTTCACCACTCCTAGTCAGGTATATAAACTGTCTGTAGGCAAGGATCCACCAGCAAAGGCAGCTGGACCGGAGCGAAGATGGTGTATGCAGTGATAGCATCCCAGGGCTGGGTGCACTGTGCGGTACTGAGGATGGGTGTCCTTCTCCTTTCCTCCTACACTTTCTCATCCTGCTCCTTCCAACCTGTAAATCACATCTGTGTTTGAGGTGCATGTCTGGATTATCAGATAATGAGGTATGAAAATTGCAGGCTTTGGCCCTGACGACCTTTCCCATTCCCTCCTCAGCCTGGAGATGCAGGACCTCAACCTTCTCAGCTAACTCTTTGGGTTCGCTTCTGTCCTGTGATGAATCTGCTCATTATTTCATAGATAAAGTCAGAGCATCCAAGACAGAAAAGTCTTTTTTCCCCAGTACAGTCTACTAGGGTGATGTAGCAAGATACGTGTCATTGCTGGTTTCCTTGAGTTAGTGCTACGGTTGGAATAAATGAATAACAGCATGAGGAAGCCAGCTTTCACCAGGAACATTGAAGATCATTTCCGTGAATGCTGAGATAAACCAACTTTCTAAAATCTTTTCCTCTGTTAATATATCTTCAGAATAAACCACAACATATGTTACAATTAAGGTGAAGCTTCTCCAATTAATATTGCTGCTCAGCTGTTTCAAATCTGATCCAAGAAATGGCTTGAGGCTTTTTCTCTCTCCCTCTAGGAATGCTCTCCATATGCAGCTCACTTGTACGACGCCGAGGATCCCTCCACCCCCGTGCGGACGATACCAGGACTTTGCCAAGACTATTGCCTGCAAGTGTGGCAAAAATGCCGCTCCATTTTTCGCTATCTGTCTGAAGACCAGGAGTTAATTGCACTGGAGAACAACATGGCAAAATTCTGCCACTACCTGTCCTTGGAGGACACAGACTACTGCTTTCCACACCTGCTGGCTAACCAGAACCTTAACCAAAACCTGGGGTTAGTGACCGCTGATGCGGAGGGCTGTCTCCAGCTCTGCCTCGTGGAGGTCGCCAACGGGCTGCGCAATCCCGTTGCGATGGTGCACGCCAACGATGGCACTCACAGGTTCTTCATTGCGGAGCAGGTTGGCCTGGTGTGGACCTACCTCCCCGATCGATCCAGGCTTGAAAAGCCGTTTCTGAACATCAGCGAAGCCGTGCTTACCTCACCTTGGGAAGGAGATGAGAGAGGGTTTCTAGGTATTGTCTTCCATCCTAAATTCAAATTTAACGGTAAAGTGTATGTCTACTATTCAGTTGAAGTTCGTTATGAAGAGAGAATCCGAATCAGTGAGTTCAGAATTTCTCCTGCTGACATGAATGCTTTGGACCATGGTTCTGAAAGGTATTGTACACGCGTTTCTCTGGCAAATGTATTTACGATCTCAGAGCGTAGCTTGTGCATTTTTAAAGGCTATTAGTGGATGAGACCTATTTAGCTTAATATTCTTCTTGCATGCCAGTGTGCTAGCATGTTAGTGCAAGTCCGTGTCTAGCATATTGAGATAGGCAACACGCGTGACCTCTGTGGATGAACTGCAAGTGCTTAGGGCTAAAAGATTTACATTTCTCAGTTCTGGTATGTCAGAAGATTTAACTGAACATTGATTAAACATTATTTACAGTTAATGTTTCGGGGGGGTTTTTTTGGTTGGTTCTTTTTTTGGTATTGTAATAATTACCCTTTAAAATAGACTTCTGCAAAGCATGAGTGAAATTCATTCCAAAGCCAAAGGTTTCCAAAATCAGTATAAACAAACTCAGTGATACTGAACCAAAGATGGATTTGGTCCCACATTTCTTTATCTGAATGAGAGCTCAACCCTGTGATATTACAAATTTAATAACAAATTAAATAAAATGCAAACCACTATGCTATTACTGAGTGCATTTTGACTGGAAATTTCATTTATTTGAGTCTGATCCTGCAGTTGATCCACATTAATATGCACAGATAATTAGAGGTTTGTTTGTGGAGACAGTCTATAGAGTTATAACCTGGTGCAGAACCATGTAATAGAACCACTGGTTTAAGAGACCCTTGAATATTATTAATTTTAAGATTTTTGCTTTGTTACAAGGGTTATATTAGGGCTTTGCAAATACTCAGCAGTGGATGATTTTAGCTCAAAAATGCACATAGCGTCATGATAGAAAGGGGATGCTGGTTTACAAAGCAATGACAGCGATTCAGTGTAAGCAGCACTGTAGATGACAGGTGGTCCTCAGGAAAGCAAGTCAGGAGCTTAAACCTGCAGATGTTAAGGCCCACCAGCTCTCTCCTTTAAAAATCCTCAGGCTCTATGCTTGTAACATTTTCTGTGCTTATTTAGCTGATGGTTAGTATGGCCAAAGCTTAAGAAAACAAAGTTGTGGTCCTGTTGTGCTTGTGTAGGCACGGCTCCCACTGACTTCATCCTGAGATGCTGCCCAAGAGGCAACTTCAGCCGACACATGGTGTGCATTGCCTTAGCAGGAGGGCGTATGTCTGTTTGCCTGCAGATTTTTGCTCAGTGTGTTTTGTTTTCTTGCATCTTCTTTGGGAGGTTGAGGAGGATTCACCTTTGGGTCCGTACAGGATCCTCCCTCGCTCCTTCTGCTGCCTGGAGTCTGTGCGTTGGTGCACAGTTACCGTATGTCGGAGGTGGTGACATTTAGCAGCAGGTGACAGAATAATTACATAGTTGTGTTCCTTCCCACAATTTACAGTCTGATCACAAACTATCAGTACTTTCAGAAGGGAAAATAACTTGCTAAAAATGAGGTGGTATAAGTGATTATTATCATTTAGTTTTGCAGCTGTTAAGAGGCACTGTCAGCATGAAATCTGGACTTTTTTAGAAGCTGGATTAAAATAAACTTCAATTATTATACCTGGGAACCTCCACTGCATGTATTTGTGGCTTTACCTTTCTATAAAGTTATACTTTTATATATTTCACCCTTTCCTTACTATGAAAGGGATGCCAGGTGCCTACAATAAACAGATAAAAGCAAGAGAGAGTTAGGTTTTCAAATTAAGGTAGAGGTTGTTGGTACTGCTTTGAATAACCTTTGTCAAAATGCTAATTTGTTGGTGGGGCTGCTTTTAACCACTCTTTAAGCTTGTAAAGTCCTGTCTATGTAATTATCATTTAAGGATTCTTCTCTCTTTAAGAATTTAACTATTACTTAATGTTTGAAAAGTTTTAGGTTCACCTTGAAAGTGCCTGTCAGAATTGTGCCAAATGCTGTACAGATGCACAGATGGACTGGAGTCCTTTCTCTTGCAGTTTACAGTTGGATTTAAGCTGAGATGCCTTTTTCTTAAAAAAAAAAAAAAAAAGAAAAAAAAAGAAGTTTAGCAAGGAGGAAGGAACAATCAGAGGAAAAGTACAATTAATTAAAAGTATATTCTGTTATGTGGTTTCCCAGATTTTCCTTATTACACAATTTGGCATTTCTGTAATCTGGAAAATGTGTTGGAATTATTTAAAGTTAGAAAATCAGCTATGCCCGAGTAAAATTCAGTGACATGGATATGGAGAAATTTGCATCAAACCTGTTCTGTCGCCATTTCCATGTGTCAAGGGCAACGTTGGTGTGACGTTGCTCTGCCCTTTGCTTAGGGCTTGTGCAGCAGGTAATGCCTCCTCCCTGTTTTTCCTTAGGGTGATCCTGGAAATAGAAGAACCGGCTTCCAACCATAACGGAGGAGAGCTGCTCTTTGGAGATGATGGGTATCTCTATATATTTACTGGAGATGGAGGCATGGCTGGGGATCCTTTTGGGACCTTTGGAAATGCCCAGAACAAGTAAGAGCGAACCCTTCCCTACGGCAGCTCCAAGCCACCAGCATGTGTCTGCGGGGCAGCGGGCTGTGGGAAGTCAGTGCCACCTGAAGGCTGTTCGGTGGCCCGAGGCAAATGAAATCATCTTGAAATGGTTGTTTTTTCAGAGATATTGAAAGACTTGTCTTTTCCAAAACAGAAAGAATGAAACCCTAGACTTTTCCAAAAACCCTATCTCTGATGTTTAACCAAGGTCTAGTTTTATTTCTTTTTTTTTTTTCTTTCCTTTCTTTTCCCAATACAGATCAACCCTGCTGGGCAAAGTGCTGCGGATCGATGTGAACAACAACGACCGCGGGCCTCTGTACCGAATCCCTCCCGACAACCCTTTTCTTAATGACCCTAAGGCTCGCCCTGAAATCTATGCGTACGGAGTGAGAAATATGTGGCGCTGCTCTTTCGATAGGGGCGAACCTCACACCAAGGAAGGGAAAGGGCGGCTCTTCTGCGGAGACGTGGGGCAGAATAAATACGAAGAAATCGACATCGTCGAGAAAGGGAAAAATTACGGCTGGAGGGCAAGGGAAGGGTTCAGCTGTTACGATAAAAAACTTTGCGCCAATTCTTCAATGGGTAAATAGATGTGCTCTCTAAATTGCCTGCGTCTCCCACTGTGTGGTTTTCTGCACCATCATTTTTAATTCCTGCCTTCAAAGCTTGGCTGCCTGGTGGAAAACATACATTTTTGAGATGGAAATCTATACTGTTTTAGTCTAGAAGAGAACTGACTTGGGAATAAATATTGAAAGTCCAAGTGGTACCATTTTTGAGTTAGGAGCAAAATGAAACATGCTAGCTGTTGTTTTTCTAGGCGGTCTGTGTTGGTTTTCAAATTGCTTGGTGATTCTGTGATTTAGGGAGACAATTTCATCTTTTTCACATAAAATAAGCTTTTCTGCAGAGGAAAGAAAAATTTGGAGCAATTGTATTTTTCTCCATAACTCACAAGTAGTGTCCTTATTTTAAAAAAAAAAGAAAGAGACATATTGTGTAAGCTGGTCACCCAGTATGCACACTGCCTGCTTTGCGGGTAACTGGATGTACAGAGTATTTTTGTTTCTTTTAGCTATGCCAAAAAGGGAAACCCTAATTTTTTTTTTTTTTTTCAAACCTGGATTCAGGGTATTTGCTGGCTGGCTAAATTCCAGTGCACATGTGAAGTCAGAGTGTATTGTGTTGCAAGGTCTGATGTGGACCACATCTTGTGCTGGAGCATCTCCCCAGAGATGCAGGGGGGCAGTGGGCTGGCACTGATTTGCACTAGCTGAGATTCTGATTTTTTTCTCTTCTACATGCTATGTGGTGTTTAACTTCGTTCCTTTTATTAACTTAGTTTAACTTCCTTCCTTTTATTAACTTAGCTACAAGTACAGTGGTAGTGATTAAGTGTTCTTTATAAAAATTTCAAGAGCAGGGAGCAGATTTTTTGCACTCCCTTTGCTGAAGCAGTTGTCAGAGAGCCCGTTTAGTGGTCTCCTGTGTGACAGCGCCTGCATAAGCGTTCATGGCAGGCACTTTACTGAGGTCCCCAGGGATTCAGAACAATTTCTGATGCCTTTAGAGACCCTTTTGTTAGAACAGTAAAATGTCACAGCCCCTTTAAAATGATAAGTGCAGCTGGAGTGTAGAAAAAGCCTGCTTTAGATGAAATGACCCTGGTGCAAGTTCCTCACTGGCAGAGCTGCCGGGTTTGCTACTTGAGGCATCTGCTACATGGGCAGGGAGAAAGGCTGTGAGGAGGAGGAGGGGTGGTTACCACAAGAAGATACCTGTGACACAGGAGTTTCAAAAGAAAGGGGAGGAAGCGTCTAGTGGAGACCCTCAAAATCAGGGCATCTCCCTCTGTTTTGCCTCTGTCTTGTGTTTTAACTTATATTTTAAATGAATATGCCAGTACTACATCTTGCCTGTGCCACACCATAAATATTTGATGGCCCTTTCAGGTTAAGCTCCCCTGTCTCAGAGAAACAGAAGCTATTCGTGCTGACATCTGACATATCTTTTCATCAGTGCCTGCAGTCTGGAGTTACCTGTCTCTTTTTTCCCTTTCACCACCGAAACAAAGCTGCATTGGACAAACATCTCCTGCATGGGTGCAGCGACTCTAAGAGGAACCTGCGAATTCACATCAAAACCAGCCAGGCTGTGTGGAAATGGGCCAGAAGCGGCTCTAACAGAGCTGGGTTGTGGCAGGAGGAGAAGGGCTCCGGAGGATGGTGAGGTGTCTGGGTGATAGAGAGCACTCAGGCTTATCAGGGATTCAGCTTATATTGCAAGGGAAACACTGACCAGTCTGCCTGAGCTAGCTTGTCTTTGGTTAGAACAGCCAGCTAGGCAGGGCTATCAAACATGGTTCTGAAAAGGTGACAATCAAACTAAATTACTCCATTGGCACTTCATTTAATTAGAAGATGCTCAAGTGAACCTGATTGTATCCTGCTAGTCTCAGAACTATCTAGCTAAACAGCTATTCTGCATCATGTTTAAAACAAGGCAAGTCACAGATCTTTTCTCCCCCACAGATGACGTGCTTCCAATTTACGCGTATCCGCACCAAATGGGGAAATCTGTTACGGGAGGCTATGTCTATCGGGGTTGTGAGTCTCCGAACTTGAATGGCCTGTACATATTTGGTGATTTTATGAGTGGGTAAGTAAATACTTCAGATAGATACGCATTAAGCTGTACCCCCAGCCAAAGTCCTCCAGCGATTCTATACCTGCCTGCAAGTGCTCATGCAGTCTAACAACTGAGGACATGCTGCTCCTTGCTGGTTGCAAGTACTGGGCAAAGCCTGACTGCTCATTACAGAGAGCTCACGTGGCATGTTTTATATAACCTTATTCCATGGTGCTGTGCAGGAATGCAATGTTTGCATTCCAGCAGCCCTTGATGTTGCTGATTCATATTGTGCCAGTACAAACAAAGGGGCTATGATACGATGTTCATTTAAAGCCCTGGAAGTGGTGTAAAAAAGCATTTCAATACATCCTAAAAAACCCCCAACGCTCTGGTGCAATGTTTCCAGACACTGAAGATATTGAAAGAAAAAAAAAATTGTCCAGCAGTGAGTCTGCTTCAAACCTGTGGTGAGGCAGGCATGAGACTGCTTTGTTTTCCCCCCACCTCCTCTGCCTTTGCTGCGTCTGCATCTCCCAGGCCTCTCGCGCGCAGCCCCTGCACCGCCTGCCCCAGCTGATGCACTGCTCCTGGGTGCGGGAGAGAGGCCACAGAGCTGCAGTGAAGCCAGGTGCTCTGCGTCTCTCGCAGGGTCCCCCCGCAAATAGTCTGATATCCCTTAAACCCTCCACTATTGTTTTTTCATGTGCTTGTGTTGCCCTTGAAAGACAAGGTGTTGCGGGGGCATATATTTAATATTAACAATCCGTCATTTTTCAGAGGCACTGCAGTCCTATTGCAGCTAGTGTGGGTAGGAAGCATTAAACATCCTTTCCTCATTAATGTTCATAAATTGTCTCCTTGGTTGTGTTGTGCAAGTGTTCTTTTGCCTTGCAGACGCCTGATGTCTCTGAAGGAGGATCATGCTACTGGAGAGTGGCAGTACAGTGAAATCTGCATGGGAACAGGACAAACGTGCATGTTCCCTGGGCTTATCAATAACTATTACCAATACATCATCTCCTTTGCTGAAGATGAAGCAGGTAATCTTTTAACTTTATGTCACACTGAATGGCATGCTTGTGGTTTCTCCTCAGAGTAAAACACCAGAGAAGGGGTTAGAGAGGGCTCCTGGGAGGCAGCGAGTGGTGGGGAGGCAGAGCGTGAGTCTCTCAGTCTTTAAAATGCCGCTGGGTGAGATTCCCAGCATCTCCCAAATATCAAGCCAAAGTTACAATCCTAATTTTGAGGCCAGCGTGCCACACAGTGCCTGCAGGGGTAATTAGAGAGGCAGTTCCCTGCAGGACTGATCTGGGTGTGCTGGTGTGCTGCTGCCCACACACTTATTTTCCAGAGGGATGGGGAACAGCGGGGGGCAAATACAGTAAAGCACAGCTTAGAAAACAAACCTCATTCTTCACGATGCCACACCATGGGGAATGCAGGCCCTGAGAAGCTGAGAAGGTGATACCCAAGTGAGAGCAAGTCTACGCTCTTGGCTAGTCAAGAAGGCTTTGGGCGTTATTAATGGATACAGGGAAGCAGATGTAATGAACAGTATTTATGAACCTGCTCATCCTGGCCTGGAATATTTGTACCTCTTGAGGTGAAGCAGAATGAAAGCCCTACATTATGTCTTGAGTGAGGCATTGGCAAAAGGCTGCTTAAGTCCATATTTTATTAGTGCCAGCTGGGATTTTGCCTTGCATGGAACTGAAGGATGTAGTCTCAGTGGAGCTTTGCATAGCTGTGTTTCAAAATTGGAGACATTTTGCTTTCTAGAAGGGAGCTGCTGTGATTTGAAAAGGAGGAGATAAAGAGTCCTGGCGTGAAAGCTGGTGGTTACGCCCTTTGTTCATACAAGGGTATGGTTAATTGCCCAGCCCTGCAGCGGGGCAGGCAGAGCATGCAGCCCCTGGCTGGGGACAGGGAGCGGGTGAGCCCTGCGATGTTTAGCCCCATTGTTAATTAGCCTCGTGTGCGACTCAGCAATGCAGGGGTTTGTGTTCTGCCCCATTGCGGGGAGGTTCTGGCTCGTGGTCACAAGCACCCACTTCTAGAACGCACAGTTTTTAAACATCTGTTTTTCCTGCAGATTATGTCAGGTGTGGCTGTTGCACAAATGCAGCATCCGTTGCATATCATATAAATGCAGATTTTATCATGTACATGCAAATCATCCAAATTAAGTGTTAGCTCAGAAGTTTGACTTTGGAATTTTATCTTTTTTTGAGTTAAAATCCATTTTCTTTAATGGTTAATGTTCATGGGAGGTAGAGCTGTTTTGCAGTGCTGTGGCGAGAAGGATATCTTACCCTAAAATCAGAATAACTTAATTTCAATCAGCTTTATGCCAATTCAGAGGGCTGCCAAATGCAGTATCGAGCTGTTAATTGCAGCCCTTGCTCATGCACGTGGGGCGCGGGTGTCTCCCTCGTCCTGTGCCTGTGGGCAGAGTCTGTGGGAAGGGGGGGTGAAACGCTGCCACCCTTCTGCCCTGCTTTTCACGCATACTTTGCGTAAGTATAATAGAGCTGGGTGGAAATTTGGGCTGGAGTCTGTTCTCAGGTAGTTATTTGCCTTGTGTTTGCTTTATTACAATGGAAATAAATCTGTTTGTAACAGTGTAGTGAGGTTGCTTTATCTGCAGTGAACAGTCTTCTCTTGCACCTTTTTGGTGTGCTGGGAATCAGGTTTTTTACAAGTTCATCACACAGTTTATTTTAACAAGCTTTTCTTCACAGAAGCGTTCGTTTTTTGGGGTTGTTGCTCTGATGAATGTTAATTTTGCTGGTGCAGTGGATGTGTTCATGCAGTGGGAACACCTATATTTTTGGCTCATTGCACAGCCGTTATAAAGCCAGCAGGCCCATGCCCTGGCAGCTGAACGTGTCGGGAACATCCCAGGCCCTGCGCTATGTCTGTGGGGTGCACATGTGATAGCCTGCGCGCTTCATGGCCTGAGCATCCATAATTCTACCCGATAATTTCCAGGAAAGAGGTGGGATGTAAAGCACACATCACTGCACTGCAAAACACAGTGTCAGGTGTTTCCCATCCCTGTTTGGACCAAGGCTGCCTCTGGCCTGTGGTTAATGGAGCCCACCAGAAAAAGAAAGAAACCAGCCAGAGGTGTCTGCCCTGGGAGAATCCAGAGGAGCTTGGCCTGCAGCAGCGCAGGAGAGCAGGGAGGAGGAGGGAGGCTCAGCAGCCAGCAGAAGCTGCGACCAACGGCCTGCACCTTCCTTTGCCCACTCTGACCCCCTCCACCCCTTCCCTTCCCCTCTTCCCCTTGGGGTACCCATAGGATGCCCAAAGAAATCTGCCTTACTTATTAAAAAGATCTCCATTGTCTCTTTTTCTTCCTTTTTTTTTCCTTTTTGAAATACTGCACATTTATTTTTCCGTCCAGATCAGCTCTCTGATCCTTTTCATTGCACCACTCAAGCATTTGAGCTGGCAAAAGAGAAAGGAGAGGGCTGGACAGACTGCTTATCCTGGCCTCCCCTGCACAACAGGAGGAGGATGGAAATGCAGTTAAGAGAAAATACGTCAAATACATGGTGATGGAAGTTGTCTGGCTGAAGGTCGAACCCTTTCCTGTGTGGCCTGACAGAGAATCCCAGTGCCTTTCTCACTCACTTTGTGAGTGTGCTAGAGAAAGCAAAAGCAAAATCTTGTTCTGTAATTCACCCCAAACGAGTGCTTCATCCAAAAGAGCAAAAGATGATGTGAACAGTCTTAATTTCCTTTCATTTTGTTTCAGGGTTTGACTGTTTTGCATTAGTGAAGTTAAAGGACACAGATCAGACTGAGATGACAGCTAAAGTCTGGGCAGCTGAACATGCAGTGGAAATTTGTCAAGAGTATTTCATGACAATATGTAAAAGCTCCCGCTCACTAAGAGTATTTTATGCCATTGGACTGCAGATGAACGCTCCTTACAAACCCAAACACAAACCTGCATTTTTTCCTCCCATAACCAGATCTCTATATCAGTCCTGGGTTTCCTGATGCTCTCTGACCTGTGATGCAGAGTTAATGCCCTTGTGCTGTACAGGACAGGAGCTCCACGGAGAGTTTTCATGGCTGTGTTTTGTTTTTTCCCAGGGGAACTTTACTTCATGTCTACCGGCGTACCAAGTGCCACGGCTCCCCATGGAGTGGTGTACAAAGTGGTGGACACCTCGAGGTATGAGATGTTCCTGTTGCAAAGCCTAAGTGTGGTGCACTGTGTCCGGGTGTGGATGTGATGAATGATGCTGACTGACTAACTAGCTCTTCTCCTACACTGGGCCCTTCTGTGGAGCTTGATCAAGGGAAGCCTGGAGCAACCCGTTGTGGGTCTGCTTTTCTCCCGCAGTCGTCGGAGTCTACGCTGCCTGGTGATAACCAATTTGTTATGGGACCTGTTGGTGTTATGTGGCTTGGGAGATTTGTTCCAGAAAGCTAAAGGAGGATTTTATGGGTGGCTTGTCTTTCTTGAACAAAGTTTCTCTAGATTCCTGCCCAGAAGGAGGCACTTTTTCTCAAGGTGTTTATCCTCAGTTCCTTTCCATCCCTTGTAGCCAGCTGCATCTCCTGTAAGAGCCCTGTGCCCAGGCAGCTGCAGCCGAAGCTGACCCAGCATGACCTGCAGTGCTTCCTCGGGCAAACCAGAAATTAATGTCAAAAAGTATGGGGTTTTTTGTGTTTTAAAGAGGAAAATGGCTTGGACAAGGAAATAAGACCATTATTACACCTTCTGGATCCCACATGCGTGTATCTGAGACTGGGCAAGGCAGGGAATAGCTGTGTTTTATAGGAAGGCTTATAGCTGTTTTTTCCATCTTCCTGTTTTTTAAGCATTACTGCTATTGGCTAAATGCCAGAGTACTTTCAGCCAGACATGTAGAGTGAGGCTTTTGTAGCTTTTATTTTTTTTTAAACGGATTAAATTTACAGCTTTAGCTATCTGAGCATTTTGAACCAGACCACTTGTCTGGTTTTATGTTGCAACCGGACCCCAAAGTTAAACAGCCCCCAGAGCTGCCACGTGTTTCGCTCCGGTTCTCCTCTGTCAGGAGCATTTTCCATTATCTAACACAGTGGAAGAGTTCCTGTAAACTGTGTATTAAGAGGCTGGTATTACGCAATCTTTGCAAAAATAAAGAAAGCAGAAGTCAAAAGCAAGTCTTAGGTTTAAGTTTAAAAAGAAGTTTCATGTGTAGAGTACAGAAGAAACTCACAGGAAAATTCATAAAAGTAGGGAACATCTCTGTGTCTGTAGTTGAGAGAGAAGTTCTTTGCCTTCCACAGAAATGCAAATGCAGACAATCCTAATTACAAAGAAGTTATACCCTCCAAATGCAAACATCATGCATTTTTTAATCAGTTTGATAATCTCTGAAGAAGTGTGCATATTAGCAAGACAGGCGTCACACGAAAAAGTGATGATGAAATGGATGTAACTTCTCAGAAGTGAGATATACCTCCATGGCAAACAAATTTGTGTCAAAATAATGTGCCATACTAAGAGGGAACCTCTGCAGGAGACACTTAGAGCTCTTGTTTGAAACTAATGCATTTTTGGTACTACTTTTGTAGTAGTTAGTCTTTTGTTTGGGCTTTATGTATGAATAACAGTGTGTTACTTTGCCTCTCTGAAGACAGCCTGAAAACTTACATACACATAACCTTTATGTCAGATGTTCAACATATACTGTCTAGTTTTGTAATTTTTATTTTCAGTTTGATTAATCTCTTTCTGTAATGCTTGAACCTGCCAATGTTTTATTTCCTTAATGGATTCAGCAATGGCAAATGAAAACACAGCCAGAGGACTCCACTGCCTCGTGAATGTTTGGGCTTTGATCAACGGAGATATGTTTGTTTAATTATGTTTTCTACTGTAAGAGATTACTTGGATCATTTAAACAGACTTTTTTTTTTTCCCAATGAGCATTACATTCATAGAAAAACAATGGGAAGCAAAGACTCACGATGCCAGGGGAAAGGAATTAATTGTGCACTGTATGTGTCCCTTTTTCGCAGGAGAGCACCACCAGGAAAATGCGGAGTTGAGCCGTCGCCAGTGAAAGTAAAAAGCAAGCGCATCCAGTTTGTGCCAAAGGAGAGTAAGTGTCACTGTTGCTGTTTATTATTGGTGCATGTTAGCTGGCAGTAAATACAAACTCCAGGCTCACGCTATCTCGGTATGTGTGGAGACCACCCAGAACTTCACTCTTCAGAGTATCCTCAAAATTAATTCTTACCAGCTGTTCTGGATCTGAAGAGTTGGTTCAAATAAGGCATAAGATATTTCCCCTCTCCTGGCCGTGTGAAATCTTCCCTGTAGTTTCTGCCCTTGTACATTTTCCCTTTTCCATGCTACATCCTACCTGTTTCATTACCACCAACTTGGTTTCCCGGTAACTGTTTCTGTACTGAGATTCTGTGCTCAGTGGAGCTTTTCAGTGATAAGTGACTTTTTGCAGTGCCTTCAGGTAGTGAGGAGCACTTCAGGAGCTGAACAATATGCTGGCTAAAGGGTTGGGAAATAGCTCATTGAGGAAGATGAGGGCTGAGTCATTGTTAGTTTTAAGTGAGAGAATGTGGGATGAGAAAACACTCCCAAAAGAATCGGTGTGATCAGCCATACAGGTGACCTTTTGGCTCATCCAAACCCTTCAGGGCTTTTTGATTGCTTCATACCGAATGAAGTATTGTACTGCTAAAGCTGGAGTAGTCAACGATGTAGCTCAATCTGCAGCAAGCCAAGTACTACTTATGTTAAGTGCAAAAACCTAAATACACTATTAGGATCTCAAAATTAGATTAGGCAGCATCACCTTTCTTTTCCTCTGTGCATTTTGCTTACACGTGTCAGTACCTAAGCAGTACTCTACCAACTTTTTCATGAGGTTAATATTACTGACCCTAATGTCAGAATACTTTCATTTAATTTTTCATTACATTAATCATGTTACACTGCATTTGGGTCATTGACAGTTCCTACAGCTTTGACTTCAGGGAGGAATGAGGGCACTCAGCACCTTGCAAGATTGAGTCTTTAACGTGGAACAAGATCTAAGGCTAATTATTAACTGTTGACATGCCTTAGCACTCAGCAGGTCTTCAGAAACATTCTCCTTTGCAAGCTGTGCATGCACTTTCCAAACATTGGTAACTTGGTTCGTGTTCAACCAGTTTTGTCTCTGTTCCTGCTTATGCATTATTCTCCATGCAAGTCCGAAGTTCCGATTTTTCAACTATACGTATAACTAAATCTTTGGGGTTGTTTACAAGGTAGTTTTCATCATAAATTAAAACTTAGAAATGGTGGGAGAGATTCTGCTAAGTGTCTCGAGAACTAAATTCACTTTTAGGTAAAACCAGACATGAAAATTTCGATTCAGAAGCATGCAAACAAGGATGTGTAGCTGTAAATGTTTTGCTGTTTTGGTTAGTGTTTAGTGTGAATGTAACAGAATTGCCAATGCATGCGGCTTGCATTAGCTGGATGCATGCATTTGTTGGAAGTGTATTTAACAAATAGCTTGACAAAGAGTAATATATAATAACAACTTGATTCAGTGAGGTGAAAAGCACTCCCGGGTGACTACTGGCTTTCATGCAGTCCTACATATGAATTCCAGGATTTTTAAGCGCTGCGCCAGGTCAGGCTCTAGCAACTGAGGTGTGCACAGGTAAAGCTTTCACATCTATTTCTTGCCTTCAGAACCTCAGCTTCCAAAGAAGGGAAAAATTTTCATGCCATAAATACAATTCCTTTCCAGAGAGCGTTATTTGCAGGAACTGGACCGCTGCAAGTGTTTGTCTTTTGGGGACAGTAGATATTAAGTATACATAAGACAGTCATATTTTAGCTCATCTCCGTACTACAAAGCAAATGATGAATGAGAATGGATAAATCTAGGATATAATTCAAAAAGTTCTGATGTCTTTGCAAATATCTGTGACACTGTCCCAGCTCAGTTGATTGTTACCGTGAGCAATTCTGAATTGCTTCTTTCTGACAGGCTAAAACTTATTTTTAAGCTAAAAATAGAGCACATGTGAATAAGCAAGTCCAGTAGTGCCTGGAAACTGTGACGGCAAGGAATTTTCAGCTCTTCAGAATTCAAGGCTCTTTTCTTTTTTTTTCATAAGGAAGAAAAAACCCAACCCCAAATCCTGCTTTATGTGTTGTCCTGGCAACTCTGTTCCTTTTGCACATTCCAGTTGCCAGAGAGAATTGATTTTGAATGTTCCTGATTTCAGCTCCTCGGAATAAAGCATCTGGCCCAGTGGGGAGGCCGGCGCTCGGGCTCTGGTAACAATCCAATCATTAGTAATGAAGAGAAGAGCAGAAACAGTGCCTGTCTTTAAAATGCTTTCAGCGGGGGAGAAGGGTATGGTGGGGAACTCCTCTTCTGACCGTTCAACACCAGCGCCCACCCTTTAATGGCCAGGCTGAAGTTTTGCCAATAAACTTCGTGGAGTTTCCTTCTTGGGAGAGGCTTACTTGTTGGCATTAAGCCCCGGAGTCCTCTCTGCTAACTAAAAGCAGCCGGCATTTTTCGCTGGGGGAGTATCGGCTCACCGGGAGCGTTGTCGCTTCTCAGCAGAACCAAGTAAGCGAATTCCAACGAAGGAATGAAGTAGTCAAAACTCAGCGCTGGTTTCATACAGTTTATGTCTCCAAATATCGCCCGCAGAATGACGGACTCATGGTTTCCCGGGATTTTCCCCCAACAGAGCTCATTGTGAAAACCCCAACGCCGCGTCCCCGGCCGACGGCCACGGCCGAGGCCCCCCGGGGAGGCCGGCCAGACCCCGAAAGCCCCGGCGCGCCGGCTGCGGACCGGGCGGGCCGAGGCCCGCCGCCGAGGAACCGAAGCGGGACGCCCGCCACGCCAGCGCCGAGGGGCAGGACCCCCAAGCCCAGGAAGGGAGGAGAGAGGAGAGGGCAGCGCAGGAAGAAGAAACCCGCCGGCACGGCCGCCCCGCCGCGGAACGGCGCCGTGCGGCTGATGGAGCAGCGGGGCCGCGGCCGGGGCCGGGGCCGGGTGGAGGTTTACGTCGACGGCGAGTGGGGCACGGTGTGCGACGACGGCTGGAGCTCGGCCGCCGCCGCCGTGGTGTGCCGCCAGCTGGGCTTCCCCTACGCGGTGCGGGCCAGCAAGAAGGCAGAATTCGGGGAGGGGACTTCCCTCCGCATTCTCCTGGACGACGTCCAGTGCTCCGGGCAGGAGAAGACGCTGCTGGAGTGCGCCCACGCCGACGTCGGCACGCACAACTGCTCCCACGAGGAGGACGCCGGCGTGGTGTGCAGCCGGGAGGAGGTGGCAGGCGGGTGACGGAGGAGCTGGGGAGGGCAGCTGGGGGGCTCGGAGCACGGCCCTTTCTTGCCCGACCCTCGAAACCGGCACCGGTGCTGGGAAGGGTGCGCTCTGCCCTGAGGATGCTGCATCTCTTCGAAGTAATCGTGCGGTTTTCTTCGTGTTCAGCCCCACGCATCTGCCTTGGAGGGAAAGAAAAAGTAACACGAAGCGGTGACTTGAGTGTGTCGTGGGCGGGGACTGCGTTTGTACAGGGGGGTTTTAATAAGAAGAAAATGCCAGACATCAGCCATTATAGATTAGAAAAGAGACGCACCCTGTTGCCCTCTCCCCCTTTGAAATACAGCATTCCCCAGCTGTGCTTCACAATGTTTTGCTGAAAAATAAATTCCCAAATGACCATGTTTTGCTCTTAGGAAAGTGCTTTGCTTTGTTTGGCTTCCTTTGCCACCTGCAGCTCTGAGTGGTCGTTTCTAAGTATGCGTAAATCCGTGCCTTTCTTTGCAGAATACAAAGCAGAATTTTGTGGGGTTTTTGTTTTTTTTTTTTTTTTTACTTTCCATCCACTAGTTTAAAAGAAAATGATTCTTCTGTAACGCTTTTATTGGTATAAGCCTATTGGTTATCAAAGATAACTGTGTCTAAGCAAAATCAGGTAAATTAGAAAAAGTCTTAGCACACTGCCTGGAAAATATTTCTGCAGTTTACACTAGCCTAAGTGAAAAGAAAATCTGGCCTTTTTTACAGGAACCAGATCCTTATCCAGCTTAACCCTGAAGATACTTTGTACACGCTTCTCCACTTTCCCAAACCGTGTGAAGCCACATGTTTCTGCATTCAGTTTTCCCAGTTGTGAGTGACTAGACAAGAGGTAATGTGCTGGGGTAATAATCCTGCAATATTTACCCCTTTTTAAAGGATATTAAAAAAAGGCAAAACTCATTTTGTCTGAAATGTGTTTTTCACCTGAGTGGTGATTGGAGACACATGTTCTTGCCTTTCGTTGTCTCTCTGCACTTGATAGCATTTTGCCTGGTTATTTTTTTCCCTGACATAATCAGGATAGGCTTTGTCTTGCTGCTCACAAAAAAACATGAGAAAGACAAAATGAAACAAACGTAAAATGACTAGTGCATCCAGAAAAGTTCACAAGCAAAACCTTGTATCTAAAGCTCTTACTGTGGATATTTATTTTAATTCCCCAATTTCAAGTTGACAGTGTTCTCTTAAGCCTAAACCATTGATGTATATGGTAAATAAATTAGTTTTAAATATTTTTCCTGAACTTTCTGATATACCCATTAAATACTTTTTGATATTAAAGATATCAATATTAATATTTTGATATTAAAGATCACCTTCACTATACAAAAACAGACAATCAGAAAAACGGCACTATCTCCCTACTTCTTATTAAGTGTAAAGGGGAGAACAGACGTATAAAATGCCTTTGGCAAAATACTACTTTCATTTCATTGGAAAACCTACAAATACCATCAGGCACCAGACTGTCATTAGGCTTTTCCCATTGCAGTGAAGGTGCAAACACATTTGTTTAAACTGCAGAAATTCATTTCAGGCACATCAAAATGTTCAGGGAACAAGGGATTCCTTTGTAAATTCTTCTGTTAAAAGACTTGGCACCTGTTGAGCTGATGGGACTAGTGGCCTGGAAGAAAACAGTAAGTGGAGATACAATCTTTCTTCTTCCAAATTCCTTTTCCGCTTCTTTTGGCTCCTTAGCCAAATTTCAGCTAGCTCTAGCTGTGAGATTTTAAGGAGAATCCTGGTTGTAGTTATGCTTAAAAACTTCTGGGTAGAAAAAAGACCTGCACAACAGAAGTTAGTCTAAAGGAATGGAGATGATTCTAGGATGTCTGCCATAGACCAATTAGACAGGAATTTCCCCATCATCTTCCAGGTACTTGGGTATTCTTTTTCTAATTTAACTATTGGTTACCCTACACCTGCTCTAGCCCATTTGAACCTCCTGAGCATAAGCGGAGGCTGCCTAAATCTTGCATATTGCTGGTGGTGACTGCCACCAACCCCCGGCTGGCAGTCCCGCAGTGGCACGCAGTCTCTGGTGACAGCTAAAGGCATATGGAAACCAGCCCACGAGGAGCAGCCGTCGGTAAGAGCGAGCTGTGCCGTGGCTCAGCTGACGGCAAACAGAGCCGTACACCCCCGGTGTTTGCTGACGGTGTTAACGTGGGTGCCGCCAGCTTCACAGGGGAAATATTTATCGGCAGAGGAAGAGACAAGACTTGCAAATAAGTTTTTTCCTCCCTTATCCTTTCTCCCAGCCTACACTGAGTGGGGAAAGCATTCAGGTAGGTGCGTGCCAGCTCAGTACGTGTGGATGTGTGTGCATGTCTGTGTCTGCCAGCTCAGTGCGTTGTTATGATGCTGGGAAGATATTTCTGACCATTGTGGTCCCTTCCAAGCTTAAAACATATCTGTTCTAAATCCTGGTATTTGTCAGTCTAGTTCCCTGGTATTTTAATAATGAGCCTGTACTATTCAAAGCACAGAAGTACATGGGCATTTAAATACCTGATACATCATCTGCTGTTTAATAGGATTCCCACTGATAGCTTTTTTCTTCATTTTAAAATGCACTTATATGCCAGGATGTCACACAAATTAAGCTTTAGATAAACAAATAAACCCTGCTGCTACATTTGAACATGCCAGTATACCGTCTGGATGCTGATTCAGGATAAAGGTCTTAAAATAGCCCAGAATAATGCTGCACCACAGTGCAGCTGCTCTTCTGCATGTGTTATGTGGCAGTCCCAGACTTTTGTCTAGTAGCAATATGGCTTATTGCCTTCTCTCCTCATTCACCTCTGTGACTGAGACTGGAGCATCTGCATTTTTCCTTACACATTTTTCCTTTTCTTATGTTAGCACAGCTGCATTTCATGGAGGACCAGCGTATCTCTAAGGGAACAGTGTAGACGCAGCCTTGCTACTTCTTTTTCTCTACCTCCAAGGCAGAGTAGCTCTGTGCAGAGCTCAGGGTTTGGGGTTTTTTTTCATTTACATTGGTTCTGGTACCCAGCAGCCAGCCCGAGCAACATCACGCTGTGTTGCAGTCTGCGATATAGACATTATCTTCAGGCCAAAATCATTTCAACTTCCCATATTCTTTCCAAGGTATCCGATAGACAAATCCTCCCATGAGTATCTGGGAAAAAAACTTTAGAGCTTGCTGCCAAAGCAACGGAGAGATAGTGAAATAGGGTGTTGCAGCGGGGATGCTCACTCAAATGCTGGCAAAACCCTTCTGGGTGCTGAGCCCTGGATGGAGCGTGCCGTGAGGACATCCCCCACGTGAGGGGAGCTTGGGCTCTGCCCAGCTTCTCTGTGTCAGGTTGCAGGGTATGAATAGCACGAGGCACATGTATCACATTACTAAGCACGGTGGCCTGTAATTAAATAACGCTGGAGCCATGACTCGAGTTCAGAAAGCTCAGCGGTGGCACTGTGAGCGACGCTGGCACCGGGTGCAAAGATGAGCCTGGGGGCCCAGCTTCACATGCTGCCGTGGCGTTTCTCCTGCTTTCATCTCCCCTACCAGCCTCTCCCCCACCTCTCACCGCTTGTACCTTCATGTTGGGCCTCACTCAGCATGGCCAAGGCAGAACAGCAGCTCGTGTACCGCTGCCCTGCAGCCCAAACCCAGCAAAACACTCCCAGGAATGCACCAAGCAGAGCCTGCCTCTTCTTTAACCTGTTAGTGTCAATACGGTTTTAGGGGGGGGGTCCCCAGTACAAATCTGTCCTGCTGTGCCTGAGCTCAGCCTGGCACTGTTTGGTTATGATCAACATAGAAATTCAGAAGTGCAGTGGAGAAAACCAGTCACAACATAGCAATATCCAAGCCCGCTTTTCCTCTCAGAAGGATGCCAATAGACCTCTTCTTTAAAAGATCAGCTTGGCATGTGAGCTGCATTGGCCCCCTTAGATGCTTTCAGACATAAACACTCATTTTCCTATATGAAAAGAGATGTAAGCATCGTTTGATAACTAATAACTGCATTCCAAATTTAAGTTTTAAGAACTCATAGTTTTTCCTCTGTAAACAAACAAGATCTCAAACCCATTTGACGTGTGTCCATACCTTGCTGCCTTCTACATGACTTTCCCATGTCGGGAAGAGCATGAGCTGTGCGGTTAAATCTTCAGAGCAGCCCCCAGCATGCCTGTTGCCCATGCTGACCTGCAGCCTCCCAGATCACTCTGGGCTAGGTCAGGAGTCACTACCAGTTGGCCTTATAACCAAGGAATAACCTTATTTCATTTGCTAGTGTAGACAAAGCCTTTGTGAAATCTAAACCCAAGGTGGCTGGTTTTTCTAAAGGACTGAGCTTCCCATTGCAAGACCACATAGGTCTTTTGATAATTTTTTTTTCTGGATGATGATGCAGAAATAAAAATCCTTTGGAGCTGATCAAAAGTAGGCGGAGACAAAATGACGGTTTTATTTCATTTTTTTTCACCTGCTTTTGAAACACGGTGAATATATCACTAGTATCTGCACCGCTCACTTTTTTTCCCCCTTTACTTTTACCATGTATGGTGTATTGTGGTTTTAGGGACATGCCAGGTGAGTTGCCAACCGCAATGCATTTCATTCCTATGCATGTAGCACTTCTTTAAACCAAGATTTTAGACCATTTGTGCTATGCCTACCTTTCCAGTATGACACTTAAAGACACCTTAGAGAGAAAAGGAGCTTCTGGAGGAAGCAGCATGGGCTGTTTTGGGAGCTGTGATCCCAGAGGCTTGTGCCACACACAGGTTGACGGGGAAAGTCCTGAACTGCAAAGGTTTTCAAGGGCATCTGCAGTTCTGTATAGGCAGGTTGAAAAGACCTTTCATCACCCAAGGTTTTATTTTGTAAGAGCGGTGGGAAAGGAAATTCTCCTTTAAACTTTATCATGGAAGAAAGATCTCACTTCAGTTTTTCATTTGCCTTTTCCTGCATGCCACAGCTTGTGACATGCCACAGCATGCTGCCATGCAGTCTCATCTCACACAGTCTCCTTGGCTGGAGATGTCCTCCAGCCTGGCCCAGCCACAGCCCTTGCGCCCCAGCAGCCACTGCTGGGTCAGCGGTGAAGGTGCTCTGGTCTGCCCCAGCAGGTTTTGTGGCTTGGGACTCTGCGCTCAGGGAGCTGATTTTCCCAGCACCTGACAGAAGGTCAAGTGTTACTAACTTGAGGCCACTTTTCAATTTCCTGTTCCTTGATAATTAGATTAAAATAATGGGTCATTTTCTGTTTCCAAAAACATTACAACTGCCCTCGCTAGCTTTGGCTTGGCTGGATTTAATTATTATTTACACTGATACAAATAACAGCAAAATTGGCCTACTGCTTTATATTTTATATCCATATATATGGATACATATGCCGAGGGAAGTTATGTACTTACTTTTGAACAGAAGTAACATTTTTCTTTTAATTTATTTATTAATAACTGGATTTAAAATAGGGTCACATTGAATTGTGCTGGTAACACAATTTAAGTCCCTATTTTGTAGACTTAGTTATAATATTGCAATTTGTTTTATATAAGAGAAATAACCAAATGTTTACATTAAAGTATGATTTTTTTTTTCCCTTTCAGCTGGTGTATGAATGAATGTAACCGTAAGTACACAGCAGCAAATATCTCCCCATACCTTGCAAATTACTAGTAGCAGAGAAGCAATCACGGACTGTTTAAGGGGAGGGAAGTTAAGGTAAATGTCTCTCCTATATTTGGTAAAAAAATCTGTATGGTCTTACTTTAAATAAGTTCATCTGCCTCACTACTTTTCACATTGGCTGTGATAATGATAGTAAAAACCCAGAGAGATCAGATATTATTACCTGGCTGTCAGAAGAACAAGGTGGGTTTTGGAGGTGTACTTCAATGAATATTTTGAAATCTGGTTATATTCCTCTGCCAGTGTTGCTCTGAGCTGGGTAACAGTCTGCTGGCATCCCAGCGTTCGTATCCTGGGTTCAAAGATACGCAAAATATGAATTTGTCTGAACTCTCAGGCTATGGTAGATTCAATGGTAAGCTGAGCTGCAGTCATGCAGCAAGAAAGCTTGAAAATACACTTTCTGTCCTGAACTTTCCAATCCTTGGAGCAGAGAAATTTATCTTTTGCACTATTAAAAGGAAATGATTATTTGCCACAATATAGCAATTACATGAGATGATCAAACGGAGGAAGGTGAAGGCACGCTGCCTACAGCCACAATGAACGTGGGGGGGACAGTGCTTCATGTGGAATTGCCCACATGTGGCAGAGCTGCCAGAGCCAGCAGAAGGACCGAAATGCCTGAACAGCAGTCAGTGCTTGGATTCCACCTGGACAGTGTTTCTGCCTAGGAAAGGAGGAGATGCCTAGTAAAACCAGTCCTGAAGTTTGCATTTCTGCTGGAGATGAAGTGCAGTGCTCATGCTAGTCCCAGACCCCCACGAGTTCCATATGGACCTTTAGGCAGGGGGTGAGGTTTTAGACTGTAAATTCTCCAGGAGAAGTACTAATTTAATCACCAGCTGCACTTAACCAGTAGCACACAACAGATGGAGACATTTGACAACAAAATTAAAAGCTCTTTATTTAGAAATGTATTTTATTGGTAAGTTCAGACTGCCCCAGGACACCCAGCCCTCTGGCTAACTGCGTGCTGCAGAAGGCATTTCCCAGCACAGGAGATGCCTATGCTGTGCCTTCTCGTTGCTGTCCTCACCTACAGCCTATACCATGCTGGACTGCTTGAGAGAGAGCAGTAAATGTTTTCAAATCTAAATAGCTATGAAAAGACAAGCAAAAGAAAGCAGGAGTTTGGACTAACCCTATGTCCCATCAATTTTTCAAATTCACCTTGTAACTTCACACCAGTCTATGGTTCCCAGCTCTCTGCTCTTCTGTTCGGTTCCCGAGTCTCTCTTGCTCTTCGTGTTTATGGGAATGTGCAAGTTGGCAAAATGTCCACGCGATGGCAGTTCAGTCCCCAGCAGAAAGATGACAGATGGGGAAGTTCAGCGTGTCCAAGCCTGCACTCCTTCCCTCTTAGTGCAGCGTGTGGTCCCAGGCAGGTAATAAACGTAACAGTGCGGTCCCTTGGTAGCATGTCCTTCACTCAAGGGCACAGAAAAAGGTTAGAATACAAACTAAAGTTGTTATTAGAGCTCATTAGAATACAAACAAAAAGGTTTATTAAAGCTTATCTTTAAAGCCTGAAATAGAAGGTAAATTATGCAATCTACCCAGGCTGATTACGTAGGGAAGGGGAGTTACATCTGCATGAGATTTATTCTGAGAGCTTGCCCGTTCTAGACAGGGATCAGAACTAAATTACATGGCTTCTCTATTCCATCAAAATGTATAAAATGCCAAATATTTTATCGCCTCCCTTTGAGCTGCTCACAAACAAGGTACAAGCAGGAATTTTCCACAGGAATTATTCTGAGAGTGATTTCAAATGAAAGAACACCTTACAGATAGTTACAATCTATTCTTGAAGTATGCCGAAAAAAACATTGATGAAACTCAGAAAATCAATGTTTCATCAGAAAGTTCACTGAGTGGCTTTAAAGATGGGGTTTCATTAGCTAGCTTTAGTTTTTAAGCACTTTCTCAGGGTGATGCTATTCTTGTGATTAGCTGTAGCTTTCCTAGTGATGGGTATTCATATAATAGGATCATGATATATACTGCCTGACCAAATGGGAAGGAATGTTAGCTTTTTTCTGAAAACAAGAGGTTATAAAACCCTAGCCGTAACGGGGGGGGGGGGGGGGGGGGGGGGGGAAATATCTAGTTTCAGTTAAGATAAACAGAAGTTAGAAGGGAAAATCATTCCAGGGTTGTTGCAATTATTTCGAACTAAAGAAGGAACTACCGTCTCAAGAAAAATCAATGTTAAGATTAAATGTAACAGAAATCCAAAAAATATTTTAAAATATACAACCAGCTTTTGCTCCATTCTATACTGACAAACGGTTTCTAACATTTTGTACCATTTGACCGTTATCATGAGTCAGTGTTTCTCTGAGGTTGTAATGTGCCATTACCACCAAACTCCTGTGTTGAGCAATGTGAAGCCAGAAAAGTAATGCTGGCCACCAAGTATGCCCAGCAGAGCAGCCCTGCCCACCCCCGGGCTGGAAGTCCATGGATGAAATGATCGGGTGTATTTGTTCTCATAGGGAACATCAGGTGTCCTTCCTCCCCTCTGCCGAGCATGGTAGCCACCTAAAAGTAAAAGCCCAGGAGCTCCTAACAGGCTTCCACAGCTTGATGACAAGCCTTGGGTCCTTCTGCCTCCCCGGGACTCGCTGGGCTGACGGCACCCAACCCCTGCCCTGCTCAGGCCGAGAAACCCAAACGTGGGCAGGCTTTGGCCATGCCTGCTGGGAGAGCTGCCGGTTCCTGGTGACTTCGAAAGAAAATCCTCTAAGGTCTGCAATACCAAATCTTTCTTTAGCCTAGCTCACCTTGTAAAGCCAGTGCAACTTCTTTCATCTGCCTGGTTTTCGAGGATTTTGTGATCTGTGTTTCCATGGCAAGTTTAGTTGAAGTTGGTCAGTAGGTGTTAGCCGCTAAGTTGCTAGTGAGGGATATGTGGACACGCATCCACACAGGAAAGCAGCATCAGAAAGATGCAGTCGCGGCTGCTACAGGTGCTCTTCAAACTCCCCTTCACCACTTACTCCATGCTGCCTCTCTGTCATTAACAGCCCATTCAAAATTATTTACAGTTTGAAAAAAAAAATGCAATAGAGATAAAAATCCCTCACCCTATACCAGCATGTGCTGTTGTTGCTTTGATAGCATTCTCTGCTCTCTCTGATCTGCTAGGCTCAAACGCAAGCATAAATGACACAAGAAAACCAAGGAAAACCTGCAGATTTTGGCCTTTTAGCACAGTCATTGCTTCCATTTGGAAACTGAAGTGAGCTGACCCTTGGTGGTGCCTGGCAGATGGTTGCTGCATCAGATGGACAAAACCAGGGGGTGCCATGAGCTACATCCTCTCCCTCCTGCTGCGGAGAGGCACGGCCATATGGGAGCTGCCATAGGAGGGGAGCAGGGGAAAGGCACCCCATTGGAAACGGCAGGGATGAAAAGTCCTGCAGCAGCCTCATATGGTGCTGAGAAATGTCACAGACCCACAGGCAGCAAAACTGACATGATAAAAATCCGGGTAGTTTAGTATCCTGTCTCCAGCCGGTTGAGTAAAGCTTGTATGGAGAAAGAGCGCATGAATGGAGTTGTCTTGTGAAAGCCTGACAGGCAGGTGGTATGCTGCTTTTCTTTAAAGGGCAGCAGGGTGTCATGCTTCTCCTTCCCTTGCCGCAGTCAGAGCCATGGGGTCGGCGCAGAGGAGCGTCTGCTGCCCTGCGTGCAAGGTGGGTAACCTTCAAAGGGATGGAGTGGGCACAGGATCCAGCAGACAGGGACTGCAGCATGGGGAAGGGGCCTCCATCACTTTCCCTGGCTCCTTGTGAGCCAATTTATTCATTTAGCCTCCACAACAGCCTGTTGCAATTAGTTCCTCCATTTAACAATTTGTTGTGAAAAATCTATTCCTCTTCTAGACCTGCGGCCAGATCACTTCAGTGGGTGCCTCCCTGTTCTTGAGGGACTTACACAAAGTAACGATTAGCTTGTCCCTATTCATCTCCAAACCACTGATGGTTTTCCAGACCCCTGTCATAACCTCCCTCAGTCATGCTTTTTCCAGTTTGGAGGCCTAATCTCTTCCGTCTCTACTTCTACACCTCTGCTGAGCTGGGAGGAAGAGCACACGCGGTATGCGCACACAGCGGGTGTGCTCTCGATCATAGAGTCTCCTATACACTAACACGGTCAGGCATCTTGTTTTGCTCACTCTCCCATTTCTAATCACTGCCTGTGCTGTGCTTGCTTCTTTGGTCTGTACTGAGCATTAAGCCGACATTTCCTAACAGGTGCCACCACTGAATATATATATAACTGGGTGGGATGTATATACATAGTTTATCTTTCCCCATGCATTACTTTTCATTTACCAGAAATGCACTTTCACCATTTTATGGCTGAGTCCCTTGCGCCCTGCGATCCTTGCGCAATTTGTGGCAGTCGGCTTTAGATCGCCTATTTTGAATAAAACCGTATCATCTCTCATTCCTATGTCGGGATGACGAATGAGTACGCCGCGTAACACAGGCCCCAAAGCAGGCTGCCGAAAATCTTCATCTATTGATTCCTATGGGCATCAGCAGTATGCTCCCCTTGCATCATGTACTGTAAACCCTCAAAAGTCAACACAAGAGCCTCCGCCTTCCTTGTCTTGTGAGAGCTTACTTTGCCTAAGAGCATTTAAAGCACGTCTGTAAACAAACACGTGGAGGAGCAAAACCCTACGCACTTGTGCAAAGCGCCACCTCCACCCAGGAAAGCACGCATGCACACACATATATACACACATATATGTGTGTGTGTGTGTGTATATATACATCCTCCTGCCAGGCAGTTACCCCGTGTGGGCGTCCTCGGACCTGCAGCGGGTCTCCCACCCCAAATTCCTCGCTCGCCCCCCCCGCTGCCGCCGGGCCCTTTAACGGGGCGGGCCCCGCCCGCAGCCCTCCCCGCGGCCGGGGCCTCTCCCGCCCCGCTCCGCCCCGCCGCGGCCGCCGCTGCCCGGGGAGGGGCCGTCGGCAGCCGCCCGCCCGGCCGGGGGCGATGGAGGCGGTGGGGGCCGCGGGGGGGCTGCTGGCGGCGCTCGCCCTCCTGGCCTTCGGCCTCTACTGCTGCTACGTGAAATACGTCCACGCGAAGCACGACCACATCCCCGGCGCCCCGCGGGAGAGGTGAGGGGCGGGCCGGGCGGGGTCGGCGTGGGGCGGTGGGGACCCGGGCCGGGGCCGTCGGGCGGCCGCAGAGCGATTCCCGTTCCCGTGGCCGGGCGGAGCGGCCGACCTTGCGCCCCGGGCGCTCCCGCTGCCGGGCCGGAGCCCCGAGAAAACGTCGGAGCGGAAAACGAAGCGCTCCAGGCCGCGCCTCGGCGGGGCGACCTGCCGGCACGGGCCGGGACCTTGGCGGCGTGGGCGAGGGCGAGGGCGACGGCGAGGGGGTGCCGCCGGCTTGGAAGGGCGCCCGCTTCCCGGGAAGGGCTGCCGCCTCCGGGCACGGCCGGGGCTGCCGCCGCCCGGCTCTGCCAGCGCCGCCCGGCTGGCTTGGGCCGCCGGGGTGGGATGCGCTGACCGGCGTCGCCCCGGCCGGTCGCCGCGGGCGGCCGCGGCAGCGTGGAACGAAGGAGCGGTTCGGGGCTGCCCGTCTGGGCCGCGCGGGGGCTTGCGGTGCCAAAGAGGGACCCGACAGGCAGCGGCGGCCGTGCAGGAGGGGGTCTCTGCTCTGGACCCGCACAGCTCCAAGAGGCACGCTGACACTAAGTCTCAGCCTGCTCGTGTAATCAGGGTCAGATACTAGGCTGAGAGAGAGGATGGATCCTGTCATACCTGAGCCTGCTTGTCCTTAGGTTCGTTTCTAGGTGTGAAGGAACACCCTAGAGTAATGGCAGCTTGAGGAACCCTGTGGCTGCTTTTCTGTCCCTTCTTCAGGGTTTGAGGCTTGATGTTGACTGATCGTCAGCCTAGGATCCCGCCCAGGAAGGTTTCTAGTACTGGTATGTCTAGGTGGAAGCTTGTGTGTCGTGCGAGCCCACGGTACTTGATAGCTTTGCAAAAGTGTAAATTGCCAGGGACAGTCCAAAACCCCCATTTCGGTACCTGTTGCACAAACACTTCCACTCCTAAATGTCCAAGGTGAGGAAAATCAAAGACTTCCAGCTCTGAAAAGTCATTTATTAAAAAAAAAAAAAAAAAAAGGTGAAGCTGGGTGCTGTGTGTGGTGGTGATATCCCCAGTACAAGAAGGACATTGACACATGGGGTCAGCCAGGATGCCCAGGAGGCTGAGAGCTGGGCTTGCTTTGGGTGGAAAAGCATCTGCTGAAGGGTGGAGGGGATCCACTGGCTGTTTTCAGCTACCTAATGGGTGGTTGTGAGAAGACAGAGGCAGGCTCTCCCTGGAGTTGCAAAATGAAGGACAAAGGGCAATGGGCACAAGTTGCCTAAGGGGAAATCCCAGTTAGGTATAAGGCAAAACACCTTCAGCATGAGGGTACTCAAATGCTGCCACAGGTGACTGGGTGAAGCCCTGAGCCATGTACTGTAGCTCTGACGTTGACTGGCCTGGAGCAGGGGATTGGACCGGTGGCCTCCAGAGGTCCTTGCCAACCCAAATTACCCTGAAATGGGTTTCATCCAAATCCAAACACTTCTCAGCTGAGACTGTATCTGGTAAACTGAAGAAGAGCAGCACCAGAAGCAAAGCATGGCTTGTGTCCAGCTTGCTGCCTACTGGGACCAGCCCCCAGGTTGTGGTTACCAGATCTGCTCCCCAGCCTGCCAGTCCACAGCCTGTATCCTTTCAAGGTGTTATTCTGTCCCAGATGCATGACTTTCCCTTTGCCCTTGGCTCCTTCCCTTTGAGAAAAGCTTAAGAAAGCCTTAGTTTGGGATGAAGTACAACAGGATCTTATAAAAACCTCAAGCTTTGTCTAAGGTCTTACGGCCACGTGATGACAGGATTACATTAATGACCTTGATTTCCTGGATTGCTTTATTTTATCAGAACTAACGCAGCACATCTCTAAAGGAGACTTGTGCAGGACAGGCTGAAAAGTGAGTCCTGGTGGCTTTGTGTCATTTTTACTGCATGAATGGCTCACCTGTGACAGGAGGAGGTCACCTCTTCAAAGGTTAGCTTCATATTAAAGATTTAATAGCAAGAAATGGGCAAAAGGGATTTCTTTGCAAATACATGTTTTCAGATGATAGTGTCACATAGTTATATATCCCCAAACAAGCCCTTGCTTATTTTTTTTCATGGCATGCAGTAAGTAATTGGGACTTCTCATTAGCAGATGAAGGATTTAGGCCCGTTGTAACGCCTGCCTTAATTGGGTAGTGAGGGGACAGGGGATGAAAAACATCTCTGAGGGTTCATGTGTCACACAAGAGGAGCCATGAGTGGGACCTTGCGTCATGTGCTGCAGATAGAGTGGTTTCCGGAGCTTTAGCTAATGAAGGACTCATCTGTCATTTGGGGCTTTCGCATCTTTTTGGAGTCCAGTTACAATGGAGGAGTCAAACAAGTGAAGGAGTAAAAGTTTTTGTCAATGTTGGGTAACTTTGTTGAGTGCTTGTTATTTTAAGCACATCCTGGTTCCAACAGAAATAAGAGCCTGTTTTTCCCCTGTAGTTGTTTATACCGAAAGGGATGATAGCACGGCTGTCTGTCTCTTGAATGAAAAACAGTTCTTGAGCACAGCTTGCTTCATTTAGAGAGGAGCTTGGCCAAGCCTTCCTTCAGATGTATGCAAAGCCAGTGGGAATTCACTACTCGCAGTTGAAGGAAGGAATTAATCTCTAACTTTTTAATACAGCTATTGTATTTGAAGAGTTAACCTTTTGTATTAATTTCTGCGATTTCCATATTAACCAGTGATTATCTTTCTAGGTTGTCCTCTTTTTCTTTTTTTTCAGCGTTTGAGGTGACATGGCTTTGAACAGAAGGAGACCATTCCTAATCTTACTCAATTTAACTCCATTGACAGGACTGAAGTTACGCTTACCAGGGCTGAGCATGTATTAAAGAATATTTAATGCAAGTGTCTGTTACATGTACAGAAACATAATAGTGGCAGTCGAGATTCAGTCAGCTAGGCAAAGAACAAAGGAGTTTGCTGGGAGCTCCCACCAGACCCAGTCATCTGCTATAATACAGCAGCAAAAGAGACCTTGTCCTGCGTCTCTGTGCTGGTCTTCCTGGCTGCAGGAGTGCACCAGCCTGACCCTGGTCCCCAGCTTACTCACGGGAGGACTGGGCATTGGCACAGCTAGGTGCTACTTTTATCTTTCCTTACAAGGAGGAAAACATGAGCAACACTTGTGTTGCGTCACCGAGCCACAGGGATTCTGATCCATACTAAACTCTATATTGGCATCCTCTTGACACTCTTAACCTTCATTTTCTGCAGCTTTTTATTTGGACATCTGCCAATCTTGTGGAGAATGATGAGGAAACAGGAGTTTATTCATGATCTCTTCCTGCAGTGGTAAGTTGAGACACATCAATAACATTGAATGGGGTAGCCCTGTAGCACAAATTGGGAAATCAAGGCACAGAGGCCCTGAATTACATATTTAGCATCATTCAGAAGGTCGGTAGAAGAGCTAAAGAGAGAGCATTGATCTTTCTCTTAATGGCTTTATTTGCTGAAGACTGCAGTAGTTCCCAGTACATGCTGCTTTGGTCCTTTGAGGTTATTAGGTCTGAACTGTTACATGTTGGTGGTTTGTACCATAATTCTCCTGTTTGGGTTTTTTTGTTTGTTTGTTTGTTTTTCCCCTCTCTTCTTGTAGGGCAGAGAAATATGGACCTATTGTACGGGTGAATGCCTTTCACAGAGTCTCAGTAATGATTCTGAGTCCTGAAGGAGTGAAGGTACTGCAAAGTAAAGCCTTATCGACCGTGGGGATTGGCTTGTCGCTCCAGAAAGAGAGAGGTGGTGCCTGGTGTTCAGGGCAGCACGGTGCAGCCAGCCTGTGCCTGCGGAGAGGGCGACTCTGGCCAGGTTAGGAGGGTGAGGTGCTCTGCTCTCCGGACTGTCCTGATTTATTTTCTTCCTTGATCAGTCGATTTACTTGGTTACCGTTATTTAAACAGCAGATAGAGCAAGCATCCACCATTTCTGAAAAGCAGACTCTCTGCAAGAGCTTAATATCTCAAATGAGCGAGGCGCAAGGGACTGAATTTCTTCCTCTAAATCTTTGCAATAACCACGGAGTGAGATTTTGGGTCATTGGACAAAAAGTGCTAGAGGCATGCAAAACAAGCTAGCAGCACGGGAACTGGGGAATCAGGGCACACCAAATAATTCATCTAGTCTTCAGAATATTGCTACAGGAGGAAAAGAGCAAACGTATGAGTGGCTTTTTATGTTTTGTCTGGGAAATGGATTGCACTCACTCTTCACTGACCTGAGCTTTGATTTTAGGAGTTCTTGATGTCACCACAGTACCCAAAGGATCGGCTGGTGTACGGTCCTATGTTCAACATATTTGGTGAGAGGTAGGCAAAACCCATCTGAAGCCACTGTGATCTGAAAATAAGTGAAAGATTAATAACGTCACAGGCATGACACTCACTTCGACTCAGACCATTTACCTTAGTGTGGGGATTAATGACTAATTCCAGACATATATAAGCAGCATGTACCTATTAAATTATGTGTCAAGTCAATCTCCTCCCTGACTGGGAAGACATTTATGTTGGATTTTTTTTTACCTTGATTGTTTCCCCCCCACCCTGCCTGTGGATGTTCAGTTAGTCTCAGAATAGTTTGGTCAAGACCATCATGAAACTTCTTACTTAGATTTTAGAGCACTGAATTATTCCTTAATGCAGGGCATTTCCAGCTCCTAAATTCAATAACAAAAAAGGTTTTTTTTCCTCTGTTAACCTGAAACTTTAAAAAATATAATAGTCCAGTTATGATATTAATTATTTGCATAACAGCTGTAATGGACCAGCATCTTATTGGACTCAGCAGTTCACACCTACCAGGCAAAACATCTGCAGTGCAGTCGTTGTCCATAGTGATGCAACAACTGTGTACTCAAAGCAGCACAGTGCTCCCTACATGTGGGAAAAATACAAGAAAGTAGATGTGGAAGATTTATCTTTGTGACTACATGGGGTTTGGCTGGCTCCCTTGCTGAAAACTGTTCCTTTCGTTGTTTTCCTAAATGCTAGGTTTCTAGGGAATGGCTTGGTAACAGTTTGCAACCATGAACATTGGCACAAGCAGCGGAAGATAATGGATCCAGCCTTCAGCCGAACGTAAGGCAAATATCTCTGGAATGATCTGGCTGTTATTTCTACTGTATTTGCACGATTCTTCCTGTCATTGATCCATTACTTGATATTTAGAAAGAGAAAAAAATCATTTAGTGCCGAAATCACTTTTTACTTGGAGTCCAATGCACCATTTCCGTGACAAGTACAATTTGACCAGACTTCCCATGGGGCAGTGACACACGTATGAGCTCAGCGATGGCAGAAAGGTCCCAGGGTTGCGTATCCAGGAGTGTGGTGATGGCTGCCTTATCCTGCCAGCCTTGGGGATTTGACGTGGGCAAGCCTCATCGTTCACCTGAGTGATTCCCTACGGGTGTGATTGTTAAGCAGGGGGTTGGTCTGGTTTGCTCGGGTGTGCCTTGACGCATTTTATTTAGGGTCTGAAGATAAAGTCCATTTGCTTTGGCATGCACAGGTCAAAGTCCTTTGCCACGACAGCCATTGTTTACATGGCAGGATGGAGCAGGGCTGCTAGAAGAATTTAGCCATTATATCTGTTCGCTTTTTAAAGTATTAAAGCAAATTTATTATAAACAAAACAAAAAAATCTTTACAATTTTCTGTGGAAAATAATGAAGGTAATTTTGCCTGAGCAAATATGTCCTCTCCAGAGCCCCCATCACTCATTTTTATTGATTGTTCAGCTACCTGATGGGTCTGATGGAAACTTTTAATGAAAAAGCAGAGGAGCTGATGGAGAAGCTAGAGGAAAAGGCAGATGGAAAAAAAGAGTTTAGCATGCTGACGATGATGAACCGGGTGACTATGGATATCATTGCAAAGGTACCAGCTGTCCGCTTGCTTGTTTCCTCTGCAACTGGCAGGAAGGAATGGAAGTAATGGGTATTGGCAGCAGGATGGGATCAGGAGCTGGAGCCGGGGAACAAGACGTTTGCCCAGCAGTGCCAGAAGAGCTGAAGGACTCATTGTGCCACTTCCATTTGGGCTGAGCCATAGGAAGGGGCAGTTAGGGAAGGGTCTGCACAGCATAGGTGCGGCCTGCAGGATGGGCACCCTTTGCAAAAACCATTACAGCCTCATACCTCCCACCCCTCCATGGCTGAAGGGGCACACCAGTGCTCGTTCATGTGTGGATGTTGTATTATTACCATTACGTGTCAGCATGAAGCCTGCCTTATGCTGGCTTTTCCTTTCTCTGTGCAAAACAGTTTGGGATGAATGGAGAGTAATAGTAAATTATTAATCCCTCCAATAAGGAGGAAGCATAATGTAGATATTGCCCTTCCCTGGCAGCCTCCTGCAAGGCAGGATCTAGCTTGAGGTATTTTTAGGGGAAAAGGTGGTGGTGTGAGGTTGTTCTGCTCTTTCACCCCAGCCCCAGGGAGCCAGGAGGATGCAGCGAGTTGCCTTTTTCTCTCCTGCTCCTCAGGTAGCCTTTGGCTTGGAATTAAATGCACTGAGCGATGACCAGACACCTTTCCCACGCGCTGTGACTGTGGTTTTGGAGGGGATGACCAAGAATCGCATCCCCCTCATGCAGGTCTGTATGCTCCTCACTTCAGTCCTTTCCTCCTCTCTGACTGGAGCCTCTGCTCCTGCATGAGTTAGGGGGCTGGAGCTGTGTAAGGCCAATATACAACGGGGAAAGCCAGCAGCAGCTCTTTCCCTCCAACGTGCATTAAGATAAAATTCATTAGTACTTTAAAACACGTGCAAAATTAACATTAATATTTAATGCTTCCATTACGTCTTTCTGCCTTCTCTTCCCCCCTGCATGTGTTTTACACTTTCACACCCATCACTGCAAAAATTGAGATTTTTGCTATTTGTCCAAGAAGGATGGCAGCCTTCACTCAAGATGGAAGAAATTTGAACTTTTAGCATAAAAAAATTACATTTTCGACCCAAATTCATATACTAGGAAATTATAGATGTAATATGAAGTATTTAAGTTAAAAATCATTCCACAGTTTCTCATGAAAGCTGTAGTTCAGGTTTTTAGAGCTCCCGTTTCCCTTTTTGGGCCCGGACGTGAGATTCTGTATTGCATGCTGCAGTTTCTTTCTGTGGAGAGGTGACTAATTTTGCTCATGGTGCCCAAAACATCAGCTCTGACAAGGCAGGACATCAGCATGCACAGATTGAAATATTTCTCATTTCAGCCCAAACCCTTCACCTTGGGGATGTTCACTTTGTTCCATGGAGAGCAGATGTTTTTGTGACAAATGTCATTTAGCAGAAAACAAGGTGCTCGCTTGAAAAATAACACTGGCAATATTTTTTACCAGCAAAAGGAATAAAATGACTGAAGAAATTCTATGTTCAGTACATGCCAGGGAAACAGAAGCTGGTAAAGGAGGTCAAGGAGAGTGTGAGGCTGCTGCGGCGTGTGGGGAAGGAATGCATTGACCAGAGGAGAGAGGCCATCCAGAAAGGGAAGGAAGCCACGCTGGATATTCTCACGCAGATACTGAAAGGAGATGGTAGGGGACACGTTGCTGTTTGAGTGAATATCTCTGTGACATGTTTTGCCATGAGATTTGGGGAGGATTGTTTTGGGGATCTGAACTTTGATCCTCCTTTAATGTCTTTTTCACACTGAAGATAGTGAGAGTTGCTTTGAAAATTCCGTGTTTCTTTGTGTTGGATCAAATACTGGTTGCAAGTCACCGCTGAGTTGCCCGCTTAGCATCCCCTCCCGATGCCACCTCAGACAAAATGCGCAAAACAGGGCAGAGCATTCTGGCTGTTCCAGCTGGGGCCTGGGGGTGTTTTCTAATCTTGTTTCCTTTTCTCTCTTGACAGCTCTGGAAGAAACTAGAGATGATGAAAACATTCTGGATAACTTTATCACTTTCTTTATTGCGGGTTGGTAGCTATTTTAATGCTTGGATATGTCATGCGGGAAGCTGTACTCGTTCTTGGGCTGTCTACAGGGTCGTGATTAATGTCCTTGCTCACTCCATGTGGTGCTGCTGTAACCAGGAGTCACTTGGAAGACAGCAGTATTACGCTGGCCTAGGACCAGCTGGGCGAGGTCTGAAAAGAACTCTTAGTTTTCTCATAGGCAAATGATATGTTATCCTCCTTCAGTCATATCAACACAGCGAATCATGCCAGGCCAGTGGTTTCCAGCCTGCGGTGCAGAGGGCAGCGCTGCCTGCTGGGGTGCAAGCCTATTCCTCCTGGGGTTCTGGCCCTTCCTCCCAGATCCTGCTAAACCCCACTGAAGGCATCTTTAACATATTCCACGTGTCTTCACGTGACCTCACCCACATGAGCAAATGCCATTCTTGCTGTAAGAGCTTGGCAGGAGAGGGCACTGTCAAGCCTATGAGATAAAGCAGGGGCTGAGATGGTATGTGAGGTAAACAACGTAGAAAGGTAATCTTGCAAGTCAGTAGAATTTAGGTTCCTAAGAAGGTGAGGTTAAAACACTGTTCTTTCACAACAAAGACATTGCAACAAATACCTCTTTGCAGAGGTCTTGTTTTCTGTAAGCCTTTAAAATAATACATATGCTTAGCCATGAAAAAATTAAAACTATCCACATAAAGCAGGTATTTCAAAGAAGGACAGCTAGAAGCCCTGTTTTCCCTCAAAACCAGTAAAATCCGCACTTCTCGGCAGAACCGTGCCCCCCATAATATGACAAGGCAAATACTGAACCTCACTGGCCCTTCTGTTGGGGAGCTCGTGACCAGTAGGTGCCATATGCAGCCACTGCAGCTTTGAGTTGGGCGAGGTGGCTCATATCTTTACCAGCTATGTCTTGTTCTTGTCACTCTTGAAAGCTCCTTATGTAGAATTTACATCCCTTTTAGTGTTTCCTTTAATTTCTAGCATACTTGAGATAAAACATTTGGGCCCTGATGTTTAAAGTTTCCTATTCACAATCACACTAGTAGACTGTCTTTGTATCATGTTGTTATTTCATACTAAACTTTAAACCAATTTTTTGTGTTGTTAGGGCATGAAACCACTGCCAATCAGTTGTCATTTACAGTAATGGCACTGGGTCAGCATCCTGAAATACTGGAAAGGTACGTGCACTCCAATTTGCAAACGCAGCTTGCTGTTAATTTCAATGTGAACTTAATTATAAGTATTATTAAAAAGCTAGGATCAATTTGCAATAAATTCTAGCCTCCCTTCCACAATAAATAGTTTCATAGTCCCAATATATCTAAAATTTAAAACAACCTCAAGATGAATTATTTCAATTCCATCTAAGTGATTTTTTTCAAAGCCCTTATGCATACTGGTCCCAAATCCTACTTGATTCGGCTGCACTGTAAGCACGTTGCTCCATCCTGATACGAGGCACAAGTTCAGGCAGGCTGGCTGGGAATCAGTAGGCATTTTGCCTTGGGATGGGAGTCAAAGTCCAACTCAGTGTCTGGAAAGTAAAAAATGTAATTTGTCAACTTGCCGAGGAAGAAATGGGCGTCTGCAGCTAACATTTTTTAATTTAACTGCAGGGTTCAGGCCGAAGTGGATGAAGTTCTTGGTGCCAAGAGAGACATCGACTATGAGGATCTTGGCAAACTCACCTACTTATCACAGGTACTGTAGGAGTGAGGTAAAATACCAGTCAGAGCTGTTTGGTAGCACCTCTGCCATGTTGTGGAGGAGCCCCATGCTTTTAAAATTTTAAGACCAATGCCAGTATTTGATCCTGATGGTGTTTGTCCCCAGAAAGTCAGCAAGCAGGTACTGTGAGCCATTTGCAGCAGCCCAGCCTTGTTGGGAAGGATGCTCCTCAAATTTCTTTCCAAAATCCCACATGATTCCTTCACTGCTTTCCTTAATTATTACCAAGCTGGGGGCTAGAGAGGAGTTGCTTAATCCCTACCTGTTTAAGCTGAAACCATAGCCACATTTTAAGGAGGGTTTGCAACTTCGAGCCCAACCTGTGTGTGAATCCCACGCACTTCCCAAACTCACAGGTCTATTTTTGTTGGATTATTGTTAAAGCATTTCCAGCTATGTTCTCACCATGTGCCATAAATTCAGTGGGATTAGAAGGCATCCAAAAATAATGGCTAGTTTTTTTGTAATTTCAATTTTTTATTATTCAGCCTTGAAACCCTCTTCAGTCACCTGGGGGGGCAGCGTAGGGAGGGATTTTGGTCCTGTGTATAGAAATGCCAGTTGGTGATGAACTGCAAAGCCAGGGCTTGGCTACTCACCAGTGTTTGTGTGCGTACCCTTTTTTACACGATGGGGGACACCAGTAGCCCTCAGGAGAAACTGAATCACAGTCCTGGCAGTTATTCTCCTGCTTAAATTTCTCTGCGTTTTTAGTAGTCTGCCACGATCGCTTTTCTCTTAAACTACCCTGCCAAGGTGGGTGTTGGTATTTTACCATTTGCCATATCTCATCCCACAAATCACTGTGCTTTGACAGCGGATAGATTTCAAAGGTGTATTTCTCACAAGGAAAAGGCGTCTCTGTGTGATTACAGAAATCAGCGGGTTTCCTTAGCCTTCTGCAAACACCATCACAATTATACCATTCCAATTAGGATAAGGTATCTAAGCCTTTCAGTTTTAAGACAGATCACATGAGAGCCTCTCAAAGCAGACCGTTTATTTAACAGAACAAGCTTGGATCTGTACAACCAAAATCACAGTCGCCCTCGGTCAGAGCCAGTCCATCACTGGAGTATCGGAGACCATGGGACTCCTCTCCTGTCACTTGGGCAATTCTGAATCCTTTTGTCCATGCTTCTTTTTCATTAATCCACTCGTGCATACATGCTGCTAATTGCACTTGCAGTGCAATGCTAACGTGTACTGTTAATTAGGTTTCACTTTGATGAAATAAGCCATTCTTACAGCTCACTGCCACCAAAAGAAATGGTCTCATTCCATTTTTTCTCACCGTTCCCTATTCATTTTCCCTTGCCAGGTTGTTTTTTGTCATTTTGGTGCTCTGACCTGGCTCAGCTCCCTGAGCAGCAGAAGCAGGACAAAGGCAGGAGTGGGAGCGCAGTGCTGAGAGTGGGAACGAGGTGGGAGCAACCATCCATCCTCATGGCAGCTGGTGCCAAGAACAGCTCATTGGGAGCATGAGATTTCACCCTTGGATATTCCCTTTGAATTTGCTTCCCAGTAATTTTTCACTTAGTTGTTGACCTGACTTGAGGTGTTAGATCTGTTCAACACATAGGATCTCTTGTGGTTTTTGCTTCTTTTTCTCTGTATTTTACCAGTCGTAAGAAAGAACCAGGCCTGAAGGAGCTGACTTAGCCATATATTTTGCCCACAGGAGTCCAAGACGGATACACCAGCATCTGTTCCGCGATTCAAAAGCTCCCATTTAGCCAAAGCGAAAGGCCAGAGGGAGGTAATTAATTTTATTTCTGCTTCCTACGCTGTATTAACTAGCTGACCTTTTGTGCTTTTCGCTGACACAGGTTTTGAAGGAATCGCTGCGGCTGTACCCGCCTGTCCCAGGGACGGTACGCCGGATGGAGAAGGAGCACATCATCAGTGGCATCAGAATTCCTGCAAACACGATGCTCGTTGTGAGTCCCATCCACCATCAGCAGCTTTTAGCTGTTGCAGTCAATCCAAATGTAATGGATCTGTGTATCCGAGGGCCAAAATCCTCCCTGAGCACATTTCTACTGGCCTGTCTGAAATTTTGGCCAAAACTGGGGTATGAATTGGGACTCTGGATTGTTTTTGCCTGGGGGAAGGCAGTTATGGGTTTGTACCTGTGACAGCGAAGAGGCGTTTTCAGTGTGCTGCTCCTGACTAATGCAAATAAACTCTGTCTTGACAGTTCAGCACTTATATAATGGGAAGGATGGAAAGGTATTTCAAGGATCCACTCACTTTCAATCCAGACCGATTTAGCAAAGATGCACCTAAGTGAGTTTCTTTGTACTCCCAGGTTATTAAATATGTAATAAGGAACCATTACGGGAAGATTTCAAGGGGGAAAAAAAGTAGACTAAAACTATTTTTCCATTCAAGTATGAGTAATGCTAAATCCTTATCCAAATGCAAATAGAGAGCAATAATGTGCAGCTTTTGTTCAGAAGTTCTTTAGACCACATGATACCTTATAAAAAAGACCAGTATTAATGTTGTTTAATGTTTATATTGAGGTCAAAGCTTTGGGCCAAAACCAGGTTGAATATTTACCTTAGTGCAATCCAAACATTTAATGCGTGGCAGCCCTGGCCCCAGGATGCTTGAAGTGTCTTCACATTAGAGAGGGGACAAGGGGCTGAGGGACAGAAGATGCTGTTCAGCCGCATGGGCAGGCAGCCTAAGTCTAATCAGTAGGCAGGAGTGCAACAGGAGGGACCAGTGACCCAAACAGTTGGTGCTGATCCCTACATCTAACTACTTCATGAGTCGGGGGTTTTACTTCAGCCTAGAGTTTATCTGGTCTCCTGAACCAAACGCCCCCTCATTCACATGATTCAGAGCTGCCCAAAGGAGCAATAATTGGGTGGATCGTTACGTCTTCATGGCAGGCTGGAGAGCATTTAGAGTACACTTGACATTCAGCTTGGAAATAAGGTTTGCATGCATCAAAACAGCTCTGTCAGCTGAGCCATATAGTAAGTGGAGATGATGAGGAAACTTGCTGCAGAGCTGTATTGCTGCTGTGGAGAAAAAAAATGTTAATTTGGAGATTGTCTTAACAAGTCAGCTAGGTGAGGTCGTGGTTAGACCATTTTCTTGCTGCCATGATGAAGTACTTGCTTGTTTCTTTACAACCAAGCTGTCAGAGTGACAGTTTTGAACATTTTTCTTTGCAGGCCGTATTACTGCTATTTTCCATTCTCTCTGGGACCCCGGTCCTGCATCGGGCAGGTGTTTGCACAGGTAAGCAGAGGCCTGGAAGGACACTTCATTAGTGAGCACTGGGCCAGCTCAGGGTGTGCTGGCTATGGCTGGTGGTGAGGGACCAAAGGCCACGCTGATGGTGCACTGACCCTCTTCCCTCTAGAGGGAAGATCCCCACCATGCCCATGATAGGGCATGTCTCTGAAATGCTATCACATGAGCGGACATACATGTACCAAACTGGTCCCATGTCACCCCTGCACACGTGCAGCCAAGGTGCCTGCAGGGGAGAGGGCAGCAGGCTGTTCTCCCTCTGAACCGTCCTGAATCACCCTGCTTGAATGCAAACCCCTTGGTGGGAATTGCAGTCAACATCCCTTTCCAGCCAAGGTCAGACACACAGGGGTGTGCAGGGGCTCTTAGGGACTATCCCGTGGCTGCAGCTGGCAGACTCAAGGCAAGGAAAAGATCAGCTGGCAGAAGGGCACAAGCCAGGACTGGCACTGAGAAGGTGAGGAGGGGGCTGCGTGGATGGGAGGAACAATTTAATAAAGTATACAAGCATGGCAGGGAGCGTTTCAGGACAGTAGGAGGCCAGCTCTTTGGGTCTGTGCTGCGAGTTCATCTAAGCACCACTGCTCAAAATCTTTGGATTAAAGTGCTTAGTTTAACACTCTGATTTCCAAAATGGGGTTAATGCATAAACACAAGGACCGATCTTAGTGCCTGTCAGTTGTCTTCAAGTCCAGGAAGCCCCAGGCAACTCTTGTTCTTCCTGCCCAAACTCAGTCAGCTGCATTAACAGTTAACATTTAACTTTTAAATCTCTATATTGACAAAGCAGCATGACATAATACACTGACTTTAAGTGGCTGCAGTCCAAGCTGTATTTGCTGTTACTGACGATGAGTTTGCTTCTTAACAGATGGAGGCGAAAGTGGTGATGGCAAAACTGCTGCAGAGGTTTGAATTCCAGCTGGTACCAGGGCAGAGTTTTAAACTCTTGGATGCTGGAACCTTTAGGCCACTAGATGGAGTAATGTGTAAATTAAAGCCAAGGAGCCCTGCAAGAGGCTGCCAGGCAGACTCATGACTACTCAGGAAAGGAGCATGACACGGTAGTGCTAGCATTTCTTCTGACTGTGAAGATCTTCACACTAATCGAAGGCTAGATTTTGCAGGCCCCTGTAGAGGATTACTAGACTGAAATTCTTCCTAGTCTTCCTCATCATTTACTGAAGAGTCACTCTAGACATGTTTGAGCATCTTTGATCTGGAAGTGTACCTGGAATTGCAAAGCCTGTTATTTTCCTGGGGCGTTATTTGGTTCTGACCAGACTTGGAGAAGAACATCCTTTCACTGGAGTGTCCCTGGAGCTCCACGCAAACCTGAACTCAATTCCCAGCTGATAGTTTCCACTAACTTGATTTACAACACAATGTGGGCTAAGTAAGCCCTTGTTCAGGGAATTTCATAGTAGAGCTCAAGATTTGGACCGAACTTGGGAAGAGAGGTTTAGAGCTATTCTCTTGGTCAAAGCAATTTTCCTATCCTTCCTCTAAATGAGAAGAATAATTGATAGGAGCAATCTGAAACAAAAATCCGAGACTATGGCCACTACTTTTCCCTGTTGCTTCTGCCTCATTTTTCTTCAGTCTCTCCTACTTCCAATATTTTTCAGAATGTAGATTCCCAATTTGTGCTGTAGAAAGGCGCTTTCTGCTTCCTCCTACCACTCCCCATAGCCTGTGCTCATTCTCCTGAGATGCTGTTCTTTTGGGGAGGGTCTTGCTGGGTTCATTTTAATGTGGTTCATTTTCCCCCATCTGGCTCATCACAAAGCTACATGAATGCTTGGACCAGATGGTCTAGTAGGTACAGCAGCGTTGGAAGTAAGTGCCTGGAACCAAATGCTGCTTAAAATTAGATTGCTGCTGAAGAAACACCTGTGCAACTTGAGCCAGAGGCAGGAGAAGGTGCTTCATCCCCTTTTTCTGCAGCTGTGCCAAAATTCCTTGCTGCATGCAGGCTTGCAGCCTGGCTGCGCTAGGGAAAAAATGATCATGTGAAAATGCCACCTTCTAGAAATAGGTGGATAATTAATATGAGTTTGGGCCCTGAAATACAGGGAATTAAAGACATCTGGTGCTGCTACTGTTATTTCTTACCTTTTTGAATTAAAATGGCAAGAACCTGGTCTGTACGTGGACAAGTTCCCGTGGTAGTTTCCACGCCAGGAGAGTAATGTCCCAGAGCTTTCCCTGATTCTGCTGCTGTTGTGCACCACCTCCCTCAGTGCAGCAGTGGGATAACAGGCCGATAAGGTTGATGTGGCTTTTGATAACATAAGTAATGTCATACAGTGTATTAATGTGACTTGTACCCAGAGGTACCAATACTTGTATTGCTAGGGAAGGTTTAGTCTATCTATTGGTAGACCAGCTCTTCGATGCCTTGCACTGGAGATCTACTTATATCCTCCTAGACATTAATAAAATCTGATTGAGAAAACTGAGGACTGTCCAGCTGGTCATGTGTTCCTGAAAGCTGATGTGGTTGGGAGCACGATGCTCGATGCCAGTTGAGCTAGATGTGCTGGTGGTATAACAAAAGGCTGAAGCCTGAGAATATGCCAAAGGGAGGGAACTATCTCAGCAGTGCAGGGAGTGGTGGGGGAAGCTGTGAACAGCATACAGACAGCTCGACAGACGTGCTGGCAAACCCTGCTGTGGA